>NW_016107458.1:1545660-1659926 GCF_001604975.1 Cebus imitator
TAATTTTTTGTAGTTTTAGTAGAGACGGGGTTTCACCATGTTGACCAGCATGGTCTCGATCTCTTGACCTTGTGATCCACCCGCCTCGGCCTCCCAAAGTGCTGGGGTTACAGGCCTGAGCCACCGCGCCCAGTGGCTTGTGCATTTTTAAATACAGTTTTATACAAGGATAAGACTTAAAAACCTCAATGAATAAGGAGAAATTGGTATTCTGAATGTAAAAGAGTTAAAATTTTTACTTAAGGAAATGACTTAAGCCAAGTCATTCTGCAAAGCAATGAAGAAAGTCCCAAATTAATGAAGCCACAAAGAAGATAATGGAGAAAGACAAATATTTAAAGAAAAGAGTAACATTGAGGGTGGGTTTTTTTTTTCCGGTTCCACGAGGCTTTCCTTTCTCTAACAGAATTCTCTTCTCTCAACATTCTTCATAGAAGGTAGATTATCTCTGACAGTCTCACAAACTCTGCCTCTATCATCTTCAGTTCTCTAAGTGCCAAAGAATATGATGGGAGATTTCTCTTTTTTTCCTTCTGGATGAAGGAAAAAAAAAGTCATGATATGTTTGGTGAGATTTTCAATAAAGTATCATTTCTACAGAATTTTTTTTTCAGGAGAACAACTGTTAACATTAGAATTGGTCAACACATATCCCATATGTATTTCTGATGAGTTTCACTGAGATATATTATACAGATAACAAACATGAAAAGCACCCGCTTTTTCTCCAATATCCACTCCTATGGCTCAGCAGGAATCTGTTCTTGATTAGACCAGGAAAGATTTCTGTCTCCTTTTCCCACTTACTGATAGCATTAACCTTATATACTACTCTGTTCTCTCATCTATATCATAATACAGAATACTATTTTTAGCTTTATTGTTTTATTTATGGTTCTATGCAAATTTATTATGAATTATTTGTAAGGAAATTCATAATACGGTACATTTCTTTTGTGCTGCCAAATATATAGGAACTCATAAGTCTATTGAAACACATGTACTTAATACATTTATGTATTAAAATGCATTTACATTTATACTTTGTTCAAAATTCTATAACTAAAGGATCACCAAATCTGCCTTACAGAAGGTTGGTATTTCTCTCATTCCAAGCACTACTACTGTAAATAACAAAATATTTAATGCAATTGAATCTAAACAGATCCAAATGCTTTCCTAATATTTTTTTAGAATTTTTGATCTAGAAGTTACCTTGCAAAACGTTTAAATGAGTTAGCTTTGTTTTCCTTTTTTTTTTTTCCAGGCTGTAGAAAAAGTCTGATGATCATAGATAATTAATGATTTGATCATGGAGGCAGATTATTAGCAGTAGATCCAGAATTAATACCCAAACTTTCTTACTGTTTGTTGCTAACATGAAGCTTTGTCTTCTTGTTCTAATATTCCTCCCATATTACAAAAGGTATCATACTTATTGTTTTAAAACTAGAGATTTTAAAATGTATTTTAAAATAAGATTTGCTGGCAATAATCACATCTCTCAGAAACAAAAAATATTTTTGATATGTAGCTCCAGCATTTTCCTTATATATTATAGCTTAATGTTCAAGTTAATATCTCTCTTCTTAATTGCATGGATTTGATTGTCTTTGCTATGGCAATATTAAATGTAAAAAAAAAAACAAAAAACTCCAGCTTATTGTGATGGGCTTATTTCTAACAGAAATATATTGCATAAGAATATTTAAATAGTATTAAGCCATGCAACTTTTTCTTACATGGAAACCCAAACTATTCCACAGTTTTAAGAAATGCTTTAATCGGAGCAGAAATAGGAAGCTTTGACCTTCACCCATTGTCTCCTCTCACACTGAGCTTCAAAAACATCTTAGAGTAACTGCAGAGCTGTGAGAACTTGGCTTAAAAGCCATTACCACAGGGGGGTCTGTAGCTGATGCATGTTGATGACGCTTTCAGTTTCTGTTCTGACCCTTTTATAAAAGTTCTGCTCTTTCACTGCGTTTGCTTTGCACGGAAAGGTGATGCTGAAGCTGAGCTTGACCTGTGGCCATGAACAGCTTTCTGTTGCCAAGGTCATTGAGGCAGTTTCTTCTTCAGGGCATGTGGCAGTTATAGAACAGAAAGGAAAAGGATTCTGTAGTAGCAAATTCTTCTTAGATCAAAATTGGCAGATTTTACCTGATATACGTTGTCATGACATTTGCAGTAAGACTAATAAAACAACATGAAACATTTCATAACCACTTCTTCTTGTCCTTGAAAATAGGCCGGGTGCGGTGGCTCACGCCTCTAATCCCAGCACTTTGGGAGGCTGAAGCAGGTGGATCATGAGATTAGGAGTTCAAGATGAGCCTGGCCAAGATAGTGAAACCCAGTCTCTACTAAAAATACAATAATTAGCCAGGCACGGTGTGGCAGGAGCCTGTAATCCCAGCTACTTGGGAGGCTGAGGCAGGAGAATTGCTTGAACCAGGGTGGCAGAGGTTGCCATGAGCCGAGATGGAGCCACTACACTCCAGCCTTGGCGACAAAGTGAGACACTGTCTCAACAACAACAAAATAATTGTAGACCTAAATGATACACATCATATGACAATTTTTTAAATTATATCATTAACTTATTATATCTTAAAGTAACTGGTTTAATAGGTGGGAATTTGCCCGTCTTAGGGATATTTATAATATTTTAAAAAATAAAATAAAAACATATTAAACAACAAAGCTTGCTCTCTTGTTCTAGAATCGAGTTATTACTTCAATATCTCTTCCAAGGATTACTCATCATTTACATAAACTACTGCCTGAAAAATACTCTTGAAACTACAGGTAATTATAAGAAAAGCAATAGTACAAGTCGAGGCCACCAAATTCCTGCATGTTCATGGGTATTAATCAATTTAAAACTAAAGACACTGATAATTATATAAAAATTAAAATAAATTTAAAACTATTAGGAATATGTATGCTATAGATTTGAAAAGTAAATAAAAATATTTACCCATGGAACCAATCAGTCTCTTTAGGTCAGCCACAGAGTTTCTCTATCTCAGGATAAAGGCATATAATTTTATGTAGCATTCAAGTTAGGGAATAAAGAAAAAAGAAGTGTCCCATAAAGCTTCAGGGGCCAACATCCTACGTACTGATAGTATGACTTTCTCTTGGGAAACTAAACACGTTACTAACTATCTCAAACTCACCACCAGACCAGACAGCAAAGATGCCCTCAGATGAAGAAACTAGTTAGTCCCTGGTAAGATTCTAGAATAAAAACCATATATTCTAAATCCCAATTAATTCTTCATACGTCTTCACACTGTTATCAAAATACCAAGGGGTTCAGTCTAGGCCCTGCTGCTCGCTGCACAGATATCCAATGACTGAGACAATGAGCAAAACACCGAGTAGTTCCGGGGAAGAAACCGTTCATCAAGTGCTGCGGCCAGTCTCATATCCATCTCCCTGGGGGACTAAAACCTGTTTCATTTCTTCCCTGAAGCAGGGAAGAAATGAAACAATGTGCAAGAAAACAGGAACGAGGGAGGGGAAAGGACACAATCATCATGAATGAAGGGTCTGACCTCACTGTCCAGATATGGTAATCTGGTGAGTTTCAGTTATTTGATACTTTTTTTTCTGAGAAGCCTGAAGATCATTTCCTGAGGAGGAAACTCCGATAAAACAAATAGAAATTTCAAGTTTTAAGACAAGAAGTGTCCATTTCTACGTTTACCAAACAAACAAACAAACAAACAAACAAAAAACCATCTAGGGGATTACTGACTTGATTTCAAATCACCAAAGCCATCTAAACCATTTGATTTAAAAAAAAAAAAACTGTATTTAAAAAATAGTTGGTTCAAAACAATGAGATATCACTTTTCTTTCTAACAGCAGTTATTTTATTTAAAAAATGGCTTATTTTTGAAAATTTGAAATTTTTTTAAGATAAAAAATAAAATTTCTGGTAATCACACCCTCTATAATGACTATAATCAAAATGACAGATAATAAGAAGTGTTGACAAGGCCATACGTAAATTTGAACCCTTCTATACTGGTAATGTAAAATGGCAAGACTACCACTGGAATCATTTCCTTTAAGTGGAAGGCATAGAATTAGCAGAAGACTAAACAATTTTATCTGTTGATACACCCTCAAGGGAATTAAAAACACAACAACAAATGTTCAAAGCACTAGGATTTATAATAATTAAAAAAGGGATCTATTGACTAATGTATATTCATTCGGAAAGAAATGAAGTACTGATACAAGCTACAACGTCAATGAACTTTTGAAACATTAAGCTAAGGGAGAAAAACAGTCACAAAAGATCATATATAATATAATTCCTTTTACATGAAATGCTCAGAATAGGTAGTTCTATAGAGACCATGTAGATTAGTTGAGGAGAAATGGGAAATGACTACTTGAGGGTGTGAGGTTTATTGTGATGGTGATAAACATGTCCTAAAATGGATTGTGGTGACTGCGTAATTTTGTAAATGTACAAAAACAAAACAAAACACTGAATTGTACATTTTAAATGGGTGAATTCTATGGTATATAACTTATATCTCAATAAATCTATTTTGAAAAAAGTAGTTGATGTTAGCAAAGTAAACGCCCATTTCTTCCACATATTTTTAACTTACTGGGAAAATAAATCAGAAGTGATTAGCTACATCACTGAAATCAAACTGTAAATTGATAAAGTTACACTTTCTTTAAATGGTCTCTAGTTAATACCAAATCACCTAAAATTAAAAGCCAAAATAATGTCATCAACCACTCAAATTGATCTAGAAAGATGTTTATCATGATGAAGACAGAATGGAGAAGAAAACTAAAAGATGACATGGGTAGTTCCATATATTCCAGAAATTGGATCTCTATTAGGGAATTAACATGGCTATTTTGGGAAGGTTTTAATTTGGATTTTTTGGTTCCAGCATAACATCAGAGTCTGACATTTTGAATATGCTATACAATGATTTGGAGATTATTTTTCTCCCAAAGTTCTTTAAAGGAAAGCCAATAAAGAGTACAGAGTCACCTGCTAGATGCCTGGTTGATTTGTTTCATCATAACCTTTAAGCCATCTCCAAGGATACACACTTGCTATATAAAGTACAAGTGCTTTTTATGATCAAAAAGCCAAGTTTCCATCCAGGATTAGAAGTAATTGACATATTTACAGTCCACTGCCAATTTACTTTAGAAAATTGGAATATCAGAATTCATTAGGATTTATTCAAAAGGAATTATTACCAAAGTCCTTTCAGAAAATATTTGATTATAAGTTGAAAATACACAAAAACAACCAATGTTTTGCAGGTTGTGTCTGAATACTTTAAATGAATAAATATCTTTGTTCAGCCTAATTTTAAAAATTAGCTACAGGTAAAAATATATGTAATTGGCGGAGTGCTGTGGCTCATGACTGTAATCCCAGCACTTTGGGAGACCAAGGCAGGTGGGTCATTTGAAGTCAGGAGTTTGAGACCAGCCTGGTCAAGATGGTGAAACCCTGTCTCTAGTAAAAATTCAAAAAAAATTAGCTGGGCATCATGGCAGGCACCTGTAATCCCAGCTATTCAGGAGGCTGAGGCAGGAGAATCTCTTGAACACGGCAGATGGAGGCTGCAGTGAGCCGAGATCATGCCACTGCATTCCAGCCCAGATGACAGAGCAAGACTCTTGTCTCTGTCGAGGGGAAACGGGAAGGATAGCGGGGGATGGGGAGTTGGGGAGAGACGGCATGGAGACAAATGCCAGATATAGGTGATGGGGAGGAAGGCAGCAAATCACACAGCCATGTGTGCACTTATGCAATAATCTTGCATGTTCTTCACATGTACCCCAAAACCTAAAATGCAATTTAAAAAAAATACACTTAAATCACAGGAAAAAAAAGAGAAAAATTATTCCAAGAAAACAATAACCCAAAAGAAAGCTGGTACAGACACAATTCACCTGACAAAATAATATTTAAGTAAAATTTAAAATGTATTTATTAGGAAAAAAAAGCACACAAGATACAAAAATTCTAAACTTCAAAATAATAAAAAAAAAGAAATATACATATGTATATGTACATACATAGACACATATATACATAATTTTTCTATTGGATTGAATAAAATAAATCAATGGACTTTTTCAGATTTATTAAGTTTTATATTTAAAAACACAATAAGAGATGTAAAAGTGAAAAACACAGGATTTGAATACCAATTTTTAGCTCTGTGATTTTAGACAAAGTATTTAATCTTCATCCCAAGCCTCATCTGAAAAATAGGATTAATAGTACTACCTTACACACAGCTGAAAAACAATGCCAAATGAATCTAAATAATCAACATTAAGCTTTCTAAACATCACTGAAGTGAGTCAAGCCTCCATTCCAATTATTGAAAACAGTAGTTTCTTTTCTCTTCATACCAACAGCATAAGTATGATAGTTAATCTAGAGTAATAAAGATGCTATTAATCATATGATACTAATATGAAAATGTAAGGCTTGCAACAATCATAAATATTGGTCAAAAGTTAGATGGAATCCATTGGCAGTTCAAAATGTCATTTTAAATAGTTCTTTAAATCTTTCAAAAGATTTAAACGTTACTTAATCTTTTGAGTATCACTTCAAATGGCAGCTGAGTTATAAACGGCGGACCTGTGGTCAGAGAGAATGAACTTTGATGAAAATTAATTTCAAAGTAAAAATTGGTATTAAATAGATATGCTCAAAGCAATGGATGAGGCCTCATACTTGTATTCACTTCTATTAATAAGTATCAACATTCTTATTATAGAGAGAAGGCTTTAGAAAATACTGTTGATGGTCAACATGTTTAACAACAACAACAAAAAGATAAAACAAATTCCAAGGTATAAATTATTTCCCCTTCCATAAAATTTTCAAGTACATTTTTAATGAGGAAGATGTCAAGTGACACTTGGTAGATATGAAAACTGCTTTTCACAACATCAACATTAAAATGACGTTCCAGATCAGAATGTAGAGTGGTATTTTCTAAATAAAAAGTAGCTAGAAGAAAATATAAATATGTATTACTTGATCTAAATGTGGGTAAAAACCTCTCTAAGCAAAAAACAAAGAAAGTGAAAAATTATTTTAAACAGAAAAAAGTTACTGTACTAACTCCTTTTAACATATATTTTTAAAAACTCTATAATGAAATACAAATGTGCAGAAAAATATTTTAAATCTATGTCGTGTGAGTTGAAAATTTAATTCAACTGAAAAATTTAATAGAAAATTTTTTAAGGTTATAAAATTCAATTGAAGTGATAGAAAAAGAGATAACAAAGATAAAAAATACAAAAGGCCAATACACTTATAAAATATTTTAACTAATTGATCATGTTAAAGTCTTAAAGTTTAATCTGCAATTAGCAAAGAGATACTTTACATAAAAATGCGTAGAATTAAAAATATGAAAAGAGAAAAGGCAGCCATGGACCAGGTACAATGCTATTTTTAATAGCTCTATAGAGATATGATTCGTATTTCATACAATTCACTCATTTAAAGTATATAACGTTTTAAATGGTTAAATGGTTTTTAAAATATGCAGAGATATGTGCAGCTACCACCATCACCAATTGTAGAACATTTTAATCACTTCTAAAAGAAATTTCATACTCTTTAACTACTACCCTCAGATTTTCCCATCCCCACTGCCCAACTCTAATCAACCACCAATCTATTTTCTATTTCTATAGATTTTCCCTGTTCTGGACTTCCATATGCATGGATTCATGTAGTATGTGGTCTCTTGTGGCTGGCTTCTTTAGTTAGCAAACGTTCTCAAGGTTCACCATGTTGTTGTATCTATCAGTACTTCATTCCTTTTTATGGCTGAAAAATATTCTCTTCTAGGAATATATACCATATTTTGTTCATTCATTGGTATTTTTTTTTAATTTCTTTTAATTTTTAACTTTTGTGGGTACATAGGTATATATGTTTATAGAATACATGAGATATTTTGATATAGCCATACAATGCATAATAATCACATCAGAATAAAGGTGGTATCCATCACCTCAAGGCTTTTTCTTTTATTACAAATGATACAATTATACTCTTTTAGTTGTTTTAAAATGTGCAATAAACTATAGTTGACTAAGTCACCCTGTTGTGCTGTCAAACACTACATCTTATTCATTCTCTTTAACTATACTTTTGTACCCATTAACCATTCTCATTCCCTACCACCATTATTCTTCCCAGTTTCTGATAACCATCATTCTACTTCCTATCTCTATGAGGAATTGTTTTAATTTTTTACTCCCACAGATGAGTGAGAACATGCAAAGTCTGTCTTTCTGTACCTGGCTTTTTTCACTTAACATAATAACCTCCAGCTCCATTCATGTTGTTGCAAATTACAAGATTCCTTATTTTTTATGGCTGAATAGTACTGCACTGTGTGTACTACATTTTCACTATCCATTTGCCTGTTGAGGAATACTTAGGTTACTTCCAAATCTGGGTCATTCGGAATAGTGCTTTAATTAACATGAGGGTGTAGACATCTCTTTGATTCAATTTCCTTTGATACACTGCACCTGGCAAAGGGACTGCTGTATCATATGGTTCTAATTTTAGTTTTCTCATGAATCTCCAAATCCTTCTCCATAGTGGTTGCACTAATTTGCATTCCCACCAACAGTGTATGAGGGTTACCATTTCTCCACATCCCCTCCAGCGTATAAGCCATTTTAACTAGGATGAGATATTTCATTCTAGTTTTGATTTGCATTTCTCTGATGATCAACGAGGTTGAGCACCTTTTCATGGACCTGTTTGCTATTTGTATGTATTCTTTTGAGAAATGTCTATTGAGATCTTTCACCTATTTTTAATCAAATTATTGGATTTTTTTTTTCCCATAGAGTTGTTTGAGCTCCTTATATATTTTGGTTACTAATCCCTCATTAGATGGGTAGTTTGCAAGAATTTTCTCCCTTCTGTGTGTTGTCTCTTCACTTTGTTGATTGTATCCTTTACTATGCAGAGGCTTTTTAACTTGATGTGATTCCATTTGTCCATTTTTGCTTAGGCTGCCTATGCCCGTAGGATATTACTCAAGAAATATTTGCCCTGAACAATGACCTGGAGAGTTTCCCCAATATCTTCTTTCAGTAATTCTATGGATTTAGGTCTTAGATTTTAATCTATTTTTATTTGTTTTTGTATATGGGAGAGATAAGAATCTAGTTTTTATTATTTTGCATATGGATATCCAGTTTTCCCAGCACCATTTATTGATGAGGTTGTCTTTTCCCCAGTGTATGTTCTATCGCTAAATGTTTTTGATGTATTATCTCTCTTAATTCTATTCAGAATCCTATAATATTCCTTCATTTTAGTCATTGAAAGATTGCAGTAACTTGGCACATTACAATGGATTAGTGGGAGGAGTCGTGAGATTTAAATGTACACTGCCTGCCTATCTCTAGAACCTGTGCTCTTTAACACTAGCTTCCACCTCTTTATACATGTTTATCATAAACTGACCAATAATTCCACTTATAGGAATTTTTCACAAGAAAATATAGAAATATTGGTATACAACTATTATATAAATATCATTTATAGAAGTGAAAATTTGAACACAATTTTATCATATAATGACTGTGGACTTGTTAAATTAAGGTATGTCAACACCATGAAATATGCAGTTATAAAAATAATTTTCCAAGAACAATAATATAGAAAATTAAACAGATCATAGTTTTAAGTGTAAATAAACATTGTGAAATACTATATATAACTATGTACAGCAGATTCAATAGTTTACTTGTTCATCATTTATAAAATAGGTATAATAATAAGATTGACTTCATGGGGATGTTGAGAAGTTTAAATGTGTTTATATATGCAAAGTGCCATACTAGTTTATGTACACTTTTATACAACTGGCACACATGCAGAGAAATGCACATACACACAAACACCAAAAGACACACAGATACACACAAAAATTCAGAGCAGAAAGATTGTGGGTGATCTTGATACTCTCTCATATTTTTCTATATTTTCCACTATTCAACAAGAAATCCAAAAAGATCCAAGAGTGTAAAGAAATGTTTTAAAATAAAGCAGTAACACAACAAAGCAAAGAGAAACATTTTATCCAACCTTTGTTCCACGGGATTTAAGCATTTGGGCTAAAGTAACCACTTCAGGTTTATCGTGAAACATGAGGCTATAGAGGTAAGAATCATTCCAAAGCTCTATCTAACCTATATCTCTAAGTGTGAAAAAGTGTTTTCTGTTTATAGGCCTAGGCCTGCTTTGAAAAGTAGATAATCAAAATGATCCCAGTTAGAAACAGATGCTTAGCAATCTTGAAATGAACGGTGGGATATGTGGCAGAATTCTTTGCCACCATCAGATGTTGCTTATTAACCCCCCACCTAGCTAAGCATGCCATTAGACTACAGAAGAACCTGCAAAACTACTTTCTTCCCGGGAAACAAGTTGTTGACATGTCAGCTGCAGAAGATAGTTTTCCAAAATGACTCATACGGTCTTCTTTTTAATAGCCCATACTTAATTAACACTCTTGTCCTACCATTTTATACAATATAAGACAGTTGTCATGAAGTGATTTAACTTGTTCTAAGCAGCATTTCACTAGGAACTAAAAGCTTTTACATCACTTTTGTATCACATAGATACACAAAAACAAAAAAGGAGTCTCCTAAAATAAATTCATTTTCACATAACCACCTATCAACTGACATGCCAACATTAGCACAGGAGGCACTTCCATGGTTCAGACTTAGAATGACACATTCCACCTCTTTTCCTAAATAAATTTTTTGCAGTATATTATTCTCTGATTATAAAAGGCAGACAAATTCTTATCTGAAATTCCAAAAGTTGATCAATCAACCTTTGAAAACAAAGATTTTGCTACAACTCATTGTGGAAAAAAGCTGACCTGAACTGAGTTATCATAAAGCTGTATTAACATCACTTACTGTGAATATTAACACGTTTTGCTGTCTCAGAAAATGTACATATGACAAAATCATCCTAGAATTTAACAATTTCTCACTTCCAAAACATATTTGGTTAGACTGATTTTGAAAAGGAGAATGTAGACCTGTATATTCTCATCCGAAAACATTATACAAAAAAGTGTAAGAAATAAAATGAAGGTAAGTGTTATGCCACCACTCGGAGCTGACAAATGTGAACGTTTTGGTGAACATTTTTTACTGGTTTTTCCTATGGTTACATGTGCCTAAAGGATAAATAGACATGCACTCTTCTGTCATTTTTTTTGCTGCATTTAATACTGTATCATGAACTTCTTTCACTGTAAATATAGATTATGTCATCAAAATAAAATATTGTGTATGTGTATTATAATAATATAAACAAATCTCTGTTTTTAAAAGATATTTAGGTTGTTTCAAAGTCGCCACTATAAACAATGTGATAAATATCCTTATACATACATGCCATTATTTCAGTAGGATATATTTTAGGTCCAGGTTGATAGGACAGTATGACTGTATTAAGTTTTGACACTTATTTTTCAAATTGCCTTGCAAAAGGACAGCACCAATTTGCATCTCCATCCACAGTATAAAACAGTGCTCATTTTCTCACACCATCATCAGCACTGGGTATCAGAAATCTTTTGAATTAAATAGTTTGCATAAGCCAAGTACAAGCCCCCCCAAAATAATATTTTATAATAACCTAGAGGGCTTAAATAAATCAGACAATAGAGTAACTTAGGGAAAGAAATCTAAGGAGATGACAATGTAGCTTGTTTCCTATTCTGTACAATTTTTGAAGACAAAGTCTGTTTTAATTATTAAATGACACATTATTTTCTACTGGATTTTTAAAATGAGGGAAGCATTGGTGAATATCTGTGGGACTAAATTCCTTTAATATCCAGTTCTCAAAATGGGTTAATATATAAGAAGTTGTATCAGATACACTAAAAAACTATCTCCAATTTGTACAACAAAATTAATTTGTTTAAGAAGTGCAAAGATAAAAGCTCTCAGGAAAAGTATGTACATTTGTATGTTAGGGATGATTAGCTGTGGGAGACTGAAAAAAGGGGGTGACAACAGGATAAGAGAAATTTGACTAAAGATGTCTGTGTCTTAATTTACCTACTATTCTATCTTGATAGAAAAGACACAGACTTTTTCTGTGTCTCAGAGTTTTTACAAGTGAAATGAGAACAATTTAACCAATATTTCAAAATAAAGTGAGGACAAATTTGCTTGACTTTTTCTATGTTAAAGAAAACTTACGGGGGAAATGAGAATAATTTAACCAATATCACAAGGTACTATGAGGTTTAAATGAGTAACAGATATGAAAACAAATAGTATAGTTCTAAAAAACAATAGTACATAGCTACAAGTTTAAATAAAACTTGGTTCTCATAATTTATTTCATTCATTCATTCAACAAATATTTTTTGTGATATTTATTACTGTTTTGGTATTAAACTCATTTAACTTGATTCAAAAGCACTAGGGGAAATACAGATTCTGTTCAAATTGCTGCTCTGCTCCTTAAAAACCTGAACACTCTAAGTTCCTCACCTTCATGGTAATTTTCATGCCTATTTTAAAGAGGAATTTTAAGAATTAAATGAAGTAATACATCTAAAGAACTGAGTGTGATGCACACAGTGAGTGCTCATCATCTTGGTGGTGGTGGTGGTGGTGGATAGTCAAAGTTCCCATCCCACTGCCTCCCACAGACCTGGAGCCATTCAATGTCAGTTTGCTTCCTTCCCACTTTTTCACATTGGTTCACAGTCAATGATTATACTACATACCTGGCAAGCCATTACAAGAATAGAGGACCTGACAAAAAACCTAAATGACATGGTGAGAATTAATCAGCTAGAAAAGTTTCCAACCAAAAAAAAAAAAAAAAAAAAANAAAAAAAAAAACCAAAAAAAATTAAAAATATATATTTTTCTGAGAGCAACCCATTCTTTATCACCATACATGATAAACATATTAGAAAGTAATGAAACGTAAATAGACTGTGAAAGAATGTGCCATGATTGCCAGAAACCCCGACAAAAATTTCATTGAAAATAATTATTTTTAAAATAGCTAATCCTCTCACCACTGGGGAAAAAAAATTAAACCTACACTTTCAGTATAGTACTTTGCTCTTTAAGGGAAATGTAAGAGTTATAATTAAGTCATTATACTTTTTTAAAGACAATTTATTGTAAGTTCAAATCCATTAGTTTCAAAATAACAATTTTTTTAGTTTTGTGTCTCTTATTCATAATGACTACATATTTGACAATTATTATTTTATACTCTAAAACTGCAGTCATCGATATTTAAAAAGCCACTACCATATCATCAAATAAAGCACATATTTGCTCAATTATCTGGTAAGGTTGAGTGCACAATGACATTCAATCTAAATCATTATAGCAAAAGAACAGTAAAGTGATTCTAGAATTCAAATGTCTTTAAAGTTTGGATTAACTGTCTTCATAGAAAAAAACAAAGCCCCAATTTATTTATGGAAATATTGCCTCCATAAAGGTCAAGGGTGAATCCCCAGGGAATCAGTTGCTCGGCTAGCCTCATTAATTGTTTTTACCCTTTTAACTTTCTCATTCTGAGCCGCAGTGGGACTGGGTCATAGGACAAAAAGGCACTAACAAGGACTGTCGGTAGAGTTTCAATAGAAGAAGAGAGACAGATGACTTGGCAGGGCAGCTGTGACATCATGAGCATTAGCCAAACAACTCTGTGGACTGTTTTAAGGAGAGGAAAAGGTACAGTTCTCTGGAAATAAAAACCTCAGATTTGCCTTGGTGTACGTGGTCTCACCTGCTTTTTCCGGACATTTTGGCATTTGGATTTGTTCATGCAGCAGTAATACGATTGTCAGTTATGTGAAAAATGCGTTCTGAATAATTGCTGGATGTGAAAAACAGCTTCAGTATTTTAAGACTCTTAAGGTGGAAGTACTCAATTCTTTCATTTAAGACACTGATATGCAAGTTGCTACTCTGTAGTTAACTTCAGTAAAATGGATGGTGGTTAAATAATATATTTACTTTATGAATTTGATTTCTATATCAAAACCTCATCCCAATTTTTGTAAAAGAATTTTGAAGCATGTTGTGAATTTAATAATTCAGGAATTTGAGTGATTAATAATCTTGATAAATTACAAATGAAGGAGTTTAGAAATAGAAATGGTGCATTACCAAAACTACAATATATTAAAATTTTTTTTCCCTCGTGTGAATTTAGGGTGATTCAGCCCTATCTTCTTCCACTTGAGATCACTAGACTTATTCCTAACATCTAAATTGTTAGGAATTCAGATTAGGTTTAAAGGAGCTTACTCTACTTCCCCTCATACTGTTCCCTTGATAGAACTACAGATGGAAATCAGGACAAGGAAATAGGTAAAATGTCAGATCAGTTTTAGAGGCTGTTGACTGTGCACACGGAATCAGCTTGGGTGCAAGCTGGTAATTTCCACAGGAGGAAAGGCAGGCAGAGGTCAAGGAGTGAGTTAAAAGATCTGAACACCACCTAGTTGATGAGAACAGTTTAGCACCCTGACATCGGCAGGTGGGGGTGGGGGAGATAAAATGTAATACTCAAAGGCAAAACACAGTCTGTTAAGGAGAAAAGGGCTCCCCTCCTCGTTGTGCAGTAGAAATAAACAATCTTTACCCACCTAGAGTTTTCTGAAAATCGTAAAAATTTACATTTCTCTTTCTTTTGGGCTTTGTGGCTTACTCTCATCTTTAGGAGTCCCAACATACTATTTGGGAAAAGGATTTCTCTTTCTTTTTACCTTAAGATTGATTTTCTAAGAGATTTTCTCCTCAGTCCACGGGCAGAAGTGTATTTCAGAGCCAGACCCTGTTTTACCCAGACAAACCCACCACAAAATAGCAGACCATTCTGTAATACATTAAGGGACTAAATATCAAGAGAAATCTGCTAAGAAATTGCATTCCAGCGTAAATCACTAACCATATCTCCTTTCAAAATGCTACCTCTTGAGCTATCAAAATCAAAAGTAACTATCTCAAACATCTGTTACTAAAATAAGAGGAACTTCATTAATTCCAATTAAAAATATACTTATGAAAAACAGCATGTTAAACAGTAAAGATTGGTACCGGTTTATAGTTGTGTCATGTGATGGCCAGCTTTTCTCCTTACATTCCCCCTTTCCACCATTCCAGCCGGTAGTTAAACGTCTGACCTCTGGACCTTGAAATAGAGACCAAAAAGTGTTGAATTCATGAGGCAACACGTACATCTAAACACCTGACCTTAGCAAATGATTTGTTTGAATCAGTGTTATAATTTTTATAGAATGAAGGGATTCCCCCACCTGGAGTCAAATGCTTACTCTTCACTCCAAGCACCTAGTAACTGTTTCGTAGCAAGTAAGGGAGAGGCCAAGTCAGCTACTTGTTAGATCACAGGCAATAGCAGCTGCTTCAACTATTAGCAACATCAGCTGATGTTAGGGGCCAATCAATGCAGGTAGGCAGTTAAAATAACCAGAAAGAGAGCGGTCTCAGATGAGCAAAAAATCGACTTTAGTGAGACATATACACTGAGAATCAGGGCCATTTATCTGCTGGTGGCTGTATCTTCCCGGCCACTTAAAATGAACAAATGAGAAATTCTTGTTTTTGTATGGCTTTATGTATAAGCTAATTGTCTGAAAGAGACCACGATAAGGTAATAATTGTCAAATTTGAATAATTATTAGAATTTAATGATTACCAAAGTTTTAAGTGATATGATCCTTTGATAATTTTCTTTTTCTGGATGAATGTAACAATGCACAGCAAGTGTTACACCTCACTAGCAGCAATCACTTTGCTTCTGGCTCTCTCTTTTCTCATTTCACTGACCTCATATCACAATACCTCATTGGGAACCCAGAAACGTACAGGAGGAAGGGAAATTACTAGATAAAAAAGGGTGAGATCCCCAGCGAAGGCTCCAGCCTCAAGTCGGGACCCACAGCCTTAACTGAGAACATGCATTTTTGTTTTCCTGCCCAAATACTGCTTTTATCAAAACCACCCTGACCTATCCCACCCCCATTTTGTTCCCATAAAAACCCCAGGTTCCACTGGCAGAGGGGAGACAGAGCAGCAGAGAGGTGCAGCAGAGGAGGATAGAAGAGAAAAAGCATCTGAATAGCAAGAGGAGAAGCAGAAGCTGGTCACTGGAGAGTATGGTCGGAGAGGAGTTGGGATGGTCAGAGAAGGGTTCGGCTATGAATGTTAGAACTCCAGAGAAAGACCACCTTCCTGCTCCATCCCTTTTCCTGCTCCCCATCCCACTAGAGAGCGATTTCTGCCCCTCAATAAAATCCTCCACATACACACACCTACGAATTTGTTCATGAGGCCTCATTCCTCTGGGATGCCGGACAGGCACCCAGGTGTGGGTGCAAGAGGCTGCCACACTGACCTCTCAGGGAGCTATTTAACACTTAAGCCAACCACGTGTGGCAAAGCTAAAAGAATAAGCTGTAATACACACCATCTGGGGCTCTGGGGGTTAAGGGCAACTTCTAGATGCTGCCACAAGGCCGTAAAGAGTTCCACTCCTGCCGGTGCTCAGAAGCACTCATCCCAGCCTATGCACCCACTCCTCTGCATGCCCCTACTCCCACAAGGGGTTTGAGATCTGCAGGCTGAGTAAGCGAGTCACGCCTTCACGAAGTCAAGGGAACTATCACAGCTCAACACTATATTACTTTCTTTGCTGTAACGTAGATAAGACGCTCCTAGCCTAGGCAGCTACCATTATAGTGACAAGATCCCTTTTTGCCCGCAATCATTACCTTTCTTCTTATAAATTCTCCTTAACCAGTTTATATTTCTAACTCATTATTCCTCAATTTTTTGCTTATGATATATTAATGTCTCATGAGATTTGCCTGCGCTTTCTGATAGTCTACTTACCTTTGCTTCTACTTTCAAAGAAATTCAAGTCCCGTTTTACTGATGTAAGAATAAAGAAAGACATTTATCAAACAGCATTTTCGCATTATCTACTTCCATTAGATTTCCAGGCATTTGCCACAGAACTAAAATTGAGAATGTAGATTTTTAAGTAGACCTGGGTGGGAGAACATTAGCTTAGACATTACTGATATATCTCAACTGAACCCCGGAAGTTTTGCAGAAAATGAGAGTAACAAATACTTGAAACAGCCCATAGCTTTTATACCTTCATATACCACAAATATCTAGTCCATCACTCAGATTATATGAGTAAAGCAGAGAATATTACATGATTCTCTATTGTTACCACTTTCTCAAAAGCAACTGAAATGGAGAGTAATAAAAATCATACTGAAAAGAACTCAAGTACTCTTTAAAGTTTTTTGGATTAAAAGGGAAACAACTCACTGGGATTTAGGTTAAAAAAAGAACACTTGAGAAGAAATTAAAACAAATTATTTTCTTCTCTTTTAATCAAAATAATGGTTAAACACTCAGACACATTCAGATACCCACCCTTTTTTTTTCCATTTGAAGACAGAGCTTGAGAGTCCTTTATATAACCATGTTTCCACCTAATATTCACATTTCAGGTCCAGCCTTTTCCAGTGGAGTTTCCATACATCATAGAATTCTCATAGCACTATAGACCACTGATCTGAAACCTCAGAAACTGTAGAACTCTGACAGCAGATAGGAGAAATCTCTTAGGCTTGTGAAAGGAGTCTGGTGAACTATACTTTGAAATGGCGTCTGAATCTATTATCCCAGAGCTCAGAGCCATCAGGTGAATCTAATTTGAATGTCAGTGTTTTCTATCCTAATCACCTGTTATCTTCGCCTATGTTCCCATTTGTTCCCTCAACATTTTTTCTTTTTATTAAACTTTTGCTATCATTTGGGGGACAAAGTCCTTTCTAAATCCTTTTTGAGGGTCGTACTTACACATATATTTCCCTCTTGATTGCATATTAAATAAATATTATGAAGTAAATGCAAATCATTATGTAACCTTAAGTCATTATGGAACCTCATTTATATAAGGCAGTAGAAGGCAACACAGGATATCAACTAGCACAAAGGTGATTATACAAACTTCTCACAAACACAAAGTTATTAGAACTATAGCTAAATTAAAATCCAGACGCAGTAAATTTACACACTGGCTGAAAGCCAGATGTTCCTTTAAATAATCGAGGCTTCTAGAGATTTTATAGGAACAGGTTTTTAATTCTAAAATCATCTGTGTAAATCTCCTCCAAAACTACTTTGCTCAAAACTTCATAGGTCCTCTTTCTGTTAAGAATAGCATCATTCAACTGGCCAGGATGTCTCACACCAGTCATCCCAGCACTTTGGGAGGCTGAGGCAGGCGGATCACGAGGTCAGGAGTTCGAGACCAGCCTGACCAACATGGTGAAACCCATCTCTACTAAAAGTACAAAAAAATTAACAAGTCATGGTGGCACACACCTGTAATCCCAGCTACTTAGGAGGCTGAAGCTGAGAGATTTGCTTGAACCCAGGAGGCGGAGGTTGCAGTGAGCAGATATCATGCCACTGCACTTCAGCCTGGGCAACAGAATGAGACTCCATCTCAAAAAAGAAAAAAAAAAAAAAATAGAATATCATTATTCTCCCAATCACCCAGGATTAACACTACAGACTCAAATTTGACTGCTAGTTTTTTGCTTCTCAGTAGGCTGTAAAATTAATCAATGATACCTATACAAAATAACTTCTTGCCATCTCTTCCTCTTCATTTTTACTACCCTGTTTCAGGTCTCCCCAAATCGTTACAGTATGTCTAAAATCTAAGTGGCATTCAAAGCTTTCTGTTCTGCCTCTCAGTCCCGTATTTCCAATCTATTCAGCAAGCAATTTGCTTTTCTTTCATTTCTTTCATGGGGCCTTTGTTATTTATTTATTTATTTATTTATTGCCCAGAAAAAAACACCTCTCTCATTTCCATTAGTCTGTCTCTCATCCATCTTTCAGATGGCAATACAAATACCATGACACTGGAAAGCCTTCCTCAATTCCCACAAATGATGATCATCACTCACTGCTCTGAAATCCTATGCACTTAATTATAATAGGCCCCACGCTCATTATAAATATTTGCGTATTTATTTTTCTGGTAGACTGTAACACCCTTGAAGGTAGGAACAATGATCAATTCAATTTCTTTTTTCCATTATCTTTTGGAACATAATGAATATTCAACACATTTAGGTAACAAATACATATGTAACATTTTAGTGCTAACATTTTAATAGATAAATGGGTCCTTGGTGCTGTCTAGGTAACAAACGGATTCACATGAGCAGGGAATGAATCAGCACAGTTGATGGGATTTTACTCTGCTTTACATTACCTGGTCACCTTTGTCATAAATGCTCTTGGCTCTACTCCAAACAGATCAGAAAGATATAAAATCCCTCCATTTAAAAGAGACATTTAAGAAAACCTTTTTGGGTATAAAATTCAAATAGAGTAAGGTGACATGAAAGGAAGCTTACTTCTTGTTCCACATGTCTAGTCAATATGACAGTCCCTTTAATGCCGTAAGTTAGCCTGAAACTGCTTTTTCAAGTGGAATGCTATTCCCTGTTGACTTTCAAAATCAGCATTCTAGTAGTCTTTTCACCCACCTGTTTCACACCTGATACAACTTTTTGTCCTTCAGAAAGACCAGCAAATCCAGCAGAGAGTTAACAAACTACAAATTTCTTTTAACAGATTTTACATTGATTTGCAAGTTCAATGAAAACTGAAAAATCACTACAAAGAATAATTTAAAATTGGGGGGAAAGGGAAGAATATAAAGTGGCATGTTTCTAATTAAATGTATCACAAAAACAGGGTGAAATTTAGAAAAACAAACCCTTTTCACCTGGCAGGAGCTGCTCCTCTAGTAGCCCTGTATTATCCATCAGAAAAGTGCCAATGGCTATTTAAAGAAGAAAAAGAGAAAACAAACGTTTTTCACAAGAAAAAATGAGGGCAGTTTATTAAGGAATGTAATTTCCAGAAGCCTCCCTTGTATGGAGTAATGAAAATCATTTAAAAAAATTAAATAGCGTGCTTGCAGACAAATATGACTTTTCTGTAGAGGCAGAGTGTAAGAACTAGGATTCACCTTCAGTCGAGGATATGAATGGGAGGAAAATAAAACCCATAGAAGAAAGAATTTCAAAACCCAATGAAATTCAGTGGCACACACAAAAGCTGGAAATATGCTTACTATATGAACGCATAATGATTTCTGAGTCTTGCTTTTATTAATACACTTCTATTGTTGCCATCCTACACCACAACTTTCATTTCAGAGAAAAATATAATCAGACAAAGGTTTTTATTTTCTTGAAAGCTAAACAGCAACAAAGAGAAAGAAATTAAAAGAGGGAAAGAGAAAAAAGAGAGAGAGAACCTGTAGAGTTTAATAGGAACTGAACACTTTTGTAAAAAAAACAGAGTTGCTTGCAAAAGAGAAAATTGAAAAGTACAGAGTGCTAAGTTAGTATCTTCTGGAAGTACCGAGGCAACTTCAAGTCAAATAAGTATAACCCAGTACTGCTAGAATAACTTGTGTCCCCTCCTATATATAGCTCTATCTATCTATCTATCTATCTGGTACATACATATATGTACTGAAGCTCTAGACACCAATGTGACTGCATCTGGAGACAGTGTATATGAAGAGGTGATAAAGGTTAAATGGGGTCATTATCGTGGATACCTAATCCAACAGGTTTGTTGACTCTGCTGCTTAATTTTATGTGTCAACTTCACTGGACTAAGAGATTCCCAGGAAGCTGGTAAAACATTATTTCTGGATCTGTCTATGACAGTGTTTCCAGAAAGTTCTAGCATTTGAATTGATGAACTGAGTAAAGTAGATGGCTCCCCACAGTGGGGTGGGAACCGTTCAATCTGTTGAGGGCCCAAACAGAAGAAAATGGCAGAAGAAGGGTGAATTATCATTCTGTGTTTGAAAGATATCAGTCTTCTCCTGCCCTGAGACACTCCAGGACATTTACCACACCCACCTTCCACTCCCACCCTCCCCCCACCCCTAGTCCTCAAACCTTTGTCCAGTGACTGGTATTTATACAATTGGATCCCCTAATCCTTGGGCATTTAGGCTCAGAATGAATTACACTACTAAATTTCCTGGTCCTCTGGCTTGCAGACAGCAGATCCTGGGACCTTTTCATCCTCCATAATCATATGAGCCAATTCCCATTATATAGATCTCTATCAATCTATCTGTTCATCTATCTCTCTTTCTATCTATCTATCCATAAGCTTCTTTTTGGTAATGTTTCTCTGGAAAGCCACAACTATGATATTGTATGATAGTGGCCTTATTTTTTTTGTTATGTATTTATTTATTTTTCTTTATTCTAGCCTTAGAAGAAGGGAAAGAGAGCTCCCTCTTCCTCTCTTAATTCTGTCATGTGAGGACACAGTGAGAAGGAAAAAAAAGGCCATCTGCAAGGGTACATTTTCTTTTCCTCCATCTTGTATTTTTGATTAAAGGTGGTCTACAGGCCAGAAAAGGAGCCTTCATCAGAAATTGAATCAGCATCCTGATCTTGGATTTCCCAGTCTGCAGAACTTTGAGAAACAAATTTCTGTTATTTAAGCCACCCAGTCTATGATATTTTTTAGAGCAACTCAAAATTGAGTCACACACACAGATGAACTGTTAGCCTTTAGAAGGGAGAAATTAGAGCTTCTTCCATCCATGCAATAAACAAATACCTACCAACTTTACAAGGTGTCAGTCCTTCTGCTAGGTACTGAGATTTAAATATAAACCAAAGTGCCATGTTCCCTATCTTCAGGAGCTCACAGCCTAGTTGGGAAAAAAATATTATTTAAATACTCACAGAAAGATAGTTACCAGTGACAGTAAATGCTTTGAGGAAGAATTAAAAGGAGACTATAGGCAGGAAAAGCAGTAGGGACTAATTCATTCTGAGTGTCTGGGCGGTCTTCCCTGAGAAGCGAGATTTGAGCTGAGAAACAATCAGTGTGAGTTGATATGACTAAGGAAAGGGGGAAGGGAGAGGGCAGGAAAGATGGGGGAAACGGCCTGTGCAGAGTCCTTGTGAAGGGGGTGATGCATTTGAGGCTATTCTTGTCCTCACAGATTTTATAACTTAGCATTGTTAATCAATGTATGGAAAACAAAAGCTTCTGAGAAAGTAAAAATATTTCCCGTATCAGGAAAAACAAAGTGCCCTTTCTTACTAGGCAAGAAAATAAAAAGATTTCAAAATTTATCTCAGATATCCTGAGGTCTCAAGGACAGTGTGACCTGCAAGGCAGTGGGTAGCATCTGGAAATGATACCAAATAACACAAAAACAAAATGGATCCTCTCGAGCTTCATTGCTCTTTTGAGCTCTTAACCCAAGTGGCCTATGTTGTTGTCATGGGAATGAATCTCAGCAAAAGAAATCAATGAGTTAAAAATAAGAGTGAGAGAAATGATGAACTTAATTTGCCTCCGTGTCTGACCTCTCTAGAATATGGCAGTATTGCTGGAGGAAGTGAGAGAAGGGATGAATGTTCCTCCCAAGGAGGGAATCAGTTTGCCCCAACTCATTCTAGGACGCCAGGCTAGACAATGTGATTACTGTCAAGCTTTATAATAAAAGAGGTGTTGGAGCATTTCCTTCCCAGGATCCAACATGACTACAAGGAGTGGAGCAGGATCCCGAGATTGTTCCTACAGTTAATGAGGAAGGTTTCATTAGAAGAAGCTGTCAGGAAAAGCAGTGATTCAAACCTAGTACAGTTTTACACAAAGTCAGTCACACATGATTTTAGGGACCTTTTAATTCTGCCAAATAATAATTAAAAATGCAGCTCTAAATATACCACTGAAGCATCATTAATTTACCTTGAGGTTTTATCTAAGTTCAGATACTCCTTTTTAAGAATAATACTAAAAGTTTGATCAATCATTTAAATCTTATTATGAGATAGTGTCTTAGATCTTTCCTTGAAAAGAGATTTTGAAAGGCATAGGGTAATTTACAGGTCATGTTGCTGAAGCTTAAAGATATAAAATAAAAGAAGGCTGAAGAGGTATAGATTGTCTTCATACGCTAAATCATTATGCATAGGAGGACTGATTCCATCCCCTAATATGCTCATCTTCTCTTATTCTTGGCCTTCCTGATATATTCTTTAAAAAGCAATCACAAAATTTTTGCAGCAGATGTTTTGTTCAGAGACCTACTTTGAAATGTTAACTTCCTTTATTTTCAGGAGCAGAACTACAGTTCCTTTTTGAAAAGTCAAAACAGGCCTCATTGGAGACTCTAGTGCCTCTGAATCTGAGGCATCCACAGAAAAGAAAGTACTCTGGGAGATAAATCAGGTCTCAGCAGTTTTATTTGCAGCTTATTGATTAACAGCAAAAAACAGAAGTAAAATGGGGCCCTGTCTCTGAAAATGAACGCCCAGGAAAAGTCAAGTGGCTGAGCCTGTGTTCAATAATGCAGAGCAGCAGCAGTGCATGGAAAATCTGTTCCACAGCCTATGCTTTTCTGGCTGTGCACCACAGAATAAGAAAATGAACATTTTGTCTCAACCCAGTGGCCAAAAGATAGTCACAAAGGCCTCTGTATTAGCATCAATGTATTAACTACTTAAAAAATAGGTCACTAAGCTAAAGCAAAGCGGCATACAGGATGACATGGAAAACACAAATGAGAAGTAAGAATTTAATATATCTTGGGCCTAGCTTCTTATTAACACTAAAATAATTCACTTCTAAGACGGGCTCAGCAAGCCTACTGGATCAGAATTAAGAAGAATCACCAGATCATTTTGTGTGGCATGAGCCCTAATGCTATTCTACTCTCTGTAGCCAATTCTCCTGCCCCCTGCCTTGTATTCAGAAAGGAGGAAAGCAGGTAGCTAAAATCAAGGAAGTGGGCAACTAAAAATTCCTTGCTATATGGGTTACTGAGCTTTCTCTGTTATCCTCTTAGAATGTCACCCTTTAACAGTGGTACTTCATTAAAGCCTGGCTAATTCCTGTCACACTAACTATAACTGTGCCATTTAGGAAGAATCATTCTGAGCCTCTAAGCTTCAGCGTTTTTACCTAAAAAACAAAAACAAAAACAAACAAACAAAAAGCAAATCTGGTGTATATGTTCAAATGTCCTTGAACTCTATAATCATGTAAGGAAAACGTATCTATTCAACCATAATAAAAGGCTGAATGCATAAGTGCAGAAGCAGCTAGCATTAACAGAGTTCTTGCCGGGTCACTGCCACAACTCTATGAGAGGGGCTCTCTTATCATCGTGATTTGACAGTTGAGGGCATGAGGTTTAGAGATGTCAAGTGAACTTATTCAAAATCATGTTGTCGGTCCAGAGGAAAAACTAGGATTGAATTTGCTTTGGTCTACTTCCACTGCTCACATTCCTATAGCAGAATAAGGAATGGTTTAATGAAATCAGGGCTTTACTAGAAAGAGTAAATTAGGATTTAGTCATGCAGAGATGGGTAGAGAAACTGTTCCTCGTAGCTCATCAACTTAGCATGATGGAAGCAAATTTGCTTTGGAAACAGGAATCCTGCTTTCAAGTTCCAGCTTTGCCTGAGGCTATCCAGGAAAGATAAAGACAAGATAAAGAAAAATGGATTTTATTTTGGCTTCACAAAACAATGCAGGATATAGAAAACTAATGTTGTTTCTAGGCATTGGAATTAGCTCTTGAGTGTGGTGGAAAAATATAGTATTTAAACAATCAATGTCTAAAGTTTGTTCTTTACAATGAAGCATCATCAACTCACTTGCCTTTGAGTAATGGCAAAGAAGGGGATGGTAGGTAGATGCTGTTGAGTCTAGTGTGTGGTTGCCCAAGGTTTTCTGTACACTGGGATAGATCTTACTGTCAGAATCTACTCTGGGCCAAGCCATCAATTTTTTAAAAATGTTTACCACTGTCTCAAATGTATTATCTATGTTTGGTGTCATCTATTTTACATTTCTTTGAACGGAGATAAACATTCACTTACACTAACCCTATAGAAGATAGAAGATAGCACTGGTAATTCCTAGGAATCACATATTGAATCTCTCTATGAAAGTCACTAACATCTATAGTTATCTCACTATTCCTCTTTGAGTTCTCTTATTTTCACAATGTGAGGGGAAAAAGAAAGTATAGACAGCTACCAAGTATGGACACTTCTTTCATTTACTTTCCAGAAAAATATATTACTAGGATAGAAAGTATTTACACATTAAAAATAGAATTATTGTTCTAAAAACTGTGTGATGAGGTTCTGTTTAAGTATGCCTCCTTTTGTTGTCAAAAAGGAAAGAGGTTTGATGGCTTGTGAGAAGCAAGAGGAAAAAAAAGAGAAATTGTTTTTCATTATCCTTTTTAAAATAAGTTAATTTGGATATATAAGGGAGATTCTACAGTGTTCAGGTTAAAAAAAGACACATAAATCTTATTTTAAAACTATGAATGCCCCAGATATAGCTCATCTAGAGCAAGCACATGGCACCTTGTCTCTCCCACTGAATGCAAGCATCTGAGGACTTTGGAAAAAATAATTGTAGGAAGTAAATTGGGGAAAGTAGTTAAAACTCAAAATACAAATGATCTGACATGAGTGTGTATTTTTCGCTTCCTCTCATATTTTCCAGCTTATATGTATTGAAAGGCAGTGCACATCTCAGAACTATGCATGAAGTATAGACAGAAATATCTCCAACGTAATCCCCTATCCTTCTAGTATCAAGAGTAGAAGGAAGGCCATAAAGTGTAGGAAAAATTCCGGTTATGTTTTTTCCTTTTATTTTTATTTAGCTTCCGTTATGGAAAGTACAAAGCACAGTGAGGAGACTGGTCAGTTTTGCATACAAAGGACCAGGACGGAAGAGGGAGATGCATATGTAGATTTAATTCATGACAACTAAAACTTAAAGGTGATGAGGAGATAAATAAATATATGACTTTAAATAACTACATGCTATTTGAAATGGTAAAATATTCATTCTAAATAAACTCTGAAAGTTTAAGTATGAAACTACAGAGTGTTGAGGAAAGAGCAGACAAAAGGATATTTGAGAAAGAAATCTTGTAAAGATGTGAATGAATTCACAGGCTTCCTCTGAGCTGCACATGCATGGATCTGACCTTAAAAAAAAATGCAAGGAGCTTCGAGAAAAGAATCATGGAATAGATTACCATTTCTGTCTAAGACTGTCTTCTGGGTTGCATATATTTTGAGACAGATGCAAACAGAACTGCAATAGGTTTTGAAATCAACTAATGGAATCAATGTGGTTTGGAACTCCTAACTTCAACCTAACTGGACCAACTTGTTACTATAAAAATAATAAGTACATTCTCCATAGGATTTTAAAAAAGATCCACATTTCGTAGCACAACATTCAAAGTATCTGAAATACAATCAAAATCTAATCAATATTCAAAGAACCAAGAAATTCTGACAAAATCTCATGAGAAAAGACAATTGACAAAGCAATCCCAAATAGATCCTGATGTTAAGAGACAAAGAATTTAAAATGTTTCTCTAAGAACAAAAGGCACATACTTCTGAAAAAAATGAAAAATAGAAAGTCTCTTCAGAGAAGTAAGGTATTAGAAAGAATGATCATTTTGGAATTGGAATTGTAGAACTGAAAAACACAAACAAAATTAAAAATTCTCTAGATGAGCTCAATAATAAAATTAATATGTCAATGAACTTGAAGACAGATCAATAAAAATGGCCTAATCTGAATGAGAGATATTTTAAAAACTGAAAAGAGAGCACTTCAGTTACCTGTAGGACAATAATATACCAAGGTCTAAATTTGGTGTCATATAGGTTATAAAAGGCCCTGAGAAAGAATGTGATGCAGAAAACTTTTAAAGAAATTAAGGCAGAAATCATCTCAAATTGGTAAAGACACAACTTTAGAGATTCAAGAGGCTCAGCAAAGCCCAACTAGGAAAATTACAAAGAAATACATGCCCAAGAAAATGCTGTAATTAAATTGTAATTAAAAGGCTGAAAACCAAGGACAAAAACAGCTTTAAAAAAGGAAGGAAAAATGTTTCTCTAAGAACAAAGAAAAATTTTAGAAAAATGTTTCTCTAAGAACATATTTTATATAGGAAAAGAACGGTTCAATTATTACAGATTTCTTAGTGGGAACTATAGAGACCAGAAGGCAATGGAACATTTGTTAAGTACTAAAATAAAAGAATGGTCAACACGGAACACACATGGGTATAAACATCCTTTGGGAATGAAGATAAAGTACAAACACTTCATTCTTAAATGAAAAAACCAAGAGAAATTTTTACCAGCAGATGTAATCCAAATGAATGTTAAAAGAAGTTATTTTGGCAAAAGGAAGTAATACCACAGGGAAACTTGGAACATGGGGGATACAGGAAAAACAATAGAGATGCTAAATATCCCAGTAGATATATTAGCACATTTCTCTCATTTGTCATTCTTTAGAATAAACATTATAGTAGAAAACAAAAATACTTCTTTGTGTGGTGGGATACCCAATGTACATAGATGTAATTAATGACAACTAAAACTTAATGGGAGTGGGAAGGTAAAAAGAGACATGATTTTAAGATATCTACATTCCATTCGAAATGGTAAAATATTCATTCTAAGTAGACTGTGAAAAGTATGTATGTTGTAATCCCTTGAGCAATCCCCTCAAAAATAAAATTACATTCAAAAATCTAATAGATAAACAATACACACATAAAAAGTTACTTTTGGCATGTTATTATAATTTCATTGTAAATCAGTACATGTGTACATACACATACACAGACGTTTTGTGCCCCAAGGAAATTTTAGGTTGAGGAAAATGATCTGTATCTTGAATTCTTGAATGTGGTAGTATTTACATGGATTAGAATTCAAAATTCATCAAAGCGTTTGTTCAAATGGGTCTTTTTTATTAGATGCTAAATATACCTCAATAAAGTTGATGTTACAATAAAAGCAAAACAGTGTGTGCCATCAGAAACGTAGCTGTGGCTCTAACCAGGGTTTATTAGATTCAGCTATGTGGAAAATAATATCTAAAATTTTTCTTTTCCTGAATTATTTGTTGTTTAAATTTTAGGCACAATTTCAGTTATAGACATGTTATATTTTACAAAATAGCTCTGAGAAGAACTGTGACTAAGGGCAAGTATACAAAGTTTTCTACAATGACAGAAGGGGCTTAGTAGCATTTTCTGAACTTAGCAAAGGGAATTAAAATAATAACATTCAATTCAGCCAAACATATTCCATGTGCTTAAAAATTGAAGACTATGTACCGCCAATTAAAGATGATGACAAAGAATTAAATTTTTTTTTAAAAATTACTGGATTTTATTCTGTTCCTTACTACAGAATCTCAAGGACAGAACAGAGCCTATTTATTGAGTATTTTCTGAAAAAAATGCTCTTTTCTAAGGCTATAATGCATAATACAAAAGATGGAGATTAAGTTGGCTTTCTTTTATTCTTATCTGCTACAAAACAATTCCACAATATTAGCAAGTGAATAACTATTTAATGTATATGTACACATCTGTTCTCAGAGCGATGTCAACACTTTGACTTATTGTTCATCTCCATGGATATATCCAGCCCATAAACTTCCGTATGTTTTTTTTTTAATTGACAAAGCCTCTTTATCCATCAAGTTACTAAAGAAAAACTATTGCTTGTATGTAAATTTTAAGAATAAGGAGTGAAATGGAGTTTTTTGGGAGAAGGCCCCTTCGCCCTGCCCCGCCCTGCCCATCCCACAAAAATACCTGTATCTTTAACACTTGGTTTCTGAACATCAGTAAAACAGAATGACATAGGAAGAGTGAAATACTATTTCTTTTATTTTAAATGCTAAATTAAAGGTCACAGCTTAGTTGTAAGAACTAAATAGACGCTTAACACTGAATGGAAGCATTAGACCAACTTACCCACCCAGGCTCTCTCATGGTCAGAGGTAGCAGAAAGCAGGAAGTACCCCTGGAAATGCTGAACAACTTGTGTGCTTAGTGGGCAGCTCACTTCAATTCTAAGAAGTGATAGATCTAAGCAAGCAAGTTTACTTTTTTCTTATTCCCAATTTTTACTAATCATACATGACACCTCTACCCTGGGTTGAAGTAAATAAAGGGACAAACAGATTCATTTACAGGGGGGAAACAAAGAGTGAGAATTAAGTATTCCCCCTAAAACTCCCTCCCATTTTTAATTCAAATCCATTAAGCTGTTTAACAAATCCTGTAGTCAAGCGAGAATATAGCAGTCCTCTTTGGAAGATGGAATCAGCGGTCCATCAGGAAAACCCTACTGGACCTTCTTAGGCTGCACCTCCATTACCAACCACTGCTTTTCGGGAATCATCCTGGAACCACTGGCAGTCACTTTAGATTTTGCTAAAATGCCTCAGCATCCCGAGTGGCTGGGGCTACAGATGTGCTCCACTATGCCCAGCTAATTTTTTGTATTTTTAATAGAGATAGGGGTTTCACCATGTTGGCCAGGCAGATCTCAAACTTCTGACTTCAAGCGATCCACCTACCTCGGCCTCCCAAAGTGCTGGGATTACAGGTGTGAGTCACCACGTCGGCCCCAAGTCCTCAAATTTTGAAGTTAAAGATTTCCTTTTAGGAAAAACTTGGCGGTGTGGAATTGGGGTTTTTTAAGCGGTTGCAGAAAGGGGCATGGTTTCTTTGTGATCAGAAATTGCAATGCCAAGTCTGATATATTTCAATTTGAAACATCCCAATGTTAAGACATGAATGCCTATGAAGCACTGGCCTCACAATCGCCAAAGTGAGAAAGCAAGCCAATATCTAAGCCCCAGAGCCATTATGTCAGGCAACAGCGCGCTCCTGGTACTTGGTGCTAAAAAGGTCACAGCAAAGGGTAATGAGGCCTTGATGGCTTCAGCCTTGCCAAGGTAGGTCAATGTCCACATATGTAGAATCCCCCAAATGAGGAACTTAAAAAGGAGTGGAGAGGTCAGGCGTTGCTGGCAGAGAGAGGCTGAATGGGCGCTCAGGGCCAACCTCCCACAAAGTCGCAGAGCCCTTGAGGGCACCAGCCACCACTGCCATTATGGCCCGCACCTGCGCCAGGGCTCAGCTCCGTGGTGCCACTAACCGCTGGTCTGCGGGAGGCCTACGTCTGCCTGTCCCTGACCTACTACTTCCACCACGAAGCGGTGACTTGGAAGAACTATCCTAAGTATTTTCTTCAGCAGTCTCATGAGGAGAGGGAACAAGCTGAGAAACCCATCAAGCTGCGAACTGCCGCGGAAGCACGTCCGGTGATGGAGAAAGCCCAGCGCCCCGCCTGGACCGGAGGGAGGGCCGCAGAGCCACGCACACGGGAAACGGTGTGAACCAGTCAACGCGGAAACTGCGCAGACTGGCCGCCGCCAAAAACGACACTTACAGGAGTGTCCTCTTCGAGATTCATGACCTGAAGGAATTGGCAGGTGAAAGCCATGCAAGAATTGGGTGCGCGAGACAGAACTGCCCCTCCCTGCCTCGGTTGGGGGGGGTCTTCCTTGTCTCCTTCCCTGTCACTGTCCCCTTCCCTGTCACCGCCCCCTTCCCTGTCACTGCCCCCTCCCAGCTGGGCCAAGCGTCTCTGACAAGCCCAGAATACAGTTATGACTTACAGCTAAGCCTAGATTCACTTCCCCATGGCCACGGGGCAGAAACACGTTTACCCTGTTAGTTGTACCAGACAATCTACTACTGTCATTTGTACCATTACTTCAAATGAAATAATTTGGTACCCATCCTTGTCAAAGATAAAATGAATTGAAAAAGATCTCCCAGGGTGGAACTCATTTCGCACCTACATATAATATTTGGGGAAACAAGAAGGACAGGGGAGCCTTTCTCTCCCATGCAGTCTATGTGTTTTAAATATCTTAATTGCACATTTCCTCTTAGAGTCACTTGATTTTTGAATCCTGGTACTTGAATACAAACTCTATTAACATACTGAGGTTCTTTCGTTCCTTTCTTTTCTGTTTTATTTGTTTGTTTCCTTTCATTTATAGTGCCTGTCATTCTCGTGATAGATTCTTAGGTTTAAATCTTTCACCTTATTTGACTTTACTGCAAATCATGCTTAGCAAATTATAGACATTGCTATTCTTGCTCCTAAAGCTTGTGCCTAGCAAAATGATTCTCAGCTACGGGCTCCAGACCAGAACATCAGCATTACTACGATTTGTTAGAAATACAAATTACAGGACTTGCATCAGAAACTTAGTAGATAGGGCTTATAATTGATAAGTTAACAAGCCTGCTGGATAATTCTGAGGCATATTCAAGTTTGAGAATTATTACCCACCTTTAAGAGATGATAAACTTTTCTATGAAAAGCCAGTGGACATTATGGTTTTCATCACAACTGTGAACCTCCGCCTTTGCGTAGAGAAAGTAGATTTAGACAAATGGGTGTAACTCTGTTCCAAGAAAGTGTTATTTACCAAAATAGCTGGTTTGCTGACCCCCACCCTAGAGAATTAGAACACAATAATATTTATGCCTATGTCCCTCAAGACACTGTCTTTATTTATTTTATTGTACTTTATGTTCTGGGGTACATGTGAAGAATACGCAGGATTGTTGCATAGGTACATACATGGCAATGTGGTTTGCTGCCTCCGTCCCCATCACCTATATCTGGCATTTCTCCCCATGTTATCTCTTCCCAACTCCCTACCCACCACTGTCTCTCCTCTAGTCCCCCCCAACAGACTCCAGTGTGTGATGCTCCCCTCCCTGTGTCCATGTGTTCTCATTGTTCAACACCCGCCTATGAGTGAGAACATGTGGTGTTTGATTTTCTGCTCCTGTGTCAGTTTGCTGAGAATGATGTCTTCCAGGTACATCCATGTCCCTACAAAGGACACGAACTCATTGTTTTTTATGGCTGCATAGCATTCCATGATGTATGTGTGCCACATTTTCCCTGTCCAGTCTATCACCGATGGGCATTTGGATTAGTTCCATGTCTTTGCTATTGTAAACAGTGCTGCAATGAACATACGTGTGCATGTGTCTTTATAATAGAACAATTTATAATCCTTTGGATATATACCGAGTAATGGGATTGCTGGGTCAAATGGAATTTCTATTTCTAGATCCTTGAGAAATCACCACACTGTATTCCACAATGGTTGAACTAATTTACACTCCCACCAACAGTGTAAAAGTGTTCTTATTTCTCCACATCATCTCCGGCATATGTTGTCTCTAGATTTTTTAATGATCGCCATTCTAACTGGCGTGAGGTGGTGTCTCAATGTGGTTTTGATTTGCATTTCTCTAATGACCAGTGATGATGAGCATATTTTCATATGTTTGTTGGCCTCATATATGTCTTCTTTTGAAAAGTGTCTCTTCATATCCTTTGCCCACTTTTGAATGGGTTTATTTTTTTCTTGTAAATCTGTTTTAGTTCTTAGTAGATTCTAGATATTAGCCCTTTGTCAGATGGGTAGATTGCTAAAATATTTTCCCATTCTGTTGGTTGCCGGTTCACTCTAATGATTGTTTCTTTTGCTGTGCAGAAACTCTGGAGTTTAATTAGATCCCATTTGTCTATTTTGGCTTTTGTTGCCAATGCTTTTGGTGTTTTAGTCATAATGTCCTTGCCTATACCTATATCCTGAGTGGTTTTGCCTAGGTTTTCTTCTAGGGTTTTTATGCTGTTAGGCCTTATGTTTAAGTCTTTAATAAATCTGAAGTTAATTTTAGTGTAAGGTGTCAGGAAGGGGTCCAGTTTCTTCTTTCTGCATGTGGCTAGCCAGTTTTCCCAACACCATTTATTAAATAGGGAATCCTTTCCCCATTGCTTGTTTTTGTCATGTTTGTCAAAGATCAGATGATTGTAGATATGGGGCGTTGCCTCCAAGGCCTCTGTTCATTCCATTGGTCTATATCTCTGTTTTGTTACCAATACCGTGCTGTTTTGATTACTGTAGCCTTGTGGTATAGTGTGAAGTCAGGCAGTGTGATGCCTCCAGCTTTGTTCTTTTTGCTTAGAATTGACTTGGCTCTACGGGCTCTCTTTTGGTTCCATATGAAGTTTAAGATGTATTTTTCCAGTTCTGTGAAGAGGTTCATAGGCAGCTTTATGGGAATAGCATTGAATCAATAAATTACTTTGGGCAGTATGGGCATTTTCACAATATTGATCTTCCTAACCATGAGCATGGAATGTTTTTCTATCTGTTTGTGTCCTCTCTTATTTCCTTTAACAGTGGTTTGCAGTTCTCGTTGAAGAGGTCCTTTATATCCTTTGTTAGTTGTATTCCTAGGTATTTTATTCTCTTTGTAGCAGTTGTGAATGGCAGTTTGTTCTTGATTTGACTCTCTTTAAGTCTGTTATTGATGTATAGGAATGCTTGTGATTTCTGCACATTGATTTTGTATCCTGAGAATTTTCTGAAGTTGCTTATCAGTTTCAGGAGATTTTGGGCTGAGATGGTGGGATCTTGTAAATATACAATCATTCATCTGCAAATAGAGACAATTTGACTTCCTCCTTTCCTAATTGAATACCCTTTATTTCTTTTTCTTGCCTGGTTGCTCTGGCTAGAACTTCCAATACTATATTGAATAGGAGTGGTGAGAGAGGACATCCCTGTCTAGTGCCATATTTCAAAGGGAATGCTTCCAGTTTTTGCCCATTCAGTATAATATTGGCTGTGGGTTTGTCATAAATAGCTTTTATTATTTTGAGATACATTCCACTGGTACCTAGTTTATTGAGAGATTTTAGCATAAAACGCTGTTGAATTTTATCAAAGGCCTTCTCTGCGTCTACTGAGATAATCATGTGGTTTTTGTCTTTGGTTTTGTTTATGTGGTAGATTTTGTTTACAGACTTGCATATGTTGAACCAGCCTTGCATCCCCAGGATGAAGCCTACTTGATCGTGAAGGAGAGCTTTTTGATGTGCTGTTGGATTTGGTTTGCCAGTGTTTTATTGAAGGTTTTTGCATCTATGTTCATTATGGATATTGGCCTGATGTTTTCTTTTCTTGTTCAGTCTCCAGCAGGTTTTGGTATCAGGATAATGTTGGTCTCATAAAATGATTTAGGAAGGATTCCCTCTTTTTGGATTGTTTGGAATAGTTTCAGAAGGAGTGGTACCAGCCCCTCTTTGTATGTCCAATAGAATTTGGCTGTGAACACACCTGGACCTGGGCTTTTTTTGGTTGGTAGGGTACTAATTGTGGCCTCAACTTCAGCCCTTGTTATTGGTCTATTCAGGGTTTCGACTTCTTCCTGGTTTAGGCTTGGGAGGGTGCAAGTGTCCAGGAATTTATTCATTTCTTCCAGGTTTACTGGTTTATGTGCATAGAGTTGTTTATAGTAATCTCTGATGGTAGTTTGTATTTCTATGGAATTGGTGTAGCCCCTTTATCATTTTTTATTGCATCTATTTGATTCTTCTCTAGAACTTTTCTTTTTTATTAATCTGGCTGCTGGTCTATTATGTTGATCTTTTCAAAAAACCAGCACCTGGATGTATTAAATTTTTGAAGGGTTTTTCATGTCTCTATTTCCTTCAGTTCTGCTCTGATTTTAGTTATTTCTTGTCTTCTCCTAGCTTTTGAGTTTTTTTGATCTTACTCCTCTAGCTCTTTCAATTTTGATGATAGGGTATAAATTTTAGATCTATCCTTGCTTGTCATGTGGGCATTTATTGCTATAAATTTTCCTCTAGACACTGCTTTAAATATGTCCCAGAGATTCTGATACATTGTGTCTTCGTTCTCATTGGTTTCAAAGAACATCTTTATTTCTGTCTTCATTTCACTGTTTATCCAGTCAACATTCAAGAGTCAGTTCTTCCGATTCCATGAAGTTGTGTGGTTCTGAGTTAGTTTCTTAATCCTGAGTCCTAATTTGATTGCATTGTGGTCTGAGAGACTGTTTATGATTTCCATTCTTTTGCATTGGCTGAGGAGTGATTTACTTCCAATTATGTGGTCAATTTTAGAGTAGGTGTGATGTGGTGCTGAGAAGAATGTATATCTGTAGATTTGGGGTGGAGAGTTCTCTAAATGTCTATTAGGTTTTCTTGGTCCAGATTTGAGTTCAAGTCCTGGATATCCTTGTTAATTTTCTGTCTCGTTGACCTGTCTAATATTGAGAGTGGAGTGTTAAAGTCTCCCACTATTATTTCGAGGGAGTCTAAGTCTCTTTGTAAGTCATTAAGAACTTGCTTTATGTATCTGGGTGTTCATGTATTGGGGGCATATAAATTTATAATCATTGGCTCTTCTTGTTGCATTGATCCTTTACCATTTTGTAGTATCCTTCTTTGTCTCTTTTTATTATTTTGGTTTAAGGTCTATTTTATCAGAGACTAGGATTGCAACTCCTGCTTTTTTTTTTGCTCTCCATTTGCTTGGTAAATCTTCCTCCATCCCTTTATTTTTAGCCTATCTGTATCCTTGCATGTGAGATGGGTTTCCTGGATACAGCACACCAATGGGTTTTGACTTTTTATCCAGTTTGCCAGCCTTTTGATTGGGGCATTTAGGCCATTTACATTTAAGGTTAATATATTTTTTTTTTTTTTTGAGACGGAGTTTCACTCTTGTTACCCAGGCTGGAGTGCAATGGTGCAATCTTGGCTCACCGCAACCTCCACCTCCTGGGTTCAGGCAATTCTCCTGCCTCAGCTTCCTAAGTAGCTGGGATTACAGGCATGCGCCACCATGCCCAGCTAATTTTTTGTAGTTTTAGTAGAGATGGGGTGGCTCACGCCTATAATCCCAGCACTTTGGGAGGCCGAGGCGGGTGGATCATGAGGTCAAGGTTAATATTGTTATATGTGAATTTGATCCTGCCATTTTGATGCTAGTTTGTTGTTTTTCCCATTAGTTAACGCTGTTTCTTCATTGTGTTGATGCTCTTTACCATTTGGTACATTTTTGGAGTGACTGGTACTGGTTGTTCCTTTCTATGTTTAGGGCTTCTTTCAGGAGATCTTTTAAAGCAGGCCTATTGGTGATGAAATCTCTGAGCAATTGCTTGTTTGTAAAGGATTTTATTTCTCCTTCACTTATGAAGCTTAGTTTGGCTGGATATTAAATTCTAGGTTGAAAGTTCTTTTCTTTAAGGATGTTGAATATTGGTCCCCACTCTCTGCTTGCTTGTAGGGTTTCTGCGGCGAGATCTGCTGTGAGTCTGATGGGCTTCCCTTTGTGGGTAACCCAACCTTTCTCTCTGGCTGCCCTTAGCATTTTTTTTCCCTCATTTCAACCCTGGTGAATCTGACGATTATGTGCCTTGGGGCTTCTCAAGGAATACCTTTGTGGTGTTCTCTATATTTCCTGGACTTGAATATTGGCCTGCCTTGCTAAGTTGGGGACGTTCTCCTGATAATATCCTGAAGAGTGTTTTCCAGCTTGGATTCATTCTCTCCGTTACATTCAGGTACACCTATCAAATGTAGATTAGGTCTTTTCACATAATCCCAAATTTCTTGAAGGCTTTGTTCATTTCTTTTTATTCTTTTTTCTCTAATCTTGCCTTCTTGTTTTATTTCATTGAGTTGATCTTCAATCTCTGATATCCTTTCTTCTGCTTGGTCGATTTGGCTATTGAAACTTGTGTATGCTTTGCAAAGTTCTCATGTTGTGTTTTTAATCTCCATCAATTCATTTATATTCTTCTCTAAGCTGTTTATTCTCTTTAGCATTTCCTCAAACCTTTTCTCAAGGTTCTTAGTTTCTTTGCATTGGGTTAGAACATGTTCTTTTAGCTTAGAGAAGTTTGTTGTTACCCACTTTCTGAAGCCTGTTTCTGTCAATTCATCAGACTCATTCTCCATCCAGCCTTGTTCCCTTGCTGGTGAGGAGTTGTGATCCCTTAGAGGAAGTGAGGTGATCTGGTTTGGGGTGTTTTCATCCTTTTTGCACTGGTTTCTTCCCATGTTTGTGGATTCATCTACCTGTGGTCTTTGTAGTCGGTGACTTTCGGATGGGGTTTCTGAGTGGACATCCTTTTTGTTGCTGATGAAGTTATTTCTTTCTGTTTTTTAGTTTACCTTCTAACAGTAAGGCCCCTCTGCTGTAGGACTGCTGGAGGTCCACTCCAAACCCTGCTTGCCTGGGGATGACCTGCAGCAGCTGCAGAACAGTAAGGGTTGCTGCCAGTTTCTTCTTCTGTTTTCTTTGTCCCAGAAGGATACCCACCAGATGTCAGCCTGAACTCTCCTTTATGAGGTGTCTCTTTTGATATATGGGGGTCAGGGAGCAGCTTAAGGAGACAGTCTATCCCTTATAGGAGCTCAAATGTTGAGCTATGAGCTCCATTGTTTCATTCAGAGCTGCTGGGCAGGTACGTTCAAGTCTGCTGCAGCAGAACTCAGGTGTGCTCTTTCCTGGGAAGGTGGGGCTTTATTTATAAGTTCCTGATGTGCTGCTGCCTTTTTTCAGGGGTGCCCTGCCCAGCAAGGAGGTAGCCTAGCCACAGTCTGCCAGCAGAGGCTTGCTGAGCTGCTGTGGGCTCTGCCCAGCTGCTGTGTGAACTTCCTTGTGGTTCTGTTTATAGAGGTATAGTTAGAACTGCCTCAGTAATGGCAGTCTTTCTCAGTAATGGTGGACTGCCTCGGTAATGGCGGATTGCCTCAGTAATGGCAGATTGCCTTGGTAATGGTGGACTGCCTTGGTATGGTGGACTGCCTCAGTAATGGCGGTCTGCCTCTGTAGTAGTGGACTGCCTCCATAATGGCAGACACCCAGCCCACCACAGAGCTGGACCCTCCAGAATCCAGCTGTGCTTGCATGAAACTCTCAATCCAGAGCATTTCAGATTGCTGGTCTTTGTGGGGGTGGGACCCGCCAAGCCAGATCACCTGGCTCTCTGTTTCAGACCCTGTTTTTTGTTTTTGTTTTTTTTTTTTTTTTTTTTTTTTTTTTTTCAGTTGAGTGGGTGACTCTGTCTCCCAGGCATTCCAGGCACCAGTTGAAACAGTGCCCAGATTCATGTGAGATTTTGTGTGGAGACCTGCTGCACCCGCTGTAACATAAGTGGAGACTTGTGGTACTTTTCAAACCGGGAATCTCCTGGTCTGTGGGCAGTAAAAATTCATTTGGAAATGCGGTGATCACTCAACCTCTGCGTTTTCACTGGGAACTGCACTCCAGAGCTGTTCCTATTCCACTATTTTGGATCTCAGAGACAAGACACTGTCTTTCTTTCACTTTTCAATGAATTCCATATATTCTTTCTTTTTCTTCCTTTTTTTTTTTTTTTTGAGATGGAGTTTGCTCTTGTCACCTAGGCTGGAGTGCAATGTCTCAATCTCAACTCATTGCAACATCTTCCTCCTGGTTCAAGCAATTCTTGTGCCTCAGCTTCCTGCATAGATAAGATCACAGGCCTGTGCCACTACGCCCATATATATATATATTTATTTTTAGTAAAGATGGGTTTTCACCATATTGGCCAGGCTGGTCTTGAACTCCTGACCTCAGGTGATCCACCTGCTTCCACCTACTAAACTACTGGGATTACAGGCTTTAGCCACCATGCCTAGCCCAATTCCATATACCTTTGAAACATGTTCTCTCAGGACACAAGCATGCTGCCAAGAATAACTCAATTGTCTTGAAATATTTCCACTAACTATTTAAGAATTATTCATTCTTATTTATATGAAAAGGCTATATTAGAGATAAAAGTAATTATTTCATCAGTTTCTCCTCAGCTCTGAATATGTGATAGAATTTGCAACAGTCATCTGGCAACGCCTAACTATGCCTGGCACAAAGACTTTAGATTGTATGAACTGTAAATCATAGAACTATGTGATCTTGGCTTCTTTAATGTTTAAATGCAGCAAATAGTTTATGCTTCACAATACAAAGGAAGGATATATTCTCTGTTTCCTATAGTACAATCTTTGCCCCAGAAATATCTGTTAGCAAAAGCCCAGTTTACAAATTAAGCTTTGGTTACATATAACTGTTAGAAGCTCATCTGGGCTCTCTGTACTTCTGCTAAGAAGTTTTGTGATTCCCATGCATCTTTGCTGTGGCCACCCATCTAAGCCATGTACCTCTGCTGGGACCCTCTTACCTTTCCTAGACTCTTTGGTGTCCTTGCCTAAGGCCTGGGAAGCCTTATAAAATTGGCCTGGGGCCTTAATTTAGCCTGCAGTGTGAAGCGAAGTTGTAGCAACTAAAGATTGGTCACTTACTATAAGTTTATAAGAAACCTCCAAGATCAGAACACCATGGTGACACACAAAAGTCCAGTGTCCAAAGACAGAGCTGTGATCCCATCAAAATCTTCCTAATGTACATTTTTCACTCCAAAACTCTACTCCTTTCTAAATTTTCAATGCCTGTAGCCAATGTACAAAATATTGAGGCCCTTTAGAAGTTTTAATAAATAGTTCCCTTCTTCCGTACCCAAGTTCTAAATGCACTGGCAACTAGTATAGAGGCTAGTTATCAACTTTATTGCTTATAAATTATGAGTGAGAAAAAATAGCTTGGGTACAAGGACCTAATGGGCTTTCTAACAAAGAACCCCAGAATTAGGTGGAATTATACAGTCTTGATATCTAAAGACCTTCCTATCCTTACACCAGTTTGCTGCAGAGACAGAGCCTCACCATGTTTGGGCAGCAGAGTATGTGCTCACTCTGGAAAGCTCCTTTAAAAAGTAACTGCTGAGTTGAGCATGGCCTGTCTATTCTTGTGAAAATTGTCCAGCAACTAAATCACTTCTTGCCTTTGGGGTAGAGAGAGTAAAACAGTAGAGAGTACAAAGAGATTATTTCAATTTATCTTCTTCCATCTGGAAAAATATATATTGGGTGCAGAAAGTAGGCCAGGTGCAGAGGCTCACTCCTGTAATCCCAGCACTTTGGGAGGCTGAGGTGGGTGGATTACGAGGTCAAGAGATCAAGACCATCCTGACCAACATGGTGAAACCTCGTCGCTACTAAAAAATATAAAAATTAGCCAGGCGTGGTGGTATGCTCTTGTAGTTCCAGCTATTTGGGAGACTGAGGCAGAAGAATCACTTGAACTGGGAGGTGGAGTTTGCAGTGAGCTGAGATTGTGCCACTGCACTCTAGTCTGGTGACAGAGCAGTGAGGCTCCGTCTTAAAAAAAAAAAAAAAAGTAATTAATTGTATCATTTAACAGAGACTATTGATCATTTGTAAATTTTGCCAGGTGAATGGTCTGTTCAAGTCCTCTGTCCACCATAATTAGATTATTTGTCTTCTTATTGTTGATTTGTAGCAATCATTTATATATTCTGCAAATGAGTTGTCAATTATATCTATTGTGAATATGTTCTCTCAGCCTATAACCAATATGTTCCATTCTTAATGTTTTTTTTTTCTGATGAGTAGAACTTTTGCATTTTGATCATTATCATTTAACCACTTTTTCTTCTTATAATTACTGCTGTCTGCTTTCTTCTATTTAAGAAACCTTTTCTTAATCACACATTATAAAAATATTATCCTGTGTTTTCTTCCAGAGGCTTAGTGTTTTTAATTTATTCATGTATTAATTAAATGATTCATTTAATGATCCAAATGAATAAATTAAAAACTAATTTTTGTGCATGGTGCAAGGTAGACGTCATATGAATACAGACATGCAATTCTTCCAGAATCATTTGTTGCAGAGATTTCCCTTTCCTTCCTCCATGTAACCACTTTTACACCTTTGTCAAAAATCAATGGACAAATTTATGTGTCATTTTATAAATGATTCTTTTTATCCATTTGTCTATTCTTATATTAATAACAAATAATCCTACTTAGTGTTAACCGGTAAGCCCTAAAATCAGCTAATGTAGATACTCTGACTTAGATTTTTATTTTCAAACTTGTTTTGTCTATATAAGTCCATTGTATTTCCATATAAATTTTAAAATCACCTTATCAGTTCCTACCAAAATGTTCTAGGTACCTTATTGGGATTAAATAATATCTGTAAATCTATTTGGAAAAAAAATGGCTTTTTAACAATTTTGAGTATTACAAACTATAAACATGTGATGTATCTCCATTTGTTTAGGTCTTACTTAATTTCTCTTAGAAGCAGTGTTTTGAGGTTTTCAGTGTAGAAACTTGAAAGCCTCACATTAAATTTATCTCTACACCTTCCATTATTTTTCCATGTTGGTATAAATCAGATCTATTTCATCATTTTTACTGTTTGTTATTCCTATATAAAAGTTCAACAGATCTCTGCTATTGGCATTTCTTCCATTAATCTATTAAATTTATTTATTAGTTCCAGTATTTTTTGGCAGATTACTTAATATTTTTCACACTGATAATCACACTGTCTAGATATAAAACTGGTTTCAATTTTCCCCTTCTAATCTCTATGACTTCTATTTACTTTACTTGCACTGTAACTCTAGTACAATGATGAATACAAGTGATGAGAGTGTGCAAATCTTGCACATTTCCAAATTTATCAACTTTAGAGAAAAGAATTATTTTTTCACCATTAATTTTGATATTAGCTCCAAGTTTTCCATAAATACAATATTTCATTTTGTGGAAATTCAGTTTCATTTCCAATTTGCTGAGAGTATATGTTACGAACGTTGATTTTTTAAATGCTTATTTTGCTTCTATTTAGATATACTTTTTAAAAATTGTAAATAAGTACTTCTGTTAGAATAGATATCAGGAAAAAGAATTCAGCTTTAGTATTGTCTGTCATATTTCAGTAAGTTTTATTTTTCCAAATTGATTTTTGAGACCTCTTGCATTTAAATGGAACAGGATTGATAAGTTCGAAGTCTTATACTTGATTAGAGTAGCTAAACAAAATTAAAATGAATAAAGCACAATAGTGAAATATTAACAGTTTCAATGGAACAAGTGACTAACCTTTTAAACAGCGTGTATTGTCAGTTTCAAGTTGGAGTCACCCATGGTCATTCATTCTTTCATTCGTGTTTTTATTTACAAAAAAATCTATCAAGTACTTATTACATTTTAGTAATATAAATATGCATACATATAAAGTAAAGATTGCTGGAATGTTTATCAAAATAGTAACTATAGCTATCACTAGGTAGTGTGAGTAGTAGGCCTGGCTTATTTTCTTCTCTAATATGAGTCCAGCTCAGTGGTAGAGCCCCCCACCCAGGTGGCACTGAAGGAATTGAGAAGCAGACACCCAGAGAGAACAACAAAATGGGACTATCTGGGGGCCAGCAGCCTTCCAAGCTGAGAGCTTCAGGAGGCTGACAGCATTGCAGGCTGTAGGCCTCGAGCAGACTCTGACCCACACATTTATTCTCTCTGAAGGGGTGATCATTATTAACAAATAGATGTTCCGTATCTTCTCATAACACGAAATATGCCAAGTAGGTACCTGGTGCCCGCTTACCACTGATCACAGACAAATTAAAAAGTATTCTCCACGGGAAGGGAGGGAGCCACGGGGGCAAGGTCAGATGTCCCACACTTAAAGAATTGTTTTAACCAGTGTGTGATATTTATATATTGTCCTGCCACTTTAGAATGCCCCAAGTAGTTTTCTACTTGGGAGGGGGTGGCTAGGTTTTCCTTGCCATCGTTCTTCCTAGCAAGCAATATATTCTCTCATACACTCAGCATTTCTCAACACTCTAAAAACCTGCATTTAATGGATTATCTTCAAAAGCAAACTTTTATTTTTATAACTTGAAAAAAAGTCATTTTTAAAATCATTCTGAGATAAAAACAGTATAACCTCTCAATCTCAACATCACTTACCTAGGACAGGAATTTATATGGTAGAGACTGGCAAATTGCCATGTACAGACACATAGCCTCTGCAGTCCCTAGTTTCCTGTGATCCAGAACAACATCCATCATGTTCATGCTAGATATCTGATATGATTTGGTTGTGTCCCCCAGCCCAAATCTCATTTTGAATTGTATTTCACATAATCCCCACGTCATAGGAGGGAACCGGTGGGAGGTAATTGAATCACAGGGGCTGTTATCCCCTACGGGCTGCTCTTCTCCTAATAGTGAATGAGTCTCATAAGATCTGATGGTTTTATAAATCAAAGTTCCCTTGCACATGCTATCTCGCCAGCTGCCACGTATGATGTGCCTTTGCTTCTCCTTCACCTTGCACCATGATTGTGAGGCCTCCAGAGTCATGTGAAACTTTAGTCCATTAAACCTCTCTTTCTTTATAAATTTCCCAGTCTTGGGTATTTTTTCATAGCAGTATGAAAGTGGACTAATACAATATCACACAACAACTTTTTCCCCTTTATTCCATTATACCTGGTATTAAATTAAATGTTTAGTGTATGGCAAAAACAGGACAAAGGGAATGGAGAATCCATTTTTAATGCCCAAGCACAGGTTCAATGCATACTTATCCTCAAGTGCATCTAATTTTATATACTTATTTTATATACTTATTTATACATAAGTATATAAATTTATATATATAAATATTTATATATATATAAATATTTATATATAAATAAGTATATAAATTTATATATAAATAAGTCTATTTTAAGCCAAATAGACTTTCAGTAGAGAAAGTCATAATGTCCCATTATTTATGCCTTATTTTTCTAAACTGATTATATCTATTCCTTAGAGCCATGCTCATTATTAGCTCCATCCTTTGGATCTATGAAGGTATCAGAGGCATGAAGAATGTAGGAGAGCCTACTTTCCTTCGACAAGGACTTAATGTCTTCCTGGAAATATTCTAAGTATTCAGAATATACAGATGAACAGCACAGAGAAGACTCTTGCTTCCATAGAGTTTCTATTCTAGTGAAAAGGGGGAGATAGAATATAAAGGAATAGATTGTAATTCATTATGTATAAAAAATAAAACAAACAAACATACCAGAAACTATTGAAGTACTGTCCACTCTAGAAGTGCTGATCAGTAAAGGCCTGAGTGGTGACATTTAAGCTAAATGATATGAGAAAGTCAGGCATGAAAAAAATCTAGGTGACAGCATTCTGTGCATAAGGAATATAAGCACATAAGCACTGAGACAGAGAAGAGTTCAGTGTGTCAAGAAATAGAAAGAAGGCTGGTGAGACCAAAGTACAGTGGACAAAGGTGGTCCCTCTATGATTGCCAAAATTACTACAGATCATGACAAACCATTCATTTGCCTTTCTAGCTTTTTACTTCCTTTACAGAAATGACCTCTGTCATACCTTCTAAACTTAACTCATTACACTAATTCTAGGAATAATTATACAGTAGCACGAAAAGATGACAGATGGTTGTATCCATTCTGTAGTAACATACAATAGAAGAGCAAATGACAGCCAAGAATATGAATGTTTGTTTCATTTCTCCCTACTCTCAATTTTAGACTGTCCCATGTCTTTGCTACAGGTTCATGACTAAGTTATTGAACCCTCTCTACACTTAATTTGCTGGTAAGCTAAATGTGGATAATAATTTCTGTAATAGTAACTGGGTAGTCATGATATGAGATTTTAGTGAGATAATCGATGTGAAAAAACTTTAAAGAACTAAAAGCACTAAGCTGAGAGTGAGAAACTGGTATTAAAGTAGAAGACGCTAACCTATAAAAGATCTTTTTGCAAAATGGAAACTAGGGGTTCTTTTTCCATTGCCATTGATTAGGAGACTCTTACAACTATGAAATCTCCACCTTGATTACTTTCCTACTGCTGCTATAGAAGATTATATCAAACCTAGTGGCTAAAAACAACACAAATTTATAATCTAACTATTCTGGAGGCCAAAAGTTAGAAGGGTCTCACTGAGCTAAAATCAAGATGTTGGCCAGGCCACACTTTTTCTGGAAACTTTAGAGAAGAACTTCTTTCCTTGCTTTTTCCCACTTCTAAAGGCTGCTCACATTCCTCGATTCTGGGACTATTCTTCCATCTTCCAAAGCTGGCTTAGTCCATTGGATCTAATGGGGCTAGGTTTTTCCATGCTGTCCTATCTCTAGTTTTCTCCCTTCTTCCTCCTTCCTCCACTTGTAAGTGTAAGGCCAGTTGCCTCGCCGGGAGCTTAATGGCCACACCCATCCCTCTCCGTGCCTGATAACTACGTCATCGCCCCAAGCTCATTATCTGGCCTCGCCACGTGGCTTCCCCACAACCACCTCTACATACCATACCCAAGCTCACACTCAACACCAAACCATGCACTCAGCCCCCCCAGCCCGCTGTTGAAAACCCCACCAAAAATTTTAAAGAAGCCCCACAAAACCCTGCTCCATAGCAGTCTGCCCCATACGTCCCCAGCCAGCCCACTTACCCAAAGTCCTGCCTGCCTACCAATGACAGCTCACTCCATACATGTCCTGTTTCTCAACAGCCAATGAAATTGCCTTTGCTTTGTTTCCCCAATAGCCAATCAAGGCCCACTTACCCAAACTCCCGCCCACCTACCAATGACAGCTCGCTCCATACATGTCCTGTTTCTCAACAGCCAATGAAATTGCCTTTGCTTTGTTTCCCCAAGAGCCAATCAATTGCCTCCCCTCCCTATAAAACCCCTCACCCTGAACAGCCAGGTGCAACTTCTTTGGCCCCCTTCCTGGACCACAGAACCTCACCCGGGAGCTGAGTAAATTAGCTTCTCATTTTCTTATACTTGCCTCAGTTTCCTCATTTTAACTCAGCAATAAACCTTACAGTAAGTATTCCTGTGATTATACTGGCTTCACTCAGATATTCCAGAATCAACTTGCCATCTCAAGATTGGCTAATTAATATCCTTAATTCTAGCGATAGCATTAATTCCTCCTTGCTATATAATCTATTTACAAGTTCCAGGAACTTGAATGTAGACATCTTTGTGGAGCAGTTATTTGTCATCTCCCACCACATTAGAGTGGTTTATTATGTAATTCTAATGTAGACAGTCATGGACAGTGAGAGTTTTGAAGTGGGGTAAGATTACAGCTACGTAATCCACCGTAAGGTTTCAGTGCTTAAATGAAGAGATAATCCATATAAGTCTGAGACATACACACAGAGAACAAAAAGCTGTCTCAAGGGGAGAAGGAGCCAGTTGTCCATTCGTTTTAGCTCAATCTTTATGAAGAATAGTATAAACCATCTGGTGTTTAGGCCCTCATGACAAAGAACACATGTGATGGTTAATATTGAGTGTCAACTTGATTGGATTGAAGGATACAAAGTATTGATCCTGGGTGTATCTGTGAGGGTGTTGCCCAAAGAGAGTAACATTTGAGTCAGTGGGTTGAGAAAGGCAGACACACCCTTAATCCAGGTGAGCACCATCTAATCAGCTGCTAGTGTGGATAGAAAATAAGCAGGCAGAAAAAGGTGAAAAGAGAGACTATCCTAGCCTCCCAGCCTACATCTTTCTCCCCTGCTCGATGCTTCCTGCCCTTGAACATTGGACTCCAAGAATTCCATTAGTCAAAAATTCTTTTGGTCGGCTTTGAATTTAGGAGTTGGTTAATTATAAGAAAAATTACTTTTGACCAAAATGTTTATAGTTGCTTTCCCTATATGGTAACATGACAAATAAAAATTCTCCCTAAATGCCAAGGTCAAATGTTAAGTGTAACATATGACCTGTGCATAAGTAAAATTTATTAAAATCATCAACATAAAATATTAATCATAAGCACACTATCTACAGGGCTTTCTATAGTAGGCAATGAAGATAAATAGTTGTGAGATACAGTTTCTACTCTTGAAGGCCCGCCAAGCTCTTTGGTGTGACAAGATTCATATAAAATTATAAGCAAAAATGTAAGACAAAATGTCAAGAGAGTGGTTGAGGCAATGAATGCTACAGAATTTCAGAGAAGGAAGAAAAATTACTGAAAGAAAATTTATGGCAGGCTTTATGGAGCTTACTTCAGTTCATCTTGAACAAGTATAAAGGAACAAATAGACTATTCCAGGCAAGGATAATACCTTGATGGGTGCAAAGGTACATGGGTAAAATCACACATGATTGTTCTGAGTGACAATGAGAATTCCATTTTGACTAACACAGGAGATATGTGAATAGGAGAACAGGAGGAGGTTACCTTAAAAGCGTGACTACATAAGACTATGTCAAGGTAATACAGTAGATCCTTAGGTTTAGACAAAAGGGAAGAGTTTTTAGTAAGGGAATACCAGTGTGAAGAGCCAGCTCAGGAAGACGAACTACAGAATGTATCAGTGAGAGGATTTTATCATAATGATGAGTCTCTGATTAAATTATCATCCATTTCATTATCTCCATCTATATTTCTATATCTATAACTATCCAGTCACGTGCTACATAATGACATTTTGGTCAGTGATGGACTGCATGTGCTACAGTAGTCCCATAAGATGAAAATGAAGCTGAAAAATTCCTGTGGCCTAGTGATTTCATAAGCATCATCATGTGGTAATGCAATGTATTTTCACGTTTGTGGTAACGCTGGTGTAAACAAACCTACTGTGCTGCCACTCAAAATATAGCACATAATACTTAGTCATGACAATAAATGATTACGTAACTGGGTTATGTATTTACTATACTATACTTTTTATCATTATTTTAGAGGGTAGCCCTTTTATGTTTATCAAAAAATAAAAAGAATTAACTGTATAACAGCCTCAGGTAGGTCCTCGGAGGGCTTTCCAGAAGAAGGCATTGTTATTATGGGAGATGACAATTCCATGCATGTTATTGCCTGTGAACACATTCCAGTGGGACAAGATGTGGAGCTGAAAGAGAATGACATTGATTATCCTGACCGTGTGTAGGCCTAGGCTAATGTACATGTTTGGGTTTAAGTTTTTAACAAAAAGTTTAAAAAGTAAAATACAAATTAAAAATAGAAAAACAAAAAAATTAGTAGAAAAAGGATGTAAGGAAAAAATAGTTTCTTATAGCTGTACAATGTGTTTGTGTTTTAAACTAAGTTTTATAACAAGAGTCAAAGTTAAAAAAAGTTCATAAAGTACAAAAAGATTCCAGCATGCTAAAGTTAATTTATTATTAAAGAAAGAAAAATAAATTTTTTTGAGACAGTGTCGCCAGCCACCAGGCTGGAAGGCAGTGGCACGATCTCGGCTCACTGCAACCTCCATCTCCCAGGTTCAAGCAATTCTCCTGCCTCAGCCTCCCGAGTAGCTGGGACTACAGGCGTGCACCACTACACCCAGCTAATTTTTGTATTTTAATAGAGACAGGATTTCACTATGTTGGTCAGAATGGTCTTGATCTCTCGACCTCGTGATCTGCCCAGCTCAGCCTCCAAAAGTGTTGGGATTACAGGCATGAGCCACCATGCCCGGCCAAGAAAAATATTTTTTAAAATTTATTATATCCTAAGTGTGAAGTGTTGAAAAAGTCTAGAGTAGTGTAATGCTTTAGGGCTTCACATTCACTCACCACTCACTGACTCACCCAGAGCAACTTCCAGTCCTTCATGCCCCATTCTTGGTACATGCCTGATACAGGTGCACCATATTAAAAAAAAAATCTTTTATATGTATTTTAAATATACCTTTTCTATATCTAAATATACAAGTAGTTACCATTTTGTCACACTTACCTATAGTATTTAGTACAATAACATGTTGTACAGGTTTGCTGCCTAGGAACAAAAGACTATGCCATATAACATAGGTTTGTAGAAGGCTATGCCAATTCTATTTGCATAAGTACACTCCATGATGTTCATATAATAATGAAATTGGCTAATGATACATTTCTCAGAACATCCCATTGTCATTAAGCAATACATGACTATATACGAATTTATAATCATCTGTATATCTATATTTATTTATTTATAATTTGACCTATTTTCCCCATTACATAATAACTTCCTTGGTCAAAAAGACGATGCAATTTTGTTTGTATGAAGCTGAACCATGTCTTTCTTAGCAAAGAAGTATTAAGAAAAAATATTGGCCTTTAACATGTGAGTATATTGCCTAATATGGCTACAGTTGAAAACTGTAAGAATAATGCCTTCTGAAGTTGACTGCCTTACTGACACTGAAATACTCCTCTGGTAAATATATTTTAGTGGACACAGTCTCCAGGGAATAAGCAGAAAAACTATACTCTCAATACCAGGTTTCCAGTGGCTACCTGACACACTCCACTCCCTGAATTATGCTCCTTGCCACCGTTCTAAAACTGAAGGAGTCTTGTGGGTATGTGGATGTGGGTCTTAACTAAAAATGCCTTCAGCTTTGGTGGTTTAGCCCTAGAAAAGACAGATATGTCTCAAAGAGATGAGTTCACTAAGAATCAAGCTAATACACAATAGTGTTTGAAAACACAACCTGAAAGTTAATAGATTCTGTGAATAAACAAGCAATGGAAAATAAAGCATTGCCAATGTCTCTGAATTTTTATATAGCTTCAAATTTGAGGAGGATTATTTTGTTCTTACATGTGGCTTCTTTTCCTAATAATAATGGTAAAATAGTACACAAAATTAAAGGAACAGTAAGTGTATTAATAAAAATATTAAGAAAGAAGGGTCACTTTTCCCATTCGACACAAAAATTCTTATGCCTTATACATATAACTAAGATATAATTTTTTAAAAAGTGTCACACTTTAGATAGATAGATGATTGATAGATGATTGATAGATACATAGGTACATAGATAGATATCTCAGATATTAAGCTATACAGGGTACTTTATATGTGCCTAAGATCATCAAAATAACTCTGCTGATTAGACAGTAAGGATTTTATCAGTTTTCTTTTACGAATGAGAAAAACTTTTACAAAGAGAGTCAATGACTCACCAAGGTCATATAGTCAGTCAGTTAATAAAATTATACTTACATATGTAAGCACACAGGCTTTTCATTCTAATATATCTTCGGTAGGATTCCTTTCTCAGTCCCTTTCTGTTAATAGCTGAGAAATGTTCAAACTGAAACTCCCTGAGCTTCCCTTTCTTCATATCCAAAGTAGGACTACTATCTAATATATAAATTTTCGTGAAGATTTAATGAGATAAGGAACATAAATAAGGTTTTCAGTACAGGATCTGGCACATAATGAGTGTTCAATAAATGTAGATATTTTGGTTTATAGTTTCTGCATAACAAAACATCCAAGATTCAGTAGCTTATAATAACAAAAATCATTTATTATCCCTTGAGAGTCTATAGCTTGACTATTCCTCTGGGTGTTTCTGCCACAGGCTTCCTGAGCTTTGGCTGGTGAATGATCCAAAATGGCTTGCTCACATGACTGACAGTTGAGGCTGGTGTGTTAGCATGGAACACAGATGGGGGTCTAGGCAGATCACCTCCATTCGCCTATATCTTGTCTCTATGTGACATGAACTTCTCTCAGCGTGGTCAAAAAGAGAATTTTCCCAGTGCATAAAAGCAGAAACTGATGATCACTTCAGGCTCAGTCCTTGAAACTATACAGGACCATTTTCTTCTTCTGTTCATCAAATAAAGGCATAAATTTAGCCTAGATTTAGGAGGAAAATGAGTAAGCTATGCCTTCCAATAAGGGATGTGGCAAAGAATTTATAGTTACTCTTAATCCACCATAGCCTACCCTACGGCCAAAAATTATTTACATTCTTCCCACAGGCAAAAATACACACACACTGTGTCAGTTTTCTAGGACTGATAAAGTGCTTCCAGAGATGGCTTAAAGCAGATATTTACTTGTCTCTCATTTTCGAAGGCTGGAAGTGAGAAGTCAAGACCTCAACAGTGCCATGATCCCTCGGAGACCTGGAGAAGAGTATATCTTCTTTCCTTTTCTAAATTCTGAGGTTGTCTGAAATCCTGGGTGTTTCTTGGCTTGTAGGTGTTTCTGTCTGATCTCTTCCTCTGTCATCACATGGCCATCCTCTCTGTGTGTCGCCTTTCTTCTTAAAAGCATGCCAGTCACCCTGGATTAAGGGTTCACTTACTCTATTCCTTATGACCTTATCTGTCTCCTTATGACCTTGTCTACTTATGATCTCCTATGAACTTATCTTAACTAAATACATTTACAGTGACCTTATTTGTAAATAAGGTCTCATTTGAGGTATTAGTGGTTAGGGCTTTAATATATGTTTCAGGAAATGCAATTCAACTAAAGCATGGACCTCCCAATTTCCTCCAAAGTCTGAGTCCATTACAATATCAGACTCTGGCTCAGCATGGAGGATTTTTTATATATATATTATATATATATATAATATATATATATATATTTTATATATATGTGACTTTATATATTATATACAATGGATTTTATTTTTTATATATTATATATAATATACATTGTATACACTATGTATTATCTATATTTATATATATACACACACATATATATGACTTCATGTACATAAAGGACTTTATATATATTTTTATATTACATATATAAAGTTTTATATTGTATATATATTAATATATTATTATATCACATTATATATTATATATTATTCACATTATATATATCATATAAGGGACTTTATACATTTATATCTATAGATATAATATATATAAATTCCTTTATATACATGATATTATATAAATATATAAAGGAATTTTTATATATTTGATAAATATATAGTCCAGATTCTTTTGGCTCATATTCTTAGATACCACTCGATGAATATAGTTATTTTCACTTGAAGACCTGGAAACCAAATGGACAAATTATTCCATATGAGGACAGCTCTCCAGGCGACCTCGACTGGCCCAGCTCTCCCTCATTTCTTGCTTATTGTTCCCAAGAATAACTGTAGAAGATGCTGGGAATGCAATATCCTGAGATAATGGCGTTATCTCTTATTAGGTTATGTTCCAGTCACTCACTTCCCATCACCAACAGGATGTCCTTCTTCAGTGCTTTAGCTCATTGAGTCAAGTGACTCTGAGGTGTATTACCCAAGAAGGTGAGTTTCTTTTCTGGGTTCCTCACCTGCAGTGCAAGTGGAGCACATGCAGTCAAGATCCTATCTGCCCCAGGCAGCTTTCCATGCCTTGGAGGATGAGCTCACCATAAATCTTTGGCTTCTGTTGTCCCTTGCTGTCTATCTGTAAATAATAAATCCATTTTATGCAACTTGCTACACATAACTAGGTGATATGTCACTGGACTCAGAGATCTGAGTTAGTAACCAGTGCACTGTGGACCTGCTTCATGCCACCCACCCCTCATCAGACATAGCACACAGAGAGAAAATGAAGTTAGGATTATTACAATAAACACTCCTGTGAAAATAAGGGGAAATGGGAGGCATAGGACAGTCCTTGGTTCACATCAATTGTGGTATCCAACTGGGTACTTTTTATCAGTTCCTCCTGCTCTGGGGGAAGGAAATGTTCCATATTAATGCTGTTTTGTCCACTAATAGAGTTTTCTGTCTTGCTCAGGGCTCCAGCTTCTGAGTCATGTTTGTAACTAGGTTTCTCAGCCTTCTTCCTTTTATTTTGAATTTGTTTCTGTCACTTTTCATCCAAACTGGTACAATCCCTTTAAAAACTCTATGGGTTTTCTATGCACAAACTTATAAATCACTCCATTAGCCAAAGCCACACTTAGTAAAATCCTCTTCAAATCAGTCTCACCTCTAGTTTGGAATGGGAGTCAGAATACTGCAGGAAGACATTCCTAAGAGTCTTAGAGACCTTTTTGTTTAGTTGAAAGGGACTAAGAGGCTTTGCTATAAATGCTGGCAAAACATTAAAGGCACCCTGGATTTGATCATGATCTTGGGCCACATTTCACTGGCACTGCCCTGGACTGGACCTTTGTCCTGGGGCAATTTTTACACTGAGAAATTTGGTGGCTGCAGACACAGTCCTGAGCCCTCTATAGTTCTTTTATAGTCTGCCTGAAAATTATGTAGTGCTTTCTTGTGCTTACCATAGGTAGCTTAAAAAAATCCAGCTGTGACATCCAGATTCTGCTTCAAAAATCTTCTTCGCCAGATCAAAAGTTGATTAGGTATATTTTCTGTCCTCCCCATGGGCATATAGAACATTTTTTTCATCAGTACGTAACTATTTCATTATGCAAAGACAACAGAAAAGTAAAATAATTACCTATTTAGCTTGTTATTATGAGTTAATATGGGAAAATACTGGGTTTGTAGTTAATCTAATGTCCATTTTAAAAATAAAGCATGTCTAGTAAAATTCCTCCTCATTTACAAACTGATCTATAATCTGGTTCATTTTCTTAAAATTATCCTTAATTTGTTTAAAAATAAATTTGGAGCCAGTGATTTAATGAGATACTTTATAATATTTATTCCAAATCTACAATTATGATTTTGGTAGCCTATAATAAATATAATTGTATATTTTTAATCTTAATCCCAAAGAAATTACATATATACTTTTAAGATTTGGGTATGACATTCCCTCAACAAATATTTTTAAAATAATGAAGATAAGAGTAATAATAGTTGACATAAGATAAGTGAATACTATGCTCCAGATACTTCTCTTTGCTGTTTGCACTAATTAATACATTTAATATTCAATACAACCTAAGAGGTAGGTCACTACTATTATCCTCTACTTTTTACTGGTAAGAAAACTGAGGCACAGGAATGTTAAGTAATTTGTTCAAGGTCACACAAATAAGAAATAGCAAAGTCAGGATTTCAACACACATAATTTAGGTACAGGGTTCGCAACTGTAACTACTTGTATTGAATGAAATGTGTATGCCAGCAAACACTTTGCCAAAATTAGTAATGCAGAAGAATAATTAAACAGATCCTCAACTCCCTAGGTGTTTACATTCAGAAAGAGGTTACATAGATGATGCCACTTATAATTCAGTGTAATTCAAATTACACTTGAGGAAATAAAGGTAGGTATACACAGAGTTACAAGAGTGTGGAAAAGATATGCCAAACTCTTCTGGAAGAATGAGCTGGAGTTTGGGATTCAGACAAATTTTATATTAAAGAAATTATATTCGAATTCAGTCTTAAAGAATATGCAGAAATTCACAAGGCCTACAGAGGTAATGAGAACATCTCAATCAAAATATGTGAAGCAGATATTAATAATGCTATTTCAAGAATTATTAAGAATCACCAAGTATCAATGAGTATGCATCCATTCAAAAGCAGTTTAAGTAAAAAATTTAAATTATTACCCCAGGCCTATAAAACTCCATGAAAAATAGATATGATATATTCAGTAATTTTTTTAAAAGACAGGATATGAAATTTTATATTCATTGATTACGAAATAAAAAACAATTTCATGGGAAAACAGACTGGAAAGAATCATAAAATATAGTGAGTAAGGGACTTGATTTGCTTTTTTGTTTAAAAATGTAATATCGTAATGAGATTTACAAGGCAAAATATGCATACAATAAAAATAGTAATGGCATAAAGGAAGATAGTTATCTCTTAAATGCAGTGTTTCTCATTTATTACAGTATGTATAATCTTAAAATATTAAGGATATTAAATACTATTATATAACACATTTTCACAGATGGTGTGTTGATGGGGATGACTAGAAGAAAAGATTATAATAGAAAGTTATAAATAGACTCCATGTTATAAAAATATAGTATGATGTATGACAAATGAAGCGTCACAAAATAATGGAAAGAAAAAAAGGATTTCTATAAAATAAATGAAAGCCAAGGGAAAGGTGACTTTATACACGTCTTAAATCATATTTAAATGGAATTTTATAAAAAGCAGTGGATATATATAAAATTAATTAGAATATTAGAGATTATAGAAGCCGGTGTGAACCAAAATAGCATGTGACTATTTTATTAAAGGGATCAAGATAAATTCAGGTTAATGTTCAATCAATCGTACACCTCACAAGCTTTGAATTTATTCTAATATCTAGGATATATAAATTTAAAAGTGTATGTCTGAGACTTGTTCTTTATATTATTCCATTTTTACACTGCTATAATGATACTACCCAGGACTGGGTAATTTATAAACAAAGGAGCTTTACTTAATGCATAGTTCACAAGCGAAACAGGAAGCATGGCTAGGAGGCCTCAAGATACATAAAATCATAGTGGAAGGCAAGGGGGAGGCAGGCACCTTATTCACAAGGTAGGTAGGAGGGATGTGCGTAAGAACAAGGAAGTGCCACACTTAAAAAAAAATCAGCTCTCGTAAGAACTCACTCACTATCAGGAAAGAGCATCGGGGAGATTGACCCCACGATTCAATCACCTCCCAGTGGGACCCTCCTGGCACACAAGGATTATGGGGATTACAACTCAATTGGAACATTCTACAGCTGTGCAACCATCAATTCCTGAATATTTGGCTTTGCTAGTTTGGCAGCTACATTTCTACTGGAGAAAGGGAGAGAAAAATAAAGATTCAGGAGAAAACAAAATGGAGAACAATATATGAGGGGCAAAGCTGGGCAAGAAGAGCAGCGAGAAAGAAATAGAGAAGGGGAAAAGGAGAATGGGAAGTCAAATTAAGAGTTTTGAAAATAAAATTAAGTTTTTAATTAATACAACAACATATCTATTCTAAAAATCAATATACTACATGAAAATAGAATCAGGCATAATTATTCTTAATATTTTAATAAATATTCTTTCAAACATGCTAAACAAAGGAGATTTTCAACACACACACACACACACACACACACACACACACGAAGGCTGTTTTGCATGAATGGAATCATTATTTTTTGTTTTCTGTTTTCTTTCTTCAGCTCTTTGTTGTATACTCATTTACATGTTAATAAACATAAATATATGTAATCAATTATAATAGCATAGTTATAGTTCTTTAACATCATTTAAGTTTTGTACAGTTTATAACAAAAGTAGATAATTCTCAAATAAGTATCTTTTCATGAATATTCTTACATTCCTATGCAATTAGTTACTTCAGATATAATTCTAAAGGTAGAATTGCTAGTTGAAGATAATGCTTTGTACTTTCAGTGTTTTTAATTCTTCCCAATATAAAATGTGAAATATTTAGTTTATATTTGTGGTCACCAGCAATATTGAACATCTGATTCATTGGTTATTTCACATTTCAATATCTTTTGTAAATTGCATGTTTCTACAGTAACATTTTATATATTTCTTATTGATTTATTAACCAGCTCTCTATATTAGAAATACTAGCCCAATAATATATATTTTGTAAAAATTTTACAAGTTTGTTGTTTGTTATAATTTTATTTATAGTATACCTATGCTTTCAATTATTACAAAACAATCATTACAAAATACATAAAGTAGCTTTAAATTTTCAATACCTAAGTATAGGTTGATCCCCAGAAGATGGTATTAGTGGCAACATAGTATTATAATTTGCTGAGTCTTTCTATATAAACACTTAGAACAACACGATAATGCAGGGTGCAGAGGTAGTCTGTAAGACCACCCTCTCTTTTAACACCAGTTGCAATTTCGTAGGTTCCCAAGAACATCTTCAGTTGTGATAATTCACTAGCAGGAATAATTCACAAGGAGGACTCAGAGAAAACTCTGAAAGCAGTTATACTCATGGTTGTAATTCATTACAGTGAAATAATGAAGATTAAAAATCAGTCAAGGGAAGAAATGCATGGGAAAGAGTCTAGGAATGGACCACATGTGGAGCTTCCAGTTGTCCTTTTCCTGGGAAGTTACTGACACCATTAATTCCAGAATAACATGTGACAATATACTTGGAATATTGCCAACCATGAAAGCGCACCTGAATCCAGGGTCAGAGATTTTATTGAGGTTTGGTAAAACATATGGCTGACTGTTCACATAACTCAGTAGAGGTCTGCAGCTTCTCTGGGGGCCAAGCTGATACCACATGGCTCAAAGCCCCCATGAATGAATCACATAGTTATGCTATGGGTTTGGTCCAAGGCTCTCAAGTAAGCAAAAACACTATAAGACAGGACATTTCAAGGGTTTAGCAATCACCTCTCAGGAGTAAAGAGTAAGGACAGAGCTACCTTTTGCTAAGGTTAATTTTTCTGCTACACAGATAGCAAAACTAAAATTCCAAAGCAAATATTTCCAAAATGACTGAGTAACAAGATATCACCATGAACCCATCTCTGTACAGGAGAAAACAAAGGAAAGCAAGGGAATATCTGACAAACCTGAAAGCTGCAAAATTACTAATGGGTACTCATTTGAAACTCAACCTAAGGACAGCAGATGAGATTGTAAGGAATTTGGATTTCCCAGTAGCAGTCAAGTACAGTTAATCCAAAAATAATATACATCATTATGGGATACTTAACATTTTCACAGGAACACATCCTTGGACCTCTTAGAGAATTAGATTCAGAAAGCCAGAAAGGACCACAGACACACTGATATAAAGATATAAAAATACACATTCCATTAAGAGTATAAAAATGAAGACACCATATGCCAAAACTCTTTTAACTATTTTGTTATTATTTTAGTGCTAGTAATGGTGTTGTTACTCTGAAGTTATTTTTTGTAATGCCAGATAAAATAAACAAATAATTATATGATATACAAATTCTATGAGTAAAGATATCTGTGACACTTATTCTCTCTGTGGAAGCAACAAATACAGATATAGAGGGAGCTAAATAAATATCCTATAATCATATCTGAATTAAAAACAGTGACTGAATCAGAACCAATGAGAATACCTAACATCCAGATCATGGCCTTGATATACACATTCCTACAAAGTGAAAATTGGAAAAATGTCGAATTCCAGATTGAAGTAAGAAAAGTACAAAGTACGTCTAAAATGTCTGTAATATTTGATAGCAAGAGACTATCAAAGACTAATAGAGTTGTATTTAAAGTATAATTGCCCCTGAATAAAGATGGGGAATATGTGAAAAATTGGTTCAAGGACCCCATGCACACCAAAATCCCCACATACTCAAATCCATCAGTTGGTTCCATCAAACTGGCTGACTTGAAAAGTCAGCTCTCCATTATTCAAGTTTCACATCCCCAATACTGTGTTTTCCATGAGTTTAGACTTTTAAAAATCTGTGTATAAGTATCACATTCCCAAAATACTGTATTTTACTGTGTTTAGACCTGCTTAATTCAATCTCATGTTCCGTAAAGGTCAACTCTATATTGTTGCTAAATTAAAGAGACTATACTGGCTGCAGAGGAGCAAATTGAGCACCAATACATGAAATCTCTGCAAATGATCAAAACATATAAAATATTTTTAAATCTATCAATTCATAAGGATACTAAAACTCTAGTCAGTTTGGAGGAGGCAAGGGAACGATCTTTTTATTTTGAGAACAAGTAACTAACGAAAATAATTTAAAAAAATTACCCTGACACTCCTATCCAAACTGCATCTCTGGATAACCACATAAAAGATAAGAGAATGTTTCTCCTTAAAAGTGTATTTCAACAAATAAATGATGAAAGAATGATAGATTTGGAATATCATTATTTGGCTACCTTTAATAAATTAGTGGATTGAGTCAGTAAGACCCAGTGTCTTCTGACATTACATGAAAGAAGAGATAATAAGACATTATTAGTTAGCTTTGTCCAGAAGAAATACAATGCAGACTCACAAATATAATTTTAAATTTTCTTGTAACTTCATTTAAAAAATGTACTAGTCCTCAAAATCCAATGTATATCCTACCTTAATCATATGCTTCAATTTATGTATGAGCTCCCATTTCGAGGGTTCAATAGCCATATGTGATAATCAGTACTATATTGGATGGAGCCATCATGTTCATAATACAAAAAAGTAAAGCACTTATAAAGAAGCATTATCAAGATAAATTGAACTGTAATCTTACTGAGATTCCAGATGAAAATATACAAAAACTATAAAAAACAAAGGAACACTGGCATGGCACCACGTACATGAAATCACTAACATGAAGGCTGTAAGAAACTGCACAGAACAAGTAATATGGTTGCTTTAAGAGATAAACTGTGGCCAGGCACGGTGGCTCATGCCTGTAATCCCAGCACTTTGGGAGGCTGAGGCAGATGCATCACAAAGTCAGGTGTTCAAGACCAGCCTGGCCAACATGATAAAACCATCTCTACTAAAAATACAAAAATTAGCTGGGCATGGTGGCACATTCCTATAATTCCAGTTGCTTGGGAGGCTGAGGCAGGAAAATTACTTGAACTGGGACCCATGAGGCAGAGGTTGCAGTGAGCTGAGATAGTTCCACTGCAATACAGCCTGGGCTACAGAGTGAGACTCCATCTCAAAAAAATAAAAATGAGATAAATTGCAAGGCCAAAAATAAGGCATTACAAACAGGCAAAACTAAAGACTTCTGGAAAAGATGGAACCATACTTGCCCTTTCACCTGAAACACTTGAACAAACTAACATACAAACAATAGTTTTTAAGACATTAGCCATTAGGAAAAAAACAGCAGTGGTTCTTAAGAGAAAGGCAACATAAAGTAAGTTCAACTGTTGAAAAAAAAGAAAGGAAAAGATACATAGGTTGCCAATATTAGGAATGGAAGAGGTAACATCAATATAGATTCTCCAGGTTTTAAGAGAAGACATGAAAAGATCATTAACAACTTATGCCAATAAATTTGACAAATACTTTGAAAAAAATTATCAAACTTCACTCAAGAAGCAATAGCCTATGTAGTCCAATAATCTATTAAAAATGAAGGAGTTTAAACTAGTTCAAACATTGTGGAAGACAGTGTGGCAATTTCTCAAGGATCTAGAAATAGAAATTCCATTTGACCCAGCAATCCCATTACGGGGTATATACCCAAAGAACTATAAATCGTTCTACTATAAAGACACATGCACATGTATGTTCATTGCAGCCCTGTGTACAACAGCAAAGACCTAGAACCAACCCAAATGCCCATAAATAACAGATTGGACAGAGAAAATGTGGCACATATACAGCATGGAATACTATGCAGCCATAAAAAATGATGAGTTCATGTCCTTTGCAGGGACTTGGATGAATCTGGAAACCATCATTCTCAGCAAACTGACATAAGAACAGAAAACCAAACACTGCATGTTCTCACTCATAGGCGGGTGTTGAACAATGAGAACCCATGGACTCAGGGAGAGGAGCATCACACACTGGGGGCAGTTGATGGGTGCTAGGGGAGGGACACCACAGGGTGGGGAAGGATAACATGGGGAAAAATGCCGGATATAATCAAAGGGGGAATAGAGGCAGCAAACCACCTGGTTATGTATACACCTATGCAACAACCCTTCATGACGTGCACATGTACCCCAGAACCTAAAGTAAAATAAATAAATAAAAAAAAAATGAATGTATAGTTAAAACTCTTCCCACAAGGAAAATGCCAGGGTAATATGGCTTCAGTGAAAAACTTGGTCAAAAATTTATGGAACAAATAATACCAACTTTACAAAAATCCTTCAAGAAAATTGAAGAGCAGGAAATATTTTAAAACTCATTCTATGAGGCCAGAATTTGATATCAAAATAAGAAAACTATATTACAAGAAAACTGTAGATTTATAATTCTCATAAGCATAGAAGCAAACATTCTTAACAAAATGTTAGCAATATTTTAAAAAATGGAGCATAAGCAAGTGGGGTTTACCATGAATGCAAGGTTGATTTAACATTTGAAAAAATTAGTGTTAATGTAATTCACCATATTAACAAACTAAATTACAACCATAGATCATCTTGATAGACAGAGAAGCAGCATCTGTTGAAATTCAACAAATAATTCTGATTTTTTTTAAGTAAAATACAAAACAAAACACTGAAAACTAGGAACTTCTTCAGCTTGATAAATAACATCTACGAAAAGCTTCAACTAAGATTATACTTGATGGTGAAAGACAAAATGCTTTTCCCCCAGAAAAATGGCAAAGATATCTGATCATTCCATTTTTATTCAATATTGTACTGGAAGTTTTATCTAGTAGAACAAGGAAATAAAGAAAATCCATACAGAAAGAAAAACATGAAAGTGTGTTAATTAGCAGATAACATGATAATTAGATGTAAAGAAAATCATATGGAAGCTAAAAAAAGTTACTAGAACTAGTAGATAAGTTTAGCAATTCAGCAGAATATAAGATAAAGAATAATAATTGATTTTATTTCTATATACTTCAGTGAACAATCAGAAATCAAAAATTTTAAAGGCCACTTACAAGATCATCAAAATATGATGTACTTAGATTTAATCTAGCTAAAGATGTGCTATCTTTCCTTGCTGAAGACAGTTCAAGATCCAAATAAAGAAACATGCCTTGTTCATGGATTAGAGATTCCAAATTTTTAAGATTTCAGTTACCCCAAATTTATTTATAGATTCAACACATTCTCAATCCAAATTCCAGCAAGTGTTCTTTTTGGTAGAAATTGACTAGATGATTCTAATATTCAGATGAAAATGCAAAAGGATATTGAACAGCCAAAAAATCTTTGAAAATAAACATTTCGGGGACTAACATTACCTGACTTTAAAGTTTCTTATAAGCTATAGTTATCAAAACTATGACATATTTTCTTAAAGATAAAGGACAAATAGGTCAATGGAACATAGTATAGAAATAGATTTATGAATATACGCTTAAATGATTTTTGGTAAAGGTACAAAGGCAATCCAATAGGAAAAATAAGATTATTTTCAATAAAATTGTGTTATAACAATTAAATATCCATAAGTTAAAAAGTGAACTAAAATCCATACATCACATCATATACAAAAATGAACTCTAGATGGATTGTAGGCCTAAATTTAACACCTAAAACCATAAATATTCTAGGCGAATACAGAGGATAAAATCATTGTGACCTTGGATAAGGCAAAGATTTCTTACATATGATACCAAATGTATGATCCATAAAAGAAGAGCTCGATAAATTGGACTTCACCAAAATTAACACCCTTTTCTTTTCTAAAAACACTGTAAGATAATAGAAAGAAAAGCCACTACTTTGAAAAATATTTTTGAATCATATACCTGATAAAGGACTTTTTCTAGGATAAATTGCCTCAAAACTTAGTAATAGAAAACAAACAGCTCAAATTGTTAAATAGGAAAAATTAATCAGATTCTTCACTAAAGAAGATATGTGATTGACAAGGTAACTACATGAAATAAGGCTAATGTCATTAGTGATTTAGAAAAGGCAAATTAGAACTGCAATGAGATACAACAACACACTTATCAGAATTGGTAAATTTGAAAAAACCAACAATAAGAAGTGTTGTCAAGAATGGAGAGAAACTGAAATTCACATGTTCTTCTAGTGGGAATGTAAAATGCTACCATCACTTTGAAAATAGTTCAGCTGTTTCCTAAAAAGTGAAACATACACCTACATGTGATCTAGCCTTTCCACTCCCAGATACTTACCACAGTAAATAAAAGCTTACGGCTGTATAAAATCTTGCACATGAATATTCATAGCAGCTATATTTGTAATAGCCAAGGACTGAAAACAATTCACATGTCTATCAACTCATAATGAAATTGTTGATAAACAAAATACAGTCTACGCATACAAGGCAAAACTACCAACAATAAAACAAATAAACTTCATACACACAAAAACATCAGTGCAAATATCAATTATCATGCTGAGTGAAAGAAGCCAGACAAAAAGAATACATATTGTATGATTCCATTTATATAAAATTCTAGAAAATTCAAGCTACTCTACAGTGACGGAAAGATCAGTTGCCAGGAAATACAAGCGGTAGTGATGGGTGTGGAGACAAAGAAATGAAAGGGACATAATACAAGTTTTAGTGCTGATGGATATATTTATTATCTTGATAGTGGTGGTGCTTTCATGAGTAAAATTACACGTAAGATATCAAATTGCACATTTCAACTATGTGTAGTGAATTATATATCAATTATACCTAAAATAAGCTGTTAAAAAATAAGCTACAGATTAGATGTGAACATTTGGGTGATAAAACTGCAAAGACAATTCAGGTGGTTTCCATAGAAATCAGGATGCTGATTATCCTTAAAGACAGAGAAGAGGCTAGTTTTGGGAAGGGCACCTTGAGGGCTTCTGGAGTTGATGATAAGGTTGCATTTTCTGAAGTGGTAGTGGCTATTCAGGTGTTGTATTTATTTTAATCCGTTCACCTGCATACTTCTTGATATACTTTGGATATATGTCCCCTCCAAATTTCAGGTTGAAAGGCGATACAATGTTGGAGGTAGGGCCTGATCAGAGGTGTCTGGGTGATGGGGGCAGATCCCTCTCCCTCATGAATGACTTAATACCCTTCCAAAGATAGTAAGTGAACTCTTGCTCTATTAGTTCCCATGAGATCAGATTATTTAAAAGAGGCTGACTCCACCTTTCCCTTTCTCTCTTGCTCCTTCTCTCTCCATGTGACATGCTGACTTCCCCTCTTCTTCCACCACTGTTGAAAGCTTCCTAAGGCCCTCACAAGAAACAGATACTGGCATACTTGTACATCCTGTAAAACTGTGAGCCAATTAAAGTTCTTTTTTTTTTTTTTTTTTTTTTGAGACAGGGTTTGGCTCTTGTTGCCCAGGCTGAAGTGCAATAAAATCTTGGCTCACTGCAACCTCCGCCTCCTGGGTTCAATCAATTCTCCTGCCTCAGCCTCCCGAGTAGCTCAATTACAGGCATGTGCCACCACACCTGGCTAATTTCATATTTTTAGTAGAGACGGGGTTTCTCTATGTTGCTTAGGCTGATTTCGAACTCCTGACCTCAGATGATCTGACCACCTCAACCTCCCAAAGTGCTGGGATTACAGGCATGAGCCACTACGCCCAGACCTAAACTTCTTTTTTTCTATAATTTACCCAGCCTCAGGTATTCTTTTTAGTAATGTAAAATGGACTAATTCACTTGTATTTGTTGTCATCTGTTTCTTGTGAGGGCCTCAGAAAGCTTTCAATAGTGGCAGAAGATAAAGGGAAGCCAGAGTGTCACATACCAAGAGGGCGAGCAAGAGAGGAGAACGCGCCAGGCTCTTTTGAGCATCAGATCTCGTGGTAACTAATAGAGTGAGAAATCACACATTACTGTGGGGATGGAAACAAAGCCACACGTGAAGGATTCATCCCCATGACTCAAACACTACCCACTGGGCCCCATTTCCAACATTAGGGTTCACATTTTAACATGACATTTGAAGGGGACAAATATCCAAACTATATTATTCTGCCCCAGCCCCGAAATCTCACGTCATTCTCACATTGCAGAACACAATAGTTCTTTCCCAATATGTAGTCCTCAAATGAGTTAACCTGTTCTGGCACCAATTCAAAACTCCACAGTTCAAAGTCTTATCTGAGAATCAAGGCAAGTCCCAGGCTGGGTGCAGTGGCTCATGTCTGCGATCCTCGCATATTGGGAGGCTGAGGTGGGTGGATCACTTGAGGTCAGGAATTAAAGACCAGCCTGGCCAACACAGTAAAAACCCATCTCTACTAAAAATAAAAAATTAGCCAGGCATGGTGGCACATACCTGTAGTCGCAGCTACTCGGATGGCTGAGGCACAAGAATCAATTGAACCCAAGAGGCGGAGGTTGCAGTGAGCTGAGATATTGCCACTGCATTTGAGCCTGGGTGACAAAGCAAGACCCCATCTCCAAAAAGAAAAATAAAAGGAATCAAGGCAAGTTTCTTCTAGGTAGGAGACTGTTTAAGATAAAATTCCAGTCAGTTTCTTCCAAAATACAATGGTAGTACAGGTATGGGGCAAGTTCTCCCATTACAAAAGGGAGAAATTGACCAAAAAAAAGGGACAACAGGCTTCCTACAAGTCTGAAACGTATCAGGGCAGACATTGAATACTATAGCTCCGAAATAATCTCTTTTGACTACATGTCCCATATCCTGGGCATACTAGTGCAAGGGGTGGGCTCCCAAGGCCCTAGGCAGCCCTGCCTGCATGGCTTTGCTGTGGCTTAGTTCGTAAGTTGGAGTTGGATACTTACAGCTTTTCCTGGCTAAGGATGCAAGTTGCTGGTGGCTCTATTTTTCAGGAGTCTGAAGGGCAGAAGCCTTGTTCCCACGGCTTCCCTAGACAGTGCCCTGAAGCAGACTCTGTGTGAGGGATTCATCTTCACATTTCCTCTGGGCACTGCTCTAAGTAAAGGCTCTGTGTGGGGGCTCTGCTGCTGTAACAGGCTTCTTCTGCCTAGACACGCAAGTTTTCTGATACATTCTCTGGAAATCTAGGTAGAAGCTGCTATGTTTCCACTACTCTTGCATTCTGTGCACTTGCAGGCTTAACACCAAATGAAAGTTGCCAAGGCTTATGGCCTTCTCCCTCTACAGTAGCAGCCGGAGATGTACCTGAAGGCCTTTGAGCTGTGGCTTGAGTTGGACCTGCCAGGATGCAGGGACCAGCATCTGGAGATGGAGCAAGTACCTCAGGCCTGGCCCCTGAAAACAGTCTGAATTCCTAGGCCTATAGGTCTGTAATGGGAGGGACTGCCCCAAAGATTTCTGAAATGCTTTTGAAGCATTTTTCTCATTGTCTTGGCTATTAGCACTTGGCTGATTTTCAATTATGTTAATCTCTCTAGCAAGTGTTTGTTCCATTGCCTCTTTGGATTCCTCACCTAAAAATGTTTCTTCCTTCTCCACCACATGGCCAGGCTGTGAAGTTTCCAAATTTTTAATACTCTGCTTTCCTTTTAATTGTACCTTCCAACTTTACGTCATTCCTTCGCTCCCATATCTGATCATAGGTTGTTAAATGCAGCCATACCACTTTCTGAACATTTTGCTGCTTAGAAATTTATTTTGCCAGATATGCTAGTTCATCATTCTTAAGTTCAAACTTCCACAAATTCCTAGAGCATGGACACAATGTAGCCAAGTTCTTTGCTACAACGTAAAGAGGATGATCTTTGTGCTGGTTTCCAATAAGTTTCTCATTTTTTTTGAGACCTGGTCAGCCTGGCCTTCACTGTCCATATTTATTTTATTTTATTTTATTTTATTTTTGAGATGGAGTCTCACTCTGTAGCGGCTGGAGTGCAGAGGCACGATCTCGGCTTACTGCAACCTCTGCCTCCCAGTTCCCAGTTCAAGCAATTCGCCTACGTTAGCCTGCCAAGTAGCTGGGATTACAGACATGAACCAAAATGCCCAGCTAATTTTTCTATTTTTCAGTAGAGATGGGGTTTCACCATGTTGGCCAGTCTGGTCTTGAACTCCTGACCTCGTGATCTGCCCACCTTGGCCTCCCAAAGTGCTGAGATTACAGCGTGAGCCACCGTGCCCAGCCCACTGTCCATATTTCTATCCGCATTTTGGTCATAACCACTTAAGCAGTCTCCAGTAAGTTCCAAACTTCATTTAATCTTCCAGTACTCTCTTCTGAGTACCCCAAACACTTCCAACCTCTGCCTGTTACCCAGTTTCACGGCTGCATCTACATTTTCAGGTATCTTTATTGCAGAACCCCACTCTTGGTATCAATTTTCTGTGTTAGTCTATTTTGCTTTGCTATAAAGGAAAACCTGAAGTTGGGTGATTTACAGAGAGCAGAGGTTTATTTGGCTAGGGTTCTGCAAGGTGTACAAGCAGCATGGTTCCAGCCTCTGCTTCTGAAGAAAGCCTCAGGCTTTCACTTATGGCAGAAGATGAAGAGGAGCCATCTTATTCAGGGATCACATGGTGAGAGAGTAAGCAAGAGAGAGATGGGGAGGTGCCAGGCTCTTTTCGACAACCAGCTTTTATAGTAACTAATAGAGTGAGAACTCACTCGTCACTGTGATGAGGGCACCAAGCCATTCATGAAGTATCCACCCTCATACCCAAACACCTCCTGTTAGGCCCCACCTCCAACATGGAAGATCACATTTCAACATGAGATTTGAAAGGGAAATATATCCAAACTATATCAACATTTTTAACAATTTTTGTGTTATATTTAAGAATTTTAATATTCAAAATGTAAACATTCCATATCATACATTCAGTAACTCAAAAAATGTATTTTGGGGTTTTAACAGGAATTCAACATACAGCATATGTTTTAAGTATTTTGAGGAATACGCCTTTCCTTCACATTTTGATTATTACTATGTTTATTCTATTTTCTTCACTGTGCTGTATAAAATATACCATCATTGTGAGAGATTTTAGTGTTGTGGGGTATAATTTGTCTTGTGTAGAGACATGGATTTAGATAACCTGTCTTACTTGACTTCCCTCTTCACTGAACTTCAGTTTTTTCATAATAATGTTTATCCTTCACATAACATTTTCTATTTCATTAAAAATTTGAACGTGTCATCAAATTTGAATGAGTCAAAATAGAATTATTCTTTGATGTAGTAATTATTCATGAGTTTTGCTTAATTTAAAAAAAAACTTTTCTCAACTAGATAATTAATTTTAAAACTATAAAAAACATCATTTTCAGAAATATTTATAATAAAATATTTCTTTCTTCATAATTTCCAAACTGTCTACAAAGAGTATGACAGTAATAAGATTTCATAAACTCACTAAAGACTAACATCATGAAATATTGAATGACTACAAATTGCTGACTAAAAGTTGAATCTGTGCTACAGTGCTAACTGTATAACATAACATATGGATATAGACAAGGTCCAAAAGGAAATATTTTGAGTAAGAATGTTTTTGTCCCAGAATTGGTGGCTAGTGCTTAAAAGGTAGGAACAAGGAAAGATAAATTCCCCGTAATCTAAAACTCACTCAAGAAATTTCTCTGAGTTAATGTTTCCCAACAGACTGTGTATTAGCCCGTTTTCAGGCTGCTATGAAGAACTTCTTTTCCTTTATGAATTACTGAGTAATTCATAAAGGAAAAGAGGTTTAATTAACTCACAGTTCTGCATACCTGGTGAGGCCTCAGGAAACTTAAAATCATGGTGGACAGAAAAGTAGGCACATCTTACATGGTGGCAGGCAAGAGAGAGAGTGTGTAAAGGAGAAACTTGCCAAACACTTATAAAACTTGGGAACTCACTCACTGTCACAAAAACAGCACAGAGGAAACCAGCCCCATGATCCAGTCACCTCCCTCCCTTGACACATAAGGATGATAAGGATTACAATTCAAGATGAGACTTGGGTAGAACACAGAGACAAACCATATAATTCCACCCTTGGTTCCTCCCAAATCTCATATCCATTTTACATGTGAGTGATCCACATGGCCCTAGCAGAGATTCTCCATGGGGGCTTAGCCCCTGCAGCAGACTTCTTTCTGGATGTCCAGGTATTTCCATACATCTTCTGAAATCAAGGCAGAGGTTCCCAAACCTCAATTTTTTACTTCTGTCCACCTGCAGACCCAACACCACATGGAAGCCATCAAGGCTTGTGGTTTGTACCCTTTGAAGCAACAGTCCAAGCTGTACCTTGGCCCCTTCTAGCCACAAGGGAAGCTGGAGTGGCTAGGATGCAGAACACCAAATCCACAGGCTGCACAGAGCAGTGAGACCCTAAGCCCAGTCCGGGAAACCATTTTTCCTCCCTAGGCCTCCAGGCCTGTGATCAGAGGGGCTGCCTTAGAGATCTCTGACTTGCCCTGGAGACATTTACCCGATTATCCTGGTGATTCGTATTTGACTCCTCATTACTTATGCTTGAATTTCTCCCTAGAAATTGGGTTTTCTTTTCTATTGCATTGTCAGGCTGCAGATTTTCCAAAATTTTATGCTCTGCTTTCCTTTTAAAAATGAGTTTCAATCTGACATCATCTCTCTGAAGTTCAAAGTTTCAGAGATCTTTAGGGCAGGGGCAAAATGTCACCAGTCATTTTGCTAAATAAAGCATGGCAAGGGTGACCTTTGCTCCAGTTCCCATAAGTTCCTCATCTCCACCTGAGACCATCTTGGCCTGGACTTCAGTGTTCACATCACTGTTAGCATTTTGGTCCAAACTATTAAAAAGTCTCTAGGAAGTTCCAGACTTTCCCACATCTTCCTCTCTTTTTCTGAGGCCTCCAAACTGTTCCAACCTCTGCCTGTTACCCAGTTCCAAAGTTGCTTCCACATTTTCAGATATCTTTATAGGATTATTCTACTTTCTTGGTATCACTTTATTGTATTAGTCCATTTTCGCACTGTTATAAAGAAATACCCAAGACTTGGTACTTTATAAAGAAAAGAGGTTGAATTGACTCACAGGTAGGCATGTCTGGGGAGGCCTAAGAAAATTGACAATCATGGCAGAAGGGGAAGGAGGCACATCTGACATGGCAGCAGGCCAGAGAGTGAAAAACCCAGGGGAAACTGCCATTTATAAAACCATCAGATCTCATGAGAATGCACTCATTATCATGAGAATAGCATGTAGGAAACCACCCCCATGATCCAGTTGCCACCCACCTTTGTCATGTTTTATGGGGATTACAATTTAAGACAAGATTTGGGTGGAAAAGCAGAGCCAAACCATATCACTCTGTAAACCCAATCATCACTCTAGCCAGTCTTTGCCTGATCTATTCTAAAATACTGGAAGGCAGAAAGAGAGGAACTGATGATGTGAGATACATCATTATCTTTACTAAGAGAATCACCACACCCTGACCACCACCATCACAAAACTAACTGAGAGGAATCTTTGAGAGAAAAATTTGTACAGGCTGGAGGTACTTTCAACATGAGGAGATGGGCTGACTACACCTGACAGACAGGTTACTGAGCTCAAATCAGGAGACCCATCCTGGAGTCGATCTTGGTGCAGCCACAGGGGCACACCCGGATATAGTGATAGTGTTGTCAAGAACTTGGCAGGTGTTCTCAGAGTGTTAGGGACATTTGTGGAGGTAGAATGTGGAACATACCACTAACCTGGATATTTCTTAATATGAGAGGTTTGAGGAAGTATCCCTCTGGCTAGGGCCAAAAAAAAGAATTGTAATATAATGGGCCCAGTGTAAAATGTCCCTCATGTCCCTTGGAGGGCATGGAAGAGGAACCTAGTGTTTTTCATGGTTCCCTATAAGGAAGCACAGAGTTTGAGGAGATGAAGATGACATACAAGACAGCCTTAGATATCCAGGAAAGTATGCCTCCCTTTAGTCCATAGCATTGAGCCGAGGCTGGGATATGCATAATACATCATCACTGGATTTTCTAATGCCCTTTGCACATAGCCAGATAACTAAGGTCTTGTCAAGAAAATGTAAGCCAAAGTGATTTGTGCAACTTCTGCCTCACTCTCTTAAGAGGAAGTTTCTGAGATTACTCCTTGATTATGTTCTCCTCACTAATGGCAAAATAGCAGTAGCCATAGGAAGTTCATGTCCTGTACAGGGGCATACCAATCCATGTGTATAGGTAACTGTGGAGCTGTCTTGGAATACACACTGGACCATGGTGCAAGAAGGAAATAAACTTTTGTTTGAACTACTGAATTCTGAAAATTCTTCATTATAGCTCTTTTGAGTATGTATACTCTCTAATCCAGATAGCATAAGCTATGGGCCAAAAATCAGATAAGATAATTGGACTATTGGTGGGATGCAAAGAAGATGTAAATGCCTGCTCAAAAATGATACATACTTCAGTATTTCTAGTGAAGTGAGTCTAATTATGAAATCAAACCACTGAGATACACATATTCTTCTGAATAAATATTATATTGCTTCCAACTGACAAATCATTATAAAATGTCGCAAACATTTTACAGCAAACATATCCTAAGTGCTAACTTGGTTTACCCCACAAGGTTATGGAGAACTCCAGGAGGAGAGTAGGGAGGAGAATAAAAATCTCCAGGGATGATACCAATCATTAAACTGAGATTTTGTGTTTGCAGAGCCAAGACATAGCTAAGGGGGAATACCACTGAAGAGCATTAAAGAAACATCAGGTTGGCTAATAATAAGAATTTCCATCCAAATCCATCTGCCAAATCAAGTGAATCTGCAATAGATATAAATCCACATGCAGTAGTGTCTCTCCAGGGAACTCTAACATTTTCCCACCAGACAGGATTGTTCTGCATAGCAACCATTTTATGGGGAGGATGACAGCTTGTCTGTCTTTGCCTACTGAGATCAGATCAGAATGTCAGCTATGCTACCAGTCAAGGCTGCTCTTCAGGCTAAAGAAGGTGCCAATTTGCCAAAAGGGAACATTCTCGTAGCCATACTGTCAATGGGCAGGACATAAAGTATAAGTTACTCCAATACAAATGCAAAGAAATCTCTTAATACATGTATAGAAAACTTTTTAAATTCAAAGTTCAGGAAAAAAAGCACGCAATTTAAAGACGTTCTTTAGTAACAGGATATCCTCAGTTGGATTAGTGATTTATTCAAGAATAATTTGTTTTACTATTACTTAGAGACAGCCAGAAATAGAGTTGTAGCTAATTTTTTGAAGCTTTCCAGGTTTGAAATATTTTGCAACTTTAGCCAGGAATCTCTTTTAGTAAAACATAATAATAGTAATTATTTCAATATTTGGGGATAAGTTGGTATTGAAATGAAGATGAATGGCTCATTTGGTTCTTTATATTATTCATATCTACAGAAGAGCTTCGCCTTTGTGATTATCTTGAATAATATATTTGAAGCTTGCTAGACTCAACATTATAATGAACCACTGATATTGTTGTCATATATTATGTGTCAACATGCAAATGGCTTGGTTTTTGTTCAATGCCAGTGAATAATATAAAACAATTAATACAACAAAACTTTCTCTGGAAATCTCTTTCCTCCTACTTATACCATGAGCCCAATTAAAGTATTCAATCAAGAGGAAACTAAATTGCATTCATGTATTCCCTGCAACACTGTTACAAAAGTATGGTTCTATGTAGATTCTTAGTTAACTTGCCAGGGAGAAGCATACAACCCAATGTGAACCAGAATTAGCATTACAATTCATTTTTTGTTTTTCTTTTTGAGATTTTGGCTCGTGTTTGTTTATCACAAGCGTGGTGGTACATTTCTCTTATGCGAGAGCAAACATCACTCCCCTTCAAGTAATAGAAAACCTTCCATCATATGTATCTTTCCATATGTAACATTATGAAGAAAAAACATTTTTAACTAAGATATTGGATTCATTGTGTACTAAGAAGTCATGAATTTTCCCAAACATTTAGTTAGGTTTTTATTAAGTGAGGATGTGGGCAAAAGGCTAGACCTCAAGCAGAGGTACAGCACAGCAGAGATTACTTATAAGGAAAACTAAACTGTATTCTGGAGGAATTTATCAGCACATGTCAGTGTGCTGTGACACAAAGGTGTCAGCTAATGGAAGCAGTAATATTCACAATGTGATTTCATATTTCTAAAATGTTTAATGGTGTTATTAAACAACCTAAGGTACAGAATGACACTTTCTCAAAATTGGAAGGAAAAATTATTTGACTATTAATTATGTTATAATATTTTATAGGCACTAATATCACCAGGTATAGATATCCTCCTTATCTGTCACCTGATAATATTAAAGCCTGTGGAGTCATTGAATTGTAAAGACTAAAAATTGAAGACTAAAAATTGTGAAGGCAACAAAAAAACAACAAAAACAAACAGGAACTTCAAAATTGCATAAATTTTGTCCTCACACAAAATTTTCCAAATGTAAATGCAACTCAGCATTTTTGTTCTTAATGCTTTACCTCTAAAAAGCTTCTAGAAAAAGCGTCATACATATTGGTTTACATATTTTAAAGTTTTTCTTCCTTTTTAAACTGAAATAAATTTTGTTCATTTGAAAAAAAAAAGTACAAATAAGCAACATATATGTAAACCATCTCAAATCCCATCACCCACTTTGTTCATGAAGATGTACACTTGAACTCTCACTTAGAAAGAAATCCTTTCTTCCACTCCCAGGGAATGAAAGACTTTCTAGAGGGATGACTTACCCACCACATACCTCTGTCCTATATAAGCCTTCCTTCACTCAGTCTCTTGGGAGCAGAGTGATTGGCAAATAAGAATAAGTTGGCACGTTTATCTCACATCCTCCTGACTTCAAGTTCTGATGCCCTTCCGGTACAGTGAGGGGAGTCACTGCCCTGGTCCACTGTGTACATCTGCCTAATCCTGGGATTCAGTTCACAGACCCAATGACTCTGACATTAAGCCACACACCCCCATTGGGCCATAATCAATAACGAAAGTGATGCTAGAGCTACCTTCTCTTAATTCTGTTTTTCAGCTTACTCAGAGCCCAGGAATACTTACAGAAGTGCCATTCAATTGGCTCCCTAAGAGAACTGAACTCTTAGCTACACATTTATGATAATAGAAACAAGTTTATAAATAACATAGTTACTTATAATCTGGTCATTTCTGTCCAGAGAAGTTTTGTAATTACCATTCTCTGTAACTCTAGTTAAATAACAGAAACTCTACAGGCTTCTGACTCTTATTACAGGAGTTGGCAGACTTTTTCTATAAAGAGCCAAATAATACACATTTTAGACTTTTTGCACTATTGAGTTTTTGTCACAACTACTTATCTCTGTCTTTTTAGTGAGAAGACCTCCACAGTCAATACTTAAACAATGGGTGTGGCTGTAAGCCAATAAAATTTAATTTACATAAATAAGTGGCCTACAAATTTGACCTGCAGAAAGTAAACAGTTTGCCAACCTCTGAATATGAACTGAGAAAATTGAAAGACATGAGCACTAAAGACTCTGCCCAATAAAATGTGGCATTCTACTTCAATTCCTGAATAAACTAATTGTTACTCTGTCCCTGGATTTTTAGTTTTCCCTTGTACATTATATTATTTTTAGAAAAGAAGCTGAGTGAAATATGACATTTGGGTTCTAAGAAATTAAACTGTATAGCATATCGGATCCTGTCATTTCAAGAGAAATGAAATAACTTGGGCAATGCTGTAACGCTCTCCTGTAAATAGTTCTGGGTCTAGCTGAGAAATCCAAACCCATGAAGTGGTGTGCTGCCTGCTCTGTCTACAGGATAATTTGGGCCACAGGATGGCTGAAATTTCCATGGCAGGGTCAATAATTTCAAAAATCTCCCTCTTAGTTGGCACTCACTTCTAGCAGACTGGACCTGATAATACTGATGAAACAAGTCAGGTCTCCACTACCCTGCTTTCATAGACAGGGCTATTTAAGTCCAGTGACATCTTCCGCTTCATGTCCTTTTTTCAGTCTCTGTAGAAAATACCTTTAGCTCATCCTGGTTTAATGTGGGGGCTGACCGAAAGCAGAAGATAGCAAGGAAAAATTGCATGGAACAAACCCAAACAGGGGAAAAAGACTTTATTCAAGACCACTGCAATAGGGGAAAGCGAACAAAGTTAATTCCACTGAAACAGAGGACAGAAGGGTTTTTAAGCACTGGGGTGAACTCGTGGAAAAATATCGGAGAACATCAGTGGGAGAGGTTGATCAATAAAATGTGTGGAACACATTGTGTCACTCCTGAGTTTGCCAATTTTTTTCTATGATGAGGCCATCAGTGTTTGCTGATAGGTACCCATTGCAGTTAGGCTCCTGTCTTCCCCATAGAAACTGAGAGATAGAGGTGTTATCTTCCTTCAAAGGGATGATTCCCTGGTCTTTGAGAAAGACATTCCTGGTTGTAAAACTAGGAAGAGGCAGGGAGAATATTTATATATGTTTCAAAGAGGCTCAGAAAGGATTTGCAATTACCAGTTTTCTGAAGTAAATGTTCTAAGAAAATGAAGGTACCAGAGTTAGAACTAGAGTTAGAAAGAAGCCTATTTAAAGTTTAGTCAAATGAGAACAGGAAGATTGTCTTGACCAGAGCCAGTCAACTAAATTTAAACTTCCTTAACCTTGGGAGAGTTATTCAAAAGCTTTACTATGTATGTAACTGCCCATGTGTGAGACTTTTATATTTGTTTTTTGTTTATGTAAACAAATAAATAGCAAAACAAATCCATTTCTGTTTCTTTTTCACAATAATTCATTGATTGGTAGTGTCATCTCCATTTTTTAAAGAAAGAAACTAGAAAGAATAAGGTACATCCCAAGGCTATAGCACTAATAAGTGTAAAAAAAAAAATCAAACTTTTATTGCACATATAAATCCATATCTCCTTTCATCACTGCACCAAGCTGTTTCTCAAAGAAAAACGTTATCCTGGGATTCTTCTAGAACGTAAAGAAAAATAACAACCAAGATAATATAAAATCAATATTTCCCAGCTCTTCTAGAGATAATTTAGAGCTGTTATAGAAATCATAGTTCTGTTTTACAGCTGGGTTTCTCAGCCTTGGCACTGTTGACATTTTAAGTCAAATAATTCTTTGTTGTGTGGGAGCAGCCCTTGTCCTGTGTATTGTAGAATATTTCACAGATCCCTGATCTCTACCAAGTAGATTCCAGTAGCACCCCTGAGTTGGGACCACCAAAAAAACACAAAAAAGTCTCTAGATATTGCCAATATCTCCTGAGGGTAAGATACCTCCTACTGAGAGCCAATGATTTTGAGGAATGTTCTTCTATATTATTTTCAGTGATGGAATCCTTTAAACAAAGACATATTTTATAGAACACAGATATTTAAAAATTAAATGTAGTGAAGATGATGCCCTAGAAGACAGAGCGCTATTCAATTCATTTTGTTCTCTCCTTCTCTCAACAACCTTCTGAGAGACTTATACCAACATGACTCTAGAAATGGCTGCTCAAACAAAACTGACATCCTTCTCCTGAGATGTTGCCAGACATGGTTCTATGATACATTCTATCTACCCTTCACCTCATTAAACGTAGATTTGCCGTTAGTACTTTTGGCAGGGTAGGTAAACAGAGCCATTATCAGATTGTTTTTGTTTTTGTTTTTAAAACCTTATCCAGTCCAGTAAAAGGATTCCAACTGTTCAAGAAAATGGCTGTTATATTCACTTGGGTGAATCAAGTAACTCATTTGCTACAGAGCTATCTCCAACCGTGTTGCTCCCAGCATGCAATGGTTCTGGCTCAGATTTCATTAAGGGCAAGATGGATCCTTGGCTCAGCTGGTTCCCAACCTAGTCTGGAGATTATACGCATTTTAGATGGAAATCTACCTTTTCTTTGTGGTTGTTGTTTGATAATGGCTTTTTCTTTCATTACAATTTAAATGTTCTACCACTACCTGTTTTACAAGGTGAGAAATCCATTGAGTAGGTGAGCTCCTATGGAGAGAATGTTTTACACCTCACTATTCTTCAGAAATACTGGCATAAATTAAATTTCATGCTAACTGGCTAAATCCAGGAAGGTCAATAGTGTTTAGTATTTGGTTATTTTTGTCCAAAGCTTATTCATGTTACTAGACCCATATTCAATGTTCCTGTTGTAAAAATAATTTATTTTAAAGTACTTCATACAGACCACAAAGTGAATATTGTGAGTAAAGACAAGACAGTGGTACTACTCACAAAAAAATGCAGTTTATAGGATATAATTTGATATAATAAAATGTCCAGGTTGACCCCTAAATCAAGAGTTGATGCTAAACTGCCATGGTACCTGAAGTCATTAAAAATGTATTTACTGGAAGGGATCATATGTTTAGCCACTAATAATTCAAAGTGAATGAGTACACTCATTTTCTGTTTTTTCACTTATCAAATACTTGATAAAATATAACAAAGTTTAAAAAACAGATGAATTATTTGTTTTGAGAAAAAAGGGACATGTATTAAATACCTACGGAAGTCTCAAACACCTGTCTTGAATAAAATTGAAAGTACCAGAACCTTTTCTTCTAAATTTAGCAAAATTAAGGGAAGACTTTCATTTATTTTCCTTTATCTTTTGAATGAAAAATTCCTAAAACAAATATCAAGTGGCCCACGTTTGAGCCACTTTAAGAATTCTCAATTATTATTTTATCACTGTTGTTAACCTAGAATAGAAAGACTGAGTTGAAAGAATGAAGAAATAGAGGCTAACGTTCACTGGAATTCACTACTAAGGCACAAAATAGAAATAGCTTTTGATGAACGTGATACGATTATTCTTCTGTAGCTACTTCTTTTTCTGAAGATTTGTTGGTAACTTTTTGCTATTGTCTTTATCTGTTTAAATCCCAGATTTGAAACTGTCAATGAAAGATCTCCTACTCATAACTCAATAAAATCAATTATGCTTTTATTCACAGTGATAAAGCTTATTCCCAGTGAGACCAACTCAGGCATACAATCAAGTCAAAATCTTTATTTTCCTATTAACCTCTACTTCACCTTTCAATTGCTAAAAAGTAACTTAGGTTATAATCATGACTTTCACACAACTATAAAATTAACTCATGTCAAAGATTCTGTTTAACTTATTAAAGAGTGTATCAGAACAATGTCATAATTGGTTCAAAGAAGAATTCGAAGTCACATAGGCTGGCAGATAAGAAATGGTAAAATGAACTTACAGTAGATAGAAAACTGACATATTACACAGTATGGGAAGGAGAATTGTCCATTGTAATACCACTCAACAAAATGTATTGGTATGTCTATGAATAAGAATTATTTGCATCCTTATCAGTTACAGCTTTAAAAAAGCTCAAAGATAATGAAAGGCAAAGAGAAAAGAATCAGACAACCCGGAAGAGTGTTCCTGGACAATACCATATTTTCCATAGAAGAAAACTGGTCGTCTTTTTGGTTCCTAGTAAGGTGTTTCACAATATTTTCCTATACAAACATCTTTTTTCTTCTTCCCAGACAAGCATCATAAAATCTGAAATGAATATTCTTCTTTACTATGTTTTTAATGAAGGAACTTGTACTTGAGTTAAGCTATTAACTGCTTTGCTGGCAGCTGATATAAAAAGGGATTGGATAAGGTGAGAAATAAGGGCTCATTTTTCATCTGGACACACTGATAGAATTTATAATTTTGTCAATGACACTTTTCCATTTCTTACTTGGCCATAAAGCAGATACACAGATTTTGTATTTTAAAATGCTCACTGATAAGTGTTGGCCTCAATGTGCAGTCATGTATAAGAATTATTGGTGTAAAACATTTGTAGAAATCAAGTTCCTGACTTTGTCACATAGCTTTGAATCTAGAGGTAACCACATGATCCAGTTCTGCTTAATGAGATGCAAGGTCAATTATTTTAAGAGAATAATTCTGGGAAAGCTGCTGATTTTCTCCTAAAGGACACCACACATGGTGGGCCTTACTATTGAGTCTTTTTAAAAATCTATCTTAAATGCAGATGTAATGGCTAAAGATCTGGTAGCCATCTTGCCACTGTGATGAGACAAGCACAGGCTAAAAACTAACAGTCTAAGCATGACAAAGCAGAAAAATAGAATTAACAGCCCCTATAGCATTGTTCAATAGCTGAATCAATGCCGGAAGCAATTGCCAACATACAGATTTTTTTCTAGAAGCAATTGTTCCTTAAGCCACATTTATTTTGAATTTAAACCACTGTGATCTGCAGCTAAAAGGATCGCTCAGTGATGCATGTTGTTTTCCACAATGCATGGCTTTCTATACTCATTCCCACATAATAAAATCAAAATCTGCAACACAACAATCGCCACTCCTAACATGCTTAAAATTTGGTCTGTCTCTCTTGCCCTCTCTTCTTCTGTCTCTTTCTGTGCATATGCAAGACTTTAAGCAAAGTCTTGCAACTTGATTTTTACTTTATATTTTCATTATATACTACATTCTAAATTCTAAAATATAACTCTTAATGCTTACTATTCTATCATATGGATGGATTTTCATTAGATTAGACAATCTGATATAGAAGCTTTGCTTCCATTTTTTGTTATCCATGTTAATATAAGGTCAATCTTACATTTAATCTTTATGAACATCTGTAAGTATTTTCTTAGAATAAACTTTTAGAAATGTAATTAGTGGAAGAAAAAATAGGCAGAATTTTGAAACCATTGATACTAGTTATGAAATTGAGTCCCAAAAAGTTAAGGATGATTCTATAGGAGATTTTCATATCCTCTTCATTTTACCATTAATGAATAATATAAGGTTGTCATGTTACAATTAAATTATTATTCTATTATATTCTTTAAAAAATCTGACATAACAAAATTCCCATTTCTTAAAATTCATTTCAAATGAGTGAATTTGAATATAATTTAGAGTTTTACAACATTTAATCTTAATGAAATCCAATAACATATCTATTTTTGTTGTTGTTTTCATTCCATAGATCTACAACATATTTGCTTTTGTTCATTCTTTGGAATTCTGTTGTTATTTTATCTTATTTCATACTTTAACCTAAATTCTGTTCTGATATGAGCATTGCTTTCTTTTGGAAAAATGGCCTGTTTGCCCTCCCACTGTCAACATAGGTATTAGCCTAATTATCTTCTCAGATTATAATAGAGAAGATTGATAGTATAATTTCAAAACCACTCTGCTACCTGATAGCATTTGAAGTCCATGTAACCTCAGCAGAGTAACTTTTACCACTATCTGGCCTCCATGCTTTGTCTTCCCCTTCTCCTTTGTATAATGAAACTGTTATGCTTGAAAATATCTTTGTTTGACCTCTACTAAAGCATCTATAGTCCTAAGAGTATGTCCATATTCTGATCTGATCTGTATAACGTTCATGATGGCATCTGAGCTATGTTTTTAGAAATAAAGGGGTAAGATCTAACACAAGAAGTTGAGTTGAAAGTATTTGTTAACCCCCTTTGTTCCACTCTAAGGTTTTAAAAGCTTGCTTATCTCAAGGCTCAAACCTCTGTGATCTTTACACCTGATAAGTAGTTTTCTTATAACTTATGTATTAACTTTAACATTATTGATGGTGTAGCAGGAAAGGCCGCAGGAAACGGATCTCCCGAACACGAAATACGGGAGGAAGAAGTTTATTACAGCTGGGAGCTGAGGAAATGATTTGTCCAAATTCAGCTCATCTAACAAAGGAAGGTTCTGTCTTTATATAGGCTTATACTTTAGATATTACACATGGAAGAATCTTAGATTTATAGCTTTAGAAATAACATATGAAAAGCGTCTTGGTTTACAGCTTCAGGAATCATATATGAAAGGGTTCCAGTTTACAGTTGTAGGACACACACGTGAAAAGGTTTCTGGTCTGATCTTGTTTTAAGTAAAAATAGTGCCTTCTGGAGATTTCCCCAGGACCAAGCCTGCCACCTACAGGAAGGTGAAACAGGAGGCGCCAGTCGATCAGCCTTTTCTTCTATTGAAATTCAATGTGATAGTCAAAGGGGAAGCTGATCTGAGATGCCTGGGTCTCCCTCTTCAACAGAAGTGCTCTCTCAAAGTAAACCCTCATGAATATGTAGCATGGCTTAATTTATGGTAAAAATTGGGTCTTGTGCTTTGTTATTGACTTATTAGGACTCACTTTAGGGCATTCCTCTAAGGAAATAGTTCTTTATTAGCATAATGATAGAGCATTTGTACTGATCTTTGTAATTTTTAAAAACATTTTTCTGACTGGATTTAACACCAAAGCAAATATGGCTAGGCAATGCTAGGTATCAGTCATTATAGGCAGTGCTAGGTATCAGTGTGTTCCCATCTTTGATCTTCCTTCTTCTATTAACTGATGAATTGGAATTACCAGCTAATACAGAGCAAACACAGGGGAACGATAGCTGGGAAATAATTTAGTTTTAGGCCTTTTCCCCAATCTCTCTTGTAAATCAACATAGTAAAATATAATGGTGATAATTGTCTATAAACACCTGTACAATGATTCACCTACTATAAACTTACTAGAGGAGTGTTCATAAGAAACCATTCCTCTTTGGAGAGATTTCCTTTATTTAAACACAGTAGTTGTTGAGTTCTAGGTGGTGTAGGCAACAAACTGCAGTCTAAGATAGATATTTATATCCATGCAAAAGCAAGTTGAAAAAAGGAAAGGAAGCTGGTATTCGCCAAGCTTTATAGATGTTTATTGGTTAATTATTGGTCCAGGTGTTTGCTGATTGTCACTTGCAGAGGTTAGCCGGCTATTCTCCCACAGACACTGGGATACAGGGACCCTATCTTTCTTTATGATTACATTTCAGAAGGATAGGTCTCAGGTCCTAGAGAAAGACTTGGTTTGTTACATCTCAAAGGAACAGAGAAAAGATTTATAATCCATTATAAGTTTTCTACAGTAAATACTCTAAGGAAAGACAGGGCGTCTACATTAGGAACAAAGCCGTTTAATTTTATACAAGCTGAGGAAACATTAAGCCTGCCATGGTCACCTTATGATTGCTGTGGTTCACTCTGGTCTTATTTCTGACCAAATTAGAAATGGCAACAGCAATAGTGAAGTTCAGAAGGAAAATATATTACTGTTCAGAAACAAAAATGGGAATAAGGCAGTTAGAGTTAATATCAATATTCCCAAGATCAGGACCAAAAAAATACATGAATAAAAGAAGACAAAGATTAAGATTCAGATAACTAGAGGAAAATGACTTATCTGATAAAAATCAGGGATCTCTTTTTACTGATATTAAAAACTTTGCTTCAAGTTGATAGCCCCTTCAGGATTTATGCAGTAATGTATAAGGTGACTCTAGCCTGTTTACTTGCTAATTACAAACAAATGACTCATCATTGCTGAATGAGTTTATTACAGACACTAATGGTTCAGTTTTATTACAAGGAAAATGGAACAATAATAATACCTCCCCCATAGTCATTCTGTAATTGGCTCCTCCAATACATGAATGCCAAATCTCTAGCAAAGACAATCGCCTCAACTAATAAATATTTATTGAAGACCTACCATGTGCAAGTTACTATGTTGTTCAAGTGGCTATATTGTTAGGAGCAGAGAGATTAAAAAGATGTATTAACACTCCTCAAATAACTTACAGTACTGTAAGAGAGATTGTACATATTACTAAGGTGGGGTAGTTTGCAATATATGCCATAAATGTTTCCTCCCTGGAATCAAGGTGGGAGAAGAGAGGTTCTCTGGGTAGAATAGAAAGAAAGTGATGGAGAAAACATTATATTTAAGCTAGACTTTGAGAAAAAAATTCAAGGACATGAGCAGTGGCCAAGAATCAGAGAGCTCATGTCATGTTTAAGTAACATTAGTGTCAAGTTTCCTGAACTGTAGCATTGGGTATCATTTTAGTCAGTTCTGGCTGTTATGACAGAATGCCATAGATTAGGTGGCTTAAAAGATAGAAATGTATTTCTAACAGTTCTGGTAACTTACAAATCCAAAGTTAAGGTGTCAGTAGATCTGGAGTCTGATGAGGACTCTCTTCCTGATTTTCAGATAGCATATCTACAAGTCTGTGTGTATATATATATATATATATACACACGCACACATCTATATACATGTATATATGAATATATATGTATATGTGAATATATATGTATCCATGTATATGTATTCATGTGTGTGTGTGTGTGTGTGTGTGTGTGTGTGTATGTGTATATATATATATATATATATATATATATATATATACAGTATTCTTGTGTACTCACCTGGTGGAAAGCAAAATGAGAAGAAGCAAGTGCTCTTCTGTTTCTTCTTACAAAGGACTAATCCCACTATGAGGACTACACCATCATGACATAATTACCTCCTAAAAGTCATCTCCAACACCATCACACTGGGGATTTAGGCTTCAACATATGAATTTTGAAATTCACAAGCATTCAATTCAAAGCAGTATACATAAAAGGAAAACAGGGGCTAAAACCAGAAAAACAGGTGGAGCAAAAATTTTAAAAGTCTGCCAGGTCAAGCTAAGAGGTATTTTGGTTTGTTTGCTTTTGAATGTGTGTGTATGCGTGTGTTCAAGTTATAGGGAGTTACTAAAAGTTTCTGAGCAATATTATTGTGTTAATCAATAGCATACACTGAAAGGTATTTATCTTTTTAAAGTATGGAGGAGAAAGGAGGTTCAAAATAGCTGAGTAGATGCATCTGTTTCTCCCCTGTTCCATCGAGAGGAACTATAATAGTAAATAGATAATCACAACTTGAATAGTTCATTTAAGAAAGCACACTGGAATTCAACAGAGAAGTGACAGGAAGCACCTAAAGGAAGGGAAGGAAATTTGAGGCAGCCTGTTCCTCAGGGATTAGTGGGGGTCTAGAAAGGCTCCCAAATGCAGGGAAAGGATAAGTGAGAGACCTCTCCAGCAATCCACATTCCTACCACAGACTCATAGTTCTAGCCGTGGGAGAGCCCTGGACCCTGATGGGTCTGAAGACTAACAGGTGGAATTCCTTGGAAACCATATAAAGGCATTGCTCCAGAGAGAAAGCTCATTCTGAGTCCTGTAGATCCCCAAGATATAAGCAGCTATAACACGGTGCCATTTTGAGAGCCCAGGACACACCAAACTGTGTCCTGTTCTGCTGTTGGTGCCGAGGGGAAAGTGGGAGGCAACAACCTCCACTCTGCAGCAGAGGGGCAGGCACATCCTAAGGACAAATTTCACTGCCCACAATGGCTGCCGCTGTTGACTGCTGTGGGCTAAGGTGCAAGCAAAGCCCACACCCTCTCAGCTTTCTGCCTATTGCTTTTCCCAGGGAACGCCACCCCGCTTTTTCCAGTAGCAGGACCATACAGATGCTGCTGCTCTCACCTCAGCAGTATGTCAGTGGCCTGGGAAGCACCCCATCTTTGCTTATCGTAGCCAGCCACAGCATGCACCCCTTTGTGGGCTTAAGAGGACCACCCAGCTTGACTCCACGCCCCTACTATCAAAGCACAGCATCCAGGGGTCTGAGAATTGCCCAGCTCAATCCACCATGGTGGCATCTGAACACTCTTGCTTGGTCTGAGGTCAGGCACACTCAACCTGCCACTATCCCCACAGGTGGAACCCACTGCAAATACCACCTATGGGTCTAGGGACTGACCCACCCATATCACAGCTACTACCAACACCAGTACAAACCACATGGATCCCAAAGCATTGTGCCATCACTGCTATTGCCATCACTGATGCCATGTCTGCTGCCTAGGGGCTTGAGAACCCACCCATGTACCACGCCCACTGCTGTCATTGTCAGCACCTGAGCAAACTACCTGGAGGCCCAAGAATTGGCCTGCCTGGACCTGTTAACATTAGTGCCAGTGTATGCTAATCTGGAGCCCAAGGACAGGTCTGCTAAGCTCACCACTGCCACCTACTGAAGCCCTAAGACTGGCATATCTGGTGTGCTAGATCCCAACAAAACTTCACCAGTCTTCATTAATAACAAAACCCTAAGCTGCCAAAGAAATCACAGATGCCACTGAAACTATTTACAGCATAAGAAACTATATAGAAACTACACTACTGTACTTACCCAAAATCAAAAGTGCCTTAACAACAAACACCACAGATACATCTTCAGGAAAAGTTCTGTCTTATGAAAGCAAATTCAAAATATTGAAAGAGGTGACTGTTACAGTAGATGTGCATATATCAACATAAGGACACAAGAAACATGAAAAAGCAAAAAACAAAACACTTGTCAAAAGGGACACTAATTCTTCAGCAACAGATTTCAAACAAAAAGAAATTCAAGAAACTCAGGAAAAAGAATTCAAACTATTGATATCAAAGATGCTCAGTAATATACAAAAGAATTATGAAAAAATAATACAGTATTTTAAAAATATCATTACAAGAATGAGAGATTTATAAAAAAGATAGATATCAAAAGAAAAACCAAACAGAAAATCTAGAAGTAAAAATTATATTGAATAAAGAAAAATACATGTGAAAGCTTCAACAGTAGACTATATCATGCAGAAGAGAATCTCAGAAGTCAAAGACACGTCTTCTAAATAACACAGTCAAACTAAAATAAAGGAAAAAAGGAAAAAAAAATAAGCAAAATCTATGTACATGTGGGAAAACATAAAGTGACCAAATATATGAAGTGTTAGTGTTTGTTCCAGAAAGTGAAGAAAAAACAAAAGTATTACAAAACCTATTTAATGAAAAAATAGATGAAAATGTCCCAAGTCTAGCATGAAATTTAGACATCTATTTACGGAAACAAAGAGATCTCCAAACAAATACAATGCACAAAGTTCTGCTTCATAGTACATTACAGACAAATTATCTAAAGTCAAAGACAAAGAGAGAATTCTAAAAACAGCAAGAGAAAAGCATCTAGTCACCTATAAGGGAACTACCATCAGCCTAATAGCAAATTTCTTATCAGAAACCTTATAGGGAAAGAAAGAATGAAATTGTATATTTAAAGTGCTAAAAGAAAAACTTGTCAGCCAAAGATATTGTGTCCAGATACTATATCCAGAAAAAATAACATTTATAAATGAAGAAAAAATAAAATATTCCCTAGACAAGCAAAAGCTGAGGAAATCTAAACCCGCCAGACCAGCTCTACAAGAAATGCTAGAGGGAATCCTAAATTTGGAACCAAAAGAATGACATCTAGCAAAATGAAAACCCACAAAAGGATAAAACTCAGGCAGAGCAAACACACAAATCAGGACAGGAAAGGACTCAAATGGTACTAGTATAGTATACCACTCATTCACACTGACAAATAAGAGAATAGGAAAGGAATAAATAATACATAAAACAAAGTTCTAGAAACATACAACCTACCAAAAATGAATCAGGAATAAACAAACAAACTAAACAGACTAGTAACAAGAAGTAAGACTGAATCAGTTATAAAGTCTTCCAATTAAGTAAAACTCAGCACTGAATGGATTCATTGCTGCTAAAAGAAAAAAAAAAAAGGAGAAACAGTTTCAATATTCCTCCAATTGTTTTTAAAAAAATCAAAGAGGAGAAAATATTTTCTATCTTATTCTATGAGGCCACTATAACTCTGATACGAAAACCAGAAACAGAAATGGCAAAGAAAATTAGAGGCCAATACCCTTGTTGGATGTAGACACAAATATTTCCAACAAAACACTGGCAATCTGAATTCAACAGCACATCAAAAAGATAATATGAACTCAGATTGATTCCAGTGATGCAAGAATGGCTCAACATACACAAATCAATAAATGTGATACAACACATCAAGAGAATGAAGGGCAAAAATCTTATGATGATCTCAATAGATGCAGATAAAACATTTAATAAAATTCAACATCTATTTATGATAAAAACCTCTCAACAAACTTGGCATAGAAAAAACGTGCTGCAAAATAATAAATGTTATATGTGACCAACCCATAGCTAACATCAGAATGAATAAGGAAAATTTGAAAGCATTTCCTCCAATAACTAGAACAGAATAAGGATGCCCACTTTCACCACATCTCTTCAATAAACTATTGGAAGTCCTTGCTAGAACAATCAGGTCAGATACTAAAACAAAAAAGGATTGAAAATGAGAAAGAAGAAGGTAAACTATATCTCTTTGCAGATGGTGTGATTTTATATTTAGACAAACCAGAACACCCTACCAAAACCTCTTAGAACTAACAAACAGATTCCATAAAGTCACAGGACACAAAATTAACATGTTAAAGTATCATTTGCATACATCAATAATAAAATAGTAAAAGAACATTATAAAGGCACCCTCATTTAAATAGCTACAACAAAACCTGGCTAGGAATAAATATAACCAAGATGGTAAAAAAATTCTACAAGAAAAAACACAAAATACTGATGAAAGAAAGTAAAGAGGATAGAAACAAATGGAAAATCATCTTATGCTAATGGATCAGAAGAATTGATAACACTAAAATGACCATAGTACCCAAAGCAATCTACAGATTCAACGCAATCCCTATATAAACACTAATATCATTTTTTTCACATAAATAGTGAAAAAATTTCTACAAGTCTGATGGAATCAAGAAAGAGCCTAAATAGCCAAAGCAATCCTGAGAAAAAACAACAAAGTTGAAAGCATCACAGTTCAAAATATATTATATGACTCTAGTAACCAAACAGTATGGTATTGATATGAAAGCAGACATGTAGGCTACTGAAATAGAATAGAGAATCCAGAAGTGAATCCTCATATTTACAGCCAACCAATCTTTAACAAAGCTGTCAAGAACATATGTTGGGGAAAGGACATGCTCTTCAATAAATGATACTGGGAAAACTGGGTAACCATATGCAGAAGAATAAAACTGGACTTCTATCTCTCATCATGTATAAAAATCTACTCAATTAAGTTAAAGACTTAAATGTAAGACTTGAAACTACACAACCACTACAAGGAAACCTAGTGAACACTCTTGGACATTGGTCTAGGCAAAGATTTTATAGCTAAGACCTCAAACGCACAGACAACAACAACAAAATAGACAAATGGGACTATATTAAGCTAAAAAAAAACTTCTGCACAACAAACGAAATGAGAGTGAAGAGACAACCTCTTGAATGTGAGAAAATATTTGGAAATTCATCTTACTGAAAACTAATATGCAGTATAGAAGAAACTCACATAACCTAACAGTAAAAACACAAATAAATCCACATTTCTCAAAAGTAGACATACAAATGACCAACAGGTGCATGAAAAAATGCTCAACATTACTAATCATCAGAGAAATGTAAATCAAACCCACAATAAGATATCATCTTACCTGTTAGAACGATAATTTTTTAAAAAGACAAAAATATAACAGATGTTGATGACGATGTAGAGAAAAGGGAACTCTTGTACGCTGTTGGTGAGAATATAAGTTAATATAGCCATTATGAAAAACAGTATGGAGAGATCTCAAAAAATCAAAGTAGAAGTGCCATGTGTTCCAGTCATCCCACTACTCTTTATTTATCTAAAGGAAAAGAAATCAATATATCAGAGGGATACACTCCTACGTTTATTGCAGCACTATGACAATAGCCAAGATACGGCATTAACCTGAGGGTCCATCAACAGTTGAATAGATAAAGAAACTTCTTAGAACTAATAAACATATTCCATAAAGTTACAGGACACAAAATTAACATGTGAATATCAGTAGCATTGGTATACACCAATAATAAAACAGTTGAAAAATTGTGCAGTCTATCTCATTTATAATAGACACACACACACACACACACACACCCCTAGGAATAAATTTAACCAAGGTGGTAAAAAATTCCTACAAGAAAAAGCATAAAATACTAATGAAAGAAAGTAAAGACAATAGAAACAAATGATCTTCAACAAATCATACAAAACGTAAGTTAGGTAAAGGACACTATATTCAGTAAATAGTGCTAGGAAAATCTGATAGGCACATGTGGAAGAATGAAATTGGATCCTTATTTCTCACCACATACAAAAATTAACTCAGGATGGATTAAAGACTGAACTCTAAGACCTGAGACCATTAAAATTCTAGAAGAAAACCTAGGAAGAACTTTTCTGGACATGGCCTAAGGAAGGGATTTATGACCAAGGCCCCAAAAGCAAATGCAACAAAAACAAAAACAAAAATAAATTAATAGGACCTAAATAAACTAAAAAGCTTCTGCAAGGCAAAATAAGTAAACAACAAAGTAACCAGACAACCTACAGGTTGGGAAAAAATGTTTCTAAATTATGCATCCAACAAAAGACTAATATCTAAATTCTACAAGGAACCCAAACAAATCAGCAAGGAAAAAACAATCCCATTAAAAAGTGGGCAAATGACGTAAATAGACAATTCTTAAGAGAAGATATACAATGGCCAGCAAACATATGAAAAGATGCTCAACATCAGTAATCAGCAGGGAAAGACAAATTGAAACCACAATGAGGTCCCACCTTCCCCCAAAGAGAATGGACATTATTAAAAAGTCAAAAAACAATAGATGTTGACATGGATGTGGAGAAAGGAAATGCTTTTACACTGCTGGTGGAAATGTGAATTAGTACAACCTCTATGGAAAACAGTGCTGAGTATCTACCCATAGGAAAAGATATCACTACATCAAAAAGACACCTGCACACATATTTATCTCAGCACAATTCACAATTGCAAAGATATGGAATCAAGCTAACTGCCCATCAACCGATGAGTGGATAAAGAAATGTGGTGTATATGTAGCATGGACTGCTACTCACCCATACAAAAGAATGAAATAATGCACCAACTTGGATGAAACTGAAGGCAGTTATTCTAAGTAAAATAACTCAATAATCAAAACCCAAATGCCGCATGATCTCACTTAAAGTGGGAGCTAAGCTATGGGTATGCAATGTCATACAGGTGGTATAATGGACACTGGAGTTTCAGAATGGGGGAGGATGAGAGGAGGGTCAGGGATGAAAACTACCTATTGGGCACACTGTACACTACTCAGGTGACTAGTGAACTAAAATTCCAGACTTTACCTCTATACAGTTCATCCATGTAACCGAAAACCACTTATACCCTGAGAGCTACAGAAATAAAATTTTAAGAAGAGAGAGAGGAAAAAATGGTGTATATATAAACAATGGAATACTATTCATTCAAAAACAAGAATGAGATCTTTTTTTTTTTTTTGTAGCAAAATGGATGGAACTGGAATCATTATGTTAAGTAAAATAAGCTAAGCACAGAAAGACAAATATCACGTTCTTACTTATATGTGGGAACTAAAAAGTTGCTTACATGGAGATAGAGGTGGAATGACTAATACCAGACACTGGGAAGGGTGTATAGGTGGCAGGATGGAATAATGAAAACTGGCACAAACATTGAATTAGATAGAAGAAAAAATTCTAATGTTTGATAGCAGAATTGGGTGACTATAATTGACAACGATGTATTGCATTTTTCAAAATAGCCACAAGTAAGGACTTCAAATATACTCAACACATGAAAATGATAAATACTTGGATGATTAATACCTAAATAACCTGAATTGACCATTACACATTGTATGCATATAACAAATTTCACATGTACTCCATTACATCTACAAATAATGTATCAAAAATTTAAAAATAATGAAACAATAAAGTATGGAAAATTGATTCTTTGAGGCAGTGATGACTGATAGTAGGCTAGTATCAGTAAAAATTTAAAGATGTAGGCCACTTAAGTTATTTCAAGGAATCCCATGGCATGGATAATCAGGTGGATGAGCTATCTTTAGCTGCAAATAATAAATTGTATTTTGTCACAAAAGTTGATATTAAAAGTTTCCATTAAGTCAAACTACTGTTTAATGTGCACGTATTGAAATTTTGCATAACTGTGTTTCTATAACTTTGGGTCAGATAATTTTACGACAATCCTTTAAAATTCATGAATTTGGATTCAAAGCAGCTACTGTTTCTTTCCCATTTATTGTTTTGGAAACATAAAAAAACTAAAATATAATTTTTTAAAATATCAAGGGTGTTTGTTTATTCTTTTTGTTTTGTAATGTTTTGTTTCAGACTCAGGGTTTGGGGTTTTGCTTTGTTGCCCAGTCTGGAATGCAGTGGCACAATCATGGCTCACTGTAGCTTTGAACTCCTGGGCTCAAGTGGTCCTCCTGTATCAGCCTCCCAGGTAGTTGGGACTACAGGCATGTGCCACTATTCCTAGCTAAAAATATCAAGTTTTTAAATCACGAAAGAACATCCATATTTCAAATTTGATGCTCCCATATTTTGAAGACTTATTTTTTTTACCTTAAATGGTTCTATTTTAATACTGTCAACCTTCAAATTTTTGTATTTTGAAATTTTTCATACTTTGCACAAGAAACAGAAGTGAAAGTTTGAAAATTATAAGTTTTAAGAAGAAAAATAAAATGTTAAAAATGTCTGCCTTGTGCCCTGCTTAATTCAATATACACAAAGATAAATATGGATGCAAACTTTCTCTCTCTCTCTCTCTCTCTCTCTCTGCGTGTGTGTGTGTGTGTGTGTGTGTGTGTGTGTGTGTCTATATGCAAACACCTCCAAAATTCTAGTTAAGAGGATGTTTCAAGGGAATCAGTGAGATGAGCTGACAGGATCTACTAGAATTATCCAACAATTTCTAATAATTTATAAAAGTGGTCCTCCTGAGAAATATTTTTGGGATCCATTTAGCCTGGAATTATAAATTATTTTGATGAATATCTCTACATAGATTCATTGAGTCGGTATGTTGCTTGTGCTTTTGTTATTTAAAATTAACCATTTTATTCTAAATTGCAGTGCAAAATTCTAAAGTCACTCTAAAGTAAAATTCAATTGTTTTGGCCACCAGAAGTTTCAACAATCTTCAATTTAATTAAAATTTGTATATAGACACATGTATTTTCAGTATAGCATACCAGCTAACCGCTTGAAGGGATCTAAAGTAGCAACATCAATTATCAAATCAAATAATAATTTGCTGAAGACCAAAAATAACCACATAGGTAATGAAATAAATTGCAAAACTGGCCACAATCTTTCTTCCCTCCCTTTGCGCTATGACTTTGGTGATCTATCTTCCCAAAAAGACATGGAGTCTGTTTCTCACTCCATGAATCTGATTGGGGGTGGGCACTTGCTTTGCTGATAAGAATGCAGCAGATTGCAAAAATTTTCAGCTACTCTGTAGGCTGCCTGGTCACTCTGATGATAGTTTCTTTGGCTGTGCAGAAGCTTTTTAGTTTAATTGGATCCAATTTGTCAATGTTTTTGTTACAATTGCTTTTGGCATCTATGATATGAAACCTTTGCTGCGGTCTATGTCCAGAATGGTATTTTCTAGGTTGACTTCTAGGGTTCTACAGTTTATGGATTATCCTGCATCGTGGGGGTTCCATTCTTCAAATAACTGAAGTCCACTACATTTGTTGGAAATTATATTTTTCTGATCTTATTTACAAAGCAAAATTTCTAATTTTTTACTTCTTAATAGTGATCATTATTGTTCCTATTTGAGTAACTTACAAAGGGTATAATTATAAATTACATAGAATCCAGACCCATTGTTTTTATTTAAATGATGTCCACATTTTATTTATAGCGAATGGCAATATTGTTTCTTCAGTTTAGATGGCTCTATCTAATCATAAATAGTAGACAGACAAACACACTGATAGGAATGACACAACAAGTACTAACAAAGACAAACTATGAGATAATAGTCAATTCCTTTTCCCTCTGTTGTCTCATTCATGAAGGAAAGAGAATGAAGCCTCCTCACTAGCCTTTGAGGGTGGCTGTCAAGATAAGGTGAAATGGTACATCTTCAAGTACTTCAAAAAGCATAAAGGACTATGTAAATGTAAGGTAATGTCATTATTACATGAGAAGAATAGACTCTCCCAGGCTGCATAAATCTAGAGAGACAGGAGTGTTAGTCCCTACTTAAAAATTAATCACTTTAGTGTGATACAAAAAGCTTTTCTTGCTCTCCCTGAGAAGTTGCCGGGAGATCCTCTGGTGGACGCTCCAAGCACTTCACAATCAATCTTGCATTTCATTAATCAACTATGGGCATTTTAAAAGGCCACCTGTTTTCCAGTTGTTGCTTAAAATGAAAAATGCTGCCCTAGGTGACTATTTTCTGATTAATCTAGATATTTACTGCACCATTTCTCACATTATCATCAATCCACACAAACATATAAAGTCAAAAGAGGCTTATAAAAATATTATGCTCAGTAAAGACAACAAGAGGGAATGGAGGGGAATTGAGTGCCAGAGGGATAGATAGAAGTAGAGGCACAGAAAAAGGTAAGAGGGAGATAAGTGTCTGGAAGAGTAGAATTTTCAAATGCAATTCTTCTGGTAAATCATGATTTTTTTTAGGAGGAAAGCAGATAATCCCTTGTTAACTTTGTGAACTTCATAATGACAAGACGTGTTTTTATATTCTTTGGTGGATCTACTTTCCTTAGAATGAAGTCCTGATAAAATTAGAGTTTTAGGTATCTTGTCCACATGGACCATTTTTCCTTGTTTTATAACATGGCTTCACACTGAGCAGAGCCTCTATGGTAAGAGTGTGTGGTATGAGTCCCAGTGGGCTCACAGTGGAATCATAAGGCCTATAGCGGATGGAATAAGCACTCACATAAACAGCTATGAGGTTTGAAAGACCTGAAGGGTGTGCTATCACATATATTCTCTTTCTCCTCTCTCTTTTTCTTTTTTTGAGACAGTCTCCTCTGTAACCCAGGCTGGAGTGCAGTGGCGTGATCTCGGCTCACTGCAACCTCTACCTGCTGGGTTCAAGGGATTCTCCTGCCTCAGCCTCCTTAGTAGCTGGGACTACAGGCACGTGCCACCATGCCAGGCTAATTTTTTGTATTTTTAGTAGAGACGGGGTTTCACTGTGTTAGCCAGATGGTCTTGATCTCCTGATCTGCCCGCCTCGGCCTCCCAAAGTGCTAGGATTACAGGACCCTTTTGTTTTCTTTCTTTTTTTCTTTTCTCCATCTTTTCTTTTCTTTTTTTTTCCCCCTGTCTCATTCTGTCCCCCAGGCTGGAGTTTAGTGGCGCCATCTGGGCTTACTGTAACCTCCCACTCCTGGGCTCAAGCTCTCCTGCCTCAGCTTCTCAAGTAGCTGGGACTACAGGCATGCGCCAGTATGCCCAGCTGATTTTTGTATTTTTAGTAGAGACAGAGTATCACCATTCTGGTCAGCTGGTCTCTAACTCCCGACCTCAGGTGATCTGCCCACATTGGCCTCCCAATGTGTTAGGATTACAGGTGTGAGCCACTGTACCCAGCGCCTTCACTCTCTCTCTTCCCCTTCCTCCTAATCCCTTCCTCCCAGCTCACTAATGCTCAAGCTTCCTTGATTCCCTTTACAGAGGCAATGCTTTTGGGACACAGTTAAAATAACCCTTCAAATTAAAATGCCCCTGAGAAAGTTAACAGAAATTCATTCTAACAATTGCTTAAGTGATCACTAATAAATCCTTCTTGAAAGCAGTATAGGCAAGAGACAGACAGGAATTTTTTAGGTATCTTGATGGGGAATTAAGAGAATAATGGCAGTAAAACAGTGTCACTGATTTTTATGTCAAAGATGGCCTTAACAGACTTCACAGTTTGGGCAAGGAATTACCCTACCTAGGTGGTAATATGGTGGAAATAAAACAATTTCCAGTATAGAAACAGCAAGCTGAAGGGAGCGTGCTCACAATGGTGGATCTCTCAAGCCGTTTTGGTAGACAGCACCGCGTGAAGCTTGGCAGCTTCTGGTATGTAATTTACTGTCCAGTCACGGCATGGCATAGACTCAGCCCTCACCCTTCAAATCCAGTTGATTAAAAGTTCGCCTTCAGTTACACAGAGTACTTGCCATTCATTTCATGAAGGAATCAGAGCTGGGGAAAGGAAAAGTCAAATTCTAAATTGGTCTAAAAGGTTAAATCACCAGCAGAGGCCTAAAAGGAGTGGAAGAGAAGGTCCTCTGAGGACATTTGGTGTGAAATGATCTGAAAGAGATCTTCTTACTCACAGTAACCAGTTACCGTCTACACTGCACTCTTCCAGCCGATAGTATCAGCAATTGCAGTTACTACAGGATTCAATCATTTCAGCAGAGACACCAGGATGTGCAATGGGTGCTGATTATGGTTGGCATGTGACTGGAATGTTCTTCTCACACATGACTGAAGATCAATTTCAAATTCAAGGTGTGGATGTCCCCGGAAAAAATCAAAAGCAAACAAAAACTTCCATCTTTGTTAAATTTTTTATTACAGGACCATATCTACTGTTTCTTGTGGCAGCTCTAAAAGCAGCCAATTAGAAGAAAACTCTCACTTCCCTCGTTAGGGCATCTGAGCAGTAATCTGAAGGGTAATTACACAAGCCCTATGGTGAAAGTTTAGCTAACAAGCTTCTTCCGCAGGGTGAAAAATTTATTATTCTGCTTGTGGCAACGTCTCAATGTGAAGTAAAAAAATTAATCCCACCTATTCTGTGGTTGAATTAATATAACCATTTGAAACTGTAATTCTGCCTGTTAAAGAAATAGCCCCTTCTCATTCATGTCTTGTGACTTTTTGCCATGTTTTAAATTTAACTTCACACTACAGCTTTATGTAAAGCAGAGACTTTAGAGTAATATATTGACTGTCACTGCACTTCAAAAAGGGAATGATTAAAATAGACCCCAAAGAATTAATAATCTCTGCCTGCAATAAAATCTTACATATGATTTTTTTATATATGCTGACATACTTTGAACCACATCAGAAAGTTCACCTGACAGAAAATAAGCAATATTTCTCATTAAATCAGTTTTTAAAAAAGATTTTGGAGATGAAAATGTGTTTACTTCATCTTCAGTCATTTTGATTCTATTACTTATTCTTCTTTATAATTCATACAGAAAAATTGGCTTACTTTAAAACATGATTTCATTTGACATATAGATAACATTGAATATAAAAGCAACTTTGGCCTGATTGGAAAAGTAAGAAGTTAGATAATAAACCTACATCCTAAAGTTGGATAGTTTCAAAAGAAAATAGTAGAATGTTCTGGGGCTTCAAATGCTTCATCTGAAAAATGAGAAAAATAATACCAAAATTACTGTGTAAGGTAAATGACATAAATTTCAGAATATATTTTAAAGTTAAATATACAGTATGGGAACTGATAAGATGGTACTTTTATTATTTGATGAAACAGTATTTTTATTTAAAATGTCAAAAAGTAGTTACGGTTTTTATTATGTAACTGGAACATGCTTTGTGCTAGAGTTTACTAGATAACTATAATCGATGACAAAAACACGTACAGGCTCTGCCTCTATATATTATATACAGAAAAATTCTTTTAATAATTTTGATGCCACAATTACATTCTGACAATTTTTTAAAAACACAATTTTACCATGCTGTTCAGGTTTTAATTAGACAAAATATGGACACCTTAGCCAATGGCAGTAATCATTAATTTTGCCAAAGGCCTATGGGAAATCTCACATTGGAACTGTTTCTACGGGAAGTTTCTCTATATTAGATACCAACAGACCCGTCAATCCAATCTTTTAAAGACCTTGACATGGCTTACAAAGAAATGATCACAAAATGGTGACATGGAAGCTGAAGTACCCACTAAGTGACATCCACAGAAAGAGGGAAGGAAGGGAAAGAATGGGAAGGAAAAGGAAGGAAAGGAAGGGAGGGAGGAAGGAAAGGAAGGAGGCAGGGAGGGAAGGAGGGAGGGAGGGAAAAGGGAAAAAAACGAAGGTACTAGGCATAAACAGGTAGAAGCCATAAGAAAGCACAGGCAGAGGCTGAGAAAGGAGTGTGGAGTTTAGTGGTTGGGAGTGAGAGCATGAACCATGAGGAGGGTTTACTTGTTCACAGAAAAAAAGAAGTAGTGGAAGGAGAGATGGAAACTTCTCATCACAGTGTGAGAGTATAAGGAGCTACAGATTCTTGGCGCTCAAGGAACTAGATAACTTACTTTTTAAAACTGCAGCATATCATAATCCACATCTAATTTAATTGAAGTGTACGGCCTTTGAGCCAATTCCTTGTTCTTCATCACCATTTTTCCTTTATCTTCACATATTAGGCAATAATATCATAAATTGAGGCAATGTCTCCCTTATTCTCAACCTACAATAGCTTAGCTTGGCACTATGTACTCTTGACAATGAGATCAACATTTTTTACCTCAGTTAGACAATCCATTCAGTTGCCTCGAAGTTAGAAAATGAGACATTCAGACATCAGATTTTAGCTTTTCCAAGACAATGATTTACCTTCTTTTCAGTTAAATTTAAAAACAAAATAATTACAACCTCAAAATATCTAATAAATTCTGCGTTGAGCCTTCAGGTCATGGGCCTTGCCCTAATTTTCTTCATTTCTGTATAATCTAAAGTCACACCACTACCTTTTAAATACTGGCAAAAACAAATCAAAAGAACTAAGATTTAAACTCAATTCCTTGTGCCATCAAAATGATAATTATTCAGAATCAGTCTTTTCAGAGGGCTAAAATATGGAGTAAGTTACAGGAGTATAATATCTTATATGTATAACCCATTATATCATATGAAACACTTATGCACACACTTATATATACACATGCTATTTTTAACCTCATTTGCAACCATAAAAGAAGTGAAATTGGGTTGTCTTTATTATCTACTTGTGAAATAAGGTGGTACAAGAAGTTTCAATGCTTTGTCCAGGGTCCTAGAACAATTAGGCTGAAGTGGAACTAAAAGACAAGTATTTAATCCATAGTCGATTCCTCTTCCTGTGGTACCACCTTCCCAGTTATGTCTGTTACAGCCAAGAGGACTTTGGAAGAATTTCAAAGATTACTTGTGGCAATACAGTAGACTTGAGCATGCTTGAATATTTGAAGGCAAATGAAGAGATACTAAAAAAGACACAGCTCTGTGTAGAGAGAGGTAAGAGGTTGTGTTCTTAGAAATTTCCATCCCTCTGGAATGGGAGAACATTACGCTAAGTAAAATAACTCAGGTCCAGTTTGTCAAATACTGCCTGTCCTAACTTACTTGTAAAATCTAAAACCATTGAAGTTCTAGAAGCAAAGAACAGAGTGGTGGTAACAGAGGTTGGGGATGGAAAGAACAGGGAAGTGACGGCCCAATGGTACAAAATAGACAAGAGAAATACGTGTTTTCTCGCTCTGAGTTACATTGCACAATGTGGTGAATATAGTTAAGAATAGAGTATTATACATTTCAAAATTGAACAGAGTAAATTTCAAATGTTCTCACCACAAAAACAGTTAAGTATTTGAGATGGTTACGTTAACTAGTATTAATTAATTACTCCATATTTTATTCATAAATGTTGACATTATTTTGTACCCTGTACAATAATAAGTTGTCTAACTACAATTAAAAAAGAAATTCCCATATCTCTACTCTTTATATAACACCTATTGTGCTGTGAGCTGCACTTTCTTTAATAGATTAACTATCTCTGTCTCATGGGTTGTGGTCTTAATCCCAAGGCAGTCAATTTTAGGCCTGGGAACATTTTCTTAACCCTCTCTCAGTGCTTGCTTCCCAAGGGCAGGGAGAAAAAAGGATTTATTAATGAAAAGAGAATAGAGTGATCTTTTCACAAAGATGTGACTGTGTAGATATAGAACGCTGCCCAGGGAATCACAAATAACTACTGTGAACTGATGATGAGAAAACTTAGGGATCAAAATAAAATGCTAAGCCACCATTCTAGGGGGAAAAAAAACACAGAATAGTTGAAAAAACAGACGGCATGAATTTTTCATTACTTTTGAAAGCAGTACTATAGATTTTTAGCAGATGAATTTTATTGTGATAATTTCACTGTCTTTCAAATATGTGAATGGAGAAAATGGTTAATTTATTTTCAGTTTTAAAGATGCCAGGTGTTTCTGATATATTCCACCAAGTCAATCTGTGATATAATGAACCTTCTTTGAACCATACTAGTCTTCAAATGTTTTGACCAATATGAGTTGATTGCTCTCTAGTTATGACATAAAACTGTGAACTTAGACTTTCTTTCATCAACAACTTGGAACTCACTTTCCTCTCTCTGGTATTGGATGCTGGGATTTTTCTTTCTTGGATACTCTCCTACTATCGCCAAATAGCTTCCTGAAAAACATTCGTGGAAGGTAATTTTTAAAGATCTTTTATTACTAAAAATATCTTTATTCTACCTTATACTAATTATTGATATCAGTTACCATAGGCTAGGCATGTTAAAGTGTTATATGATACCACAGTTTATTTAGATGTGAATACTTTTGGTCTGATTCTCTCTTTCTCTTCTTTGCTTTTAACCAATACTTTCTGGGAGACCCAAAACTTACTTCTTTTACTTTCTGTTGAGTTTTTATATTTTAAAATCATATTTCTATTCCCTACAGCTCTTGTTAATACTCTTTAATGGCAGCATAGCAACCCATTGTTGTTTCATGGATATATTTTCTCTAACCTCTCTGAGAATATTAACAATTTTCCAAGTTTTCTTATAAATGCAATATCTGCATTTCCTTCAAATTGCATATTATTATTTTGTTTGCTTTGATGTCTTTCCTCAATATTAAAGACCTTTCTCAATGTTGCGTGTTTCTTGGCTCACTACTGATATTTATGGATAGGAACTGAAAAGTTAACTGAAAACCAGGAGTATCCCATGAAGTTTGTTAATTGTGGGTCTTCAAGAGGTGACTGAACTTTTATGCTAGAAACACAAGACTATACACATCAGGTCCTTTCTCTTGGGCTAAGCTGATCCCAGGGCATAATGATAAAAATAAACAATTACCTGGTGTTTATTACATGCCAGATTTCCAACTACTTATAAGGTAATATTTTATTTAATCCCAACAAATGTATGAGAAAGGTGCTATTTTTATCTCAGTGTTATAAATGAGGATACCAAAATAAAGAAAAATTGAGTAACTTGTCCAAGGTCATACAGCTAACTGCTAGCGTGCAACTCAGTAGACTGGCTCCAGCATCCAGAACACCACATTGCCTCTTGTGTTCCCATTAAGAAGATACAAGCTCAGAGTTACATAGGTGAAAGGGCTAGGATCTCAACATTCTTTGTGTGGGCAGTTTTTCACTTAATCTCCCCATGTTCCACAAACAGCCTTCAACACTACTTGGTGTGGTTGCCCTTTGTACTCACCCAGCACAGAATCTTAGTGTTTTACCCTTTCTAGAGGACAAATCTTGAGGCTTCCCCAGGATCACAGAGAGAAAGTTGTCCCACTGCTTGGAGGGAAGATCTGAAGCCTAAAGACTTTTTAAACAGATTTTTGACCAATGTTTTCACTATTATCACTATTTTCTCCTTTTAGTGGATCTAGTGCCATGGATTCATAAGATTTGATGTGCATGTGTGCAAATCATGGTGCTTCACAGCTTTTATAATTGCAAGCTTAGAATTTAAACCTTCAGATGGGCCAAAATATTTACCATACATTATTTTGGTTTCTAGTTCCCAAAATTTTATCATCTCCTTTCCCATTTCTGAAAATGTTTTTCTTTTTTTTTTCCTCTCTTTTTTTTGAGACAGAGTTTTGCTCTTCTTGAGCTCTACTTTTGTTCCTGTCTGGACTGCAATGGTGAGATCTCAGCTCACTGCAACCTCTGCCTCCCGGGTTCAAGCAATTATCCTGCCTCAGCCACCAATGTAGCTGGAATTACAGACACGCACCACCATGCCCAGCTAAGTTTGTATTTTTAGCAGAGAGAGGATTTCACCATGTTGGTTAGGCTAGTCTTGAACTCCTGACCTCAGGTGATCCGCCTGCCTTGGCCACCCAAAGTGCTGGGATTACAGGCGCAAGCTACCATGCCTGACCCAAAAGTGTATTTAAAAAAAAAAAATAATTTCCTTACTGTTTTAGTGAGTTATTAGTAGGGAGCAGAAGCAAATTTTATACCAAATAGCCTATTTCAACTGGAACTTAGTTATGTTTTTTTCATTCAGAAACACTATTTTAGATGAAGTACTCTCCCTAGGCAAGCACTGGAACTTATCTTTTGTAAGCAAATTTAGTTATAAGATATCACTCCTGGAAAGGAGAATTATTATTTGCTGAGTAATCACCTATATCCCAGGCAATGGGAATAGACAATTTAATCACCTTCCCTTGTTAATTTATTCATTCAATAAACATTAATATGCCAGACTTTATGTATAAATTAAAACAAGCTGTGGAGAGATGCAGTCCTCAGGGGGATTTGGCAAGTGCCTGAAGATATTTTGGTTGTCACAATTGGGTGAGGGGTGCTCAAGTATAAGCCAGGGATGCTTCTAAACATTCTACAATCCACAGAACAGTCCCTACAGCAAAGAATTATCTTGCACAAAATGTCAATAACACCAAGGTTAAGACATTGTGATTCAAAGTCTTACGAAAATAATAACCAACTGAAATTGTAAAGACCTGGTTTCTCCCACCAGCACTGCCTTAGCTCCTCTGATATTTGTGTCTTGGCTCCCTTTGATCTGATCGAAAAGGGAGCCTCAAATTGCATTGCTGTTAGCGTGTGACTTCATCTACAGAATGCTTCGGCTCAAAGAAGGAAAGTTTTCCCAATTCCTTTACTTTTGCTTTTATCAGACTGAAGAAGAAGACTGCTCTCCTATAGCTAAAAATCTTCTACAGCAACAGCAATGAAGATCCACAAGGGTGATGACCTAAGACAATCTGCCCCCAGCCTCGAGAATACTGGCTGAAAAGTGTCGGGGAGAAGTTACTTGGCGAGAGCACTTCTGCTCTCAGACAAAACAGGAAGCAGCTTCTTCCCCTAAAGAAAGCTAGCTCTTGCAGGGAGTGTGAATGCCCACATTACCTCTTGTGAATTAAAGAATTGGTCTCATTGTGCCAAACACTGAAAATTGATTCCACAACTGAAGGTTTCCAAAGTTGTTATACTTTTTGAAGAATATCTCATGGGAAAAAGTTTTTTTAAGCAAAAAACATACAGTTATCTTCAGTCATAAAAGATTTATTGTGTGAGGGATTTGCTATACCAGAGACTGGAGATACTATAACAAAATTCATCTGCCACAAAAATGTACGACTACTTTTCAAGATAATGAAAAATTCATAGCTCAGTCTTTTCTTTAACTGAATTGGTATCATTCTCAAGTGGAGTGAGAAGGCGTATGTTCTACATTATCTTCAGTTTTAATGTGGAAAAGAAAAGTGTTTTATTTTTCTGTGAAATTAGATGATAGTTTATTTCTACATAAGTGCCTCTTCACCACTCTGTACTGACCAACCTTCCTCTCCAATTTACTTCAGTCATTAAGGGCATCCACACCTTTCCCATTCTGACCTTCCGGAAGTGGGTCTTTATCACTATTTGTGTGTGTGTGTGTGCGTGTGTGTATGCGAGTCCTGGAGTGGGGAAGAGGCATGTATTATTTCTAGAATTCTAAAAGAACAAGTAACCAAGTGCTTTAAATGTATAGCTTTGTCCATGTTGCCCTATTTCTCTTGGATTTTAAAATACAGGCTCACTATACTGACCAATTTTCACAACACTAACAGCAATTTTGAAAATAGTATAGTCACTTTTTTGTGTGTGGAGACCTCAATTAAAATACTTCTATAATCATGTCACTTACTCTTTGGTTTATTTTCTAACTTCGCTATTAAAATGAACATAAAATTACCTTCTACTATCTTATCTAAATCTTTATCTTTCCCCCCTAAATACACTGCCAATATCATGAGGGCTGTTGCCCATTAGAATACGGTAAAAAGCAGTTGATTTTCTCCCTGCAGAACAGATATTTGAAACAACACAGGGGGTACTTAGGCAAAGCCTATTATTATCTCCAAGCTGAACTTGAGAGTTGCCAGACCAGGCAGGAAACAGGAAAACAGATTGGTGGTGTTTCAGGTCAAAAATACTTAAATACTTAATCATTTCAAAATTTTAGCTAACCCTTTGAAAAACAAATGAATTTTCTGGGACTTTCCATAATTCAAGTAATACACTGTTTCTTAATATCTTTTGGTACTTAAGTGAGCATGAACATTTTCCTAAGATTTATTAAACAAATAAATACACAGAAAATTTAAATTCATAATTGTATATTATGACTGTTGATATAAAGATAAAAATATAAGTATATATTCAAACATTTTCTTAAAACAAAAAATTCATTTTTTTCTGATTTAAATAATGGAAATATTTTTGTGGGCCCCTAACAGTACCACAGGCCCTAGGCTCTGTGCTTGCTTTGTCTGATGGATAAGTTGGCTGTGACTTCTGCCATACTCTGTTGGTCAAAGAAATCACAGGGCTTACTAAATTCAAGGGGATGGAATGTTCATCTTCACTTTTTGGAGAGTGAAAGTCAAGGAAACATTTCAGAAGATTATGGTGATGGGAGATACTATTACAATTATCTCTGGAAAATAAAATCTGTCAAAACGAGCATGCTTCTGAGAAACATGTGCCCTTTGCTTCCTTTCTTGGAATGTACATATACAACAACTGAAGATCTACTCCTTCCAAAATCACTGAGAAGGCTTAAAGTAGTATTCCCTGGTACTCAGGATTTTCAAGGAAATGTAGTAAATCAGCCATACTGTTCACACAACTTTGGTATACAAATATAAAGATATGTTGTACACTCAGAAAATTGTTACTGAAACAATTATAACCTTATAGATATTTTCAAAATATCTAAGTGTGTTTATGAAAAAGTAATTTCATAGACAAGTCAAACATGATACTAAGGAAACTGATGTTATGTTGCTTCAATTTCAATGCAAAGTAAAAGCCTAATCGAGTAAGCATGTATCCATACTATATCATCAAACGAATAAAAGAGTTATGAGTGAGTATCCATGTTGGTTTAATGGACCTGATTGTTCTGATGTATCTTGGTGCAGAAGACAATACCTGCAGTGACCTGAGAAATTTGAGTCTCTTTCTCTGTCTCTGTCTGTCTCTCTCTCCGGCACACAGAGGCATACACATAATCTATCATGTCCAGTTCAACAGAAAAAATATTCTAAATAACCAAAATACCAACATAGGTGACAAAGTAGAAATTCAGTATATTAAAGATTAGCCTGGATATTTTTCTCTCTCTTCCATAGAAATACAAGGCTATTTTTATTAATGTGTGGTAATATACTAGACTGTGGTTGTATAAGTCCACAAACTCAAGGCTATTTCAGAATATCAATTATGGCAGCACAGGGTTAGCTTGGAAGGCTAAAATGAACAGATTGTCTAGTGTGTGGAAGATTGATTTTACATGTATAAGACAAAAGCTATTTAAGTCAAAATGGACAGCAACACAATAATACAAAATAATTATTTCAAAAACAGAACATCTAAACATAGACTAGGCTCCTATACACTTTTTAAAACATTATAAAATATAAACTAATTTTTAAAATGGTAGCAATAATTTAGACACTAATTTTGACATTTCAAATGTAGAAAAAATACTTATTAAGCATTTCACCTATGTTAGCTTATCTAATTTTTTCAGTAGCCCTAAGAAAAGATAATATCATTAGTCACACTTTACAGATGAGAAAACTGAAGTACAGAGAACTTGCATACTTGATTGGGGTTACACGGCTAGTAAGTATCATATTTACCAAGATGAAAACCCAGGCAGTCTCATAGCAGAGCATGTGTCCTTCACTATTATGTCATTTTATCTTTAGGGCATCAAATTTGGAAAGAGCAAACGTGGTTACAGGAAAACTCCTGGGAGAATATTAGTAATGATTACTTGCAATTTGCCTAAAGGGATTAAGTTCATTACAAAGGTTCACAAATCATGCTTATTATAATTAAATCCTTAGTTTCAAATATTTAACAAATATAAATTACACTCTTTTGGAAGCTATTATGATATACATACCTGTTTTAATCTGTTTTGTGCTGCTATAAAGGAATACCTGAAGCTGGTTAATTCAAAAAGAAAAAAGGTTTAATTGGTCATGACTCTGACAACTGGAAAGTTAAATATTGGGCATCGGGTAGGAAATGCACAGCCATAAACCTTCTAGTTCTCAGAGTCGTAAACCAATTAAACATTGAGCTGCTTCCAGTCATGGCAGAAGGCAAATGGGGGCTACAGTGTGCAGAGACATGGCAAGGGAGGAAGCCAGAGAGAGATTATGTACCAGCTCTTTTTAACAACCAGCAATCAGGGAGCTAGGAGAATGAGAACTCATTTACCCGTGAGGGAGGGCATTAACCTATGCATGAGGAATCTGCTCCCATGACCCAAACACCCACCATTAGGCCCCCACTTGCAACCTGGAGATCAAATTTCAACATGAGGTTTGGAGGGGACAAACATCCAAGCCCTAGCAATACCCTATGAGCTTTTTTATTGGGAACTTATCCATGAAAAAGCACCTTTTCATTTTACTGGAATTAAGGTAGAAATTAGTTTCTCAGCTTATTAGAGAAACTGTGTCTCACTGCTATAAAAGTAGCACAGAAATCTATAGAAATCTTCACTGTTCATTAATGGCGGATCTGTGTCTGATTACAGCTCTCACTAGGCTCTAGGATTTGAAGAATAGACATACTCACTTGTCCTCAAGGTTATCCAGAATAGAAACAAACTCTGGTTTCCAAAGGTGTCCCTTTGAGAGTGGCCAGAGGCCTACACTTGTTTTGTCAATAAATCAAAAGCTTTGGTCTCCTGGGCCGTTTGCCCTTTCTCTTTCTTGCTACTTTATTCATCCTAAACAATAAATCAATAGGCCAATCCTAGCCAATCCTAAAATGTTTCAGCAGGACAAAGAGCAATGCATTTTTTGGTGCTAAATTTTGTGCTTCTTGCACGCTCTCTGGACACAAATAATACAGCTCTTACTTTAATGCGTGGGGTTAAGAGAGAATACTTTGTAAGTATATATGACACATCAGAGTCTGTAAAATAAAGTCACTTCTTTCCTTGAAATTGATTCTAAAACTGATAGTATAAAATATAGTCTGTAGGTCCTGAATAACCCAACTTTGGTGCCTCCTGTGATCTTTTTAGTCCAGAAGGCTGCTTATATTGTGTCTCACCTCCCACTTCCAGTAGGGTCAAACTTCTGATTCTCAGGTGAGCTCCAAAAGTCCAGACTAAGTAAAGCAATGAGAGGACTGATTTTTTTCCCCATGATTACTCTCGGAAGGGAAGAAGCCAGAAATTGCTCTTCATTGTTACACTTGAAAGAAATTAAAAACAGTTATCTCTGAGTAACTCTAAGAGTCATCTTCCAGGCTATCTTCCTTCTAAACACTCAATTCCTTTCTGGTTTTACCACGTAGAATTAAATACTCAAAGCACTATAGGACATATCACTATACTTCTGGAGTTATAGCATACAAACGTCAGCTTTTTTTAACAGTACCTTAGCTTTCAATTTGCTAACAGAACTACAGATCTATGCTAATATTTTTCCTGAGCTGTCTTTATCACTCTCCACGTGTCACTGTAAAATTTCTACCTTCTGTTGACACTCCTTTACTGGTTCCAACTTTCAGTTTTATTTTTCCAACTATTTGCAATGAATAATTCATTTCTTATTGTTAACTTTTTTTCTTTGTTTTCTGTATATTGCGATGTTTTGACATTTCAAAAGTCTTTCTGGCTAGGGAAATACAACTTCTCCCAAGGACAGCTTCTCCCAAGAGACAGTGAAGGACCAAGCCAGAGCATGCCTTTGTCATGAAAACTAACCATTCAGAGTCATTCTCTTCTCTATCTGGCCCTACTCTAAGCAGCAGTGTTTCTTACCTTAATCATCCCAGTATTAGGTAGCAGGCAAGTAGGCACCATTGTAACATGTTAGGCCTTGCTGAAATTATTCAAATCAGCCAATTCTAAACTGTTTACTCTGCCCTGTCTTGACTTTTCTGTGGAAACAATAAAGATTTGTTCTGTTTTCACAAATGAAGTTCAGATACTGTCAGGTGTTGAAAGTGTTCCTGCTATTCAGTAATGCCTTTGGAGAAACAGGCTCTTTTCACCTTCTGAATCCATTCTCTGTTTTATGTGTGTCTTTGGCCTCAATATGAAAATCTTGATAACTATATAAGAACTACAGCTCTGGGTAATTTGACTCTTTTCAAAGCAGGAAGAAGACAAAGCATGTTTAGGAATGGGCATCTGAAAAAGGGCAGCCTCAATAACAGGTTTCACAAAATAATATATTGGGGGCATTGTGCATATGAGTTATTCCTTAAGTATCCAAGTGAGTGATATGTTTCTCACAATAGATCGCCAGCATAGAGAATTATATTGATGATTAGAGCCATGGCAATAGATGGTATCAATTGGAGCGTGATTCCTAGACAAAGGAGAAATTGGAGAATAGGGATACATCAATATGTAAGATACTTAAGATACTTATTAAGAAGAGAACCCAGGTGTATTAGTCTTTTCTCAAGCTGCTAATGAAGATGTATCCAACTGGGTAATTTATAAAGAAAAGGAGGTTTAATGGACTCATGGCTCCGGAGGCCTTACAATCATGGTGGAAGGTAAAGAGGGGGAGCAAAGGCACAGCTTACATGGTGGCAGGCAAGAGAGTGTATGCAGGGGAATTGCCCTTTGTAAAACCATCAGATCTCATGAGACATATTCACTACCACGGGAAAAGTATGGGAAAAATCTACCCTCATGATTCATAATACTTCCCACCGGGTCCCTCCCACTACCTGTGGGGATTACGGGAGCTAAAATCCAAGATGAAATTAGACTGGGGACACGGCCAAACCATATCACCAGGTCTGAGAACCAACAAAGAAAGTATGGAAAGAACTAGAAGACAGCAGTATAAAAAAAATCTAAAGCAAAATTTTCTTAGGTTGAAATGGTCAAGAGCATCACAGTCTTAAAAGGAGCAAAATAAGAGAAGGAATAAGAGCTACGTGGCAGTTAGATGCACTTTTGTAACTTTTATAAGAACAGTTTTCACTAAGTGTGAAAAGAATTGCTAGCCTACTATATATTGAGTCATGAATGAGAAGCATTAAATCAAAACAGGCTGTAGACAACAACCTCCAAAAGTTTGGCACTAAGGAGAAAGGAGGAGAAATTCCAAATCAACAAAAGATTTTTTTGATAGAAGAAAAACTGTTGCTAGTGTTTGGAAGACTGAAGAACACCCGTCGGCTAAGGCAGGAAAACAGTGAAGAAAATGATTGAAACTAGAAAAGAGAGTAATTTATCCAAGTCCCATTAGAACTATGAGCATTCAGGTCAAGAGTGCAGGTAAGTTTCTGGGTTTCAGAGAAAGCTCAGTTTTACTTTTTGTCATTTTTGTATTCCTTAAGTTTTCACAAATAATCACGTATCGCAAATATAATAAAAAGAAAAACAAATTATTTTTATGTTCAGCTTATGTAGAACCGGAATTCAAGTAGAGATGATGCATGCAGAAAGCCCCGTGCACTGCCTGGCGTGCGTTCACCTAGTTTTGCTTCCCTCTTCTGCTGAGATGAAAGCGAACGGTAGATGATCAATGCATAATGATTTACATACTCTTAGAAATGGGCACAAGAAAATTTAAAGAAACTCAGTAGCTATGGTTTTTCTATAGCTTAAGTGATGCTAGGCTTAGAATATATTTAGGCAAAAAGCAGTAACATTAATACATTCTCTGATTCTTTTCAAGAAGGGATTCATCTATTTCTGTGTAGTAGCCTTAAAGCAATGCTGATGATTTAGATCTTATGAAAGTACAATTCAGTTCAGTCAACTAAGGGGCTGGAATTCCTGGATACATGGCTGCAGCAGTTCTGATCTTTTCATCAGAGCTCTTCAGCTCCCTGTTTTGGGAGCTCAGATCCTATCTCTTGAGAAAAATGCCAAAGGCAGACTGCCTTATTTATTTATTTATTTATTTATTTAATGCTGTAACTAAAATTAACCAAAATAATACTAAAATGGTTCTCTTTTAGCAGTATCAGTTTCCCTGGGGGTCAGAGAGATACCATCTTCGGATTCTTGAGAGGGAACAAATCACTTCCAAATTTCCTATCTGTAGGCTTGCTAAATTCTAAAAGCAAACTTACACAAAAGATTCCAGGTTCTAAAAAATGTTAAGAAGCATGTAGTACAAAATCCAGCCCAACCATTTCAAAATGCCTCAATAATCTTCCATTATACTTTACACTTTGGACCCCAATTACCTTTTCATAGCTGCATGGGATAAGGTAAGTGTCCATTTACTTGAGAGGTATGACACTTCTACATTATCCACATAATGCTATCTCTTGAGTGTGCTACAGGATGGCTAGCTGAAAATAGCTTTCTTTTAGAAAAACAGGGGATAGAATTCCTTGTATTTTTTTCAACTTCATAGGTATCTATTAAATAGACCAGGGAGAAAGATACAAGCTTTGTTTTAATCGTTTTTTAAAACCAGTCTGTAGAGTACCTGCTCTCTGTTGCTGGAGTGAGAGCAATCAATAATAACAAAAATGCAAATATAATCTTGTTGCCCCTCTTGAGAGGATATCCTTCACATTCTGGAGTGAACCATCCCATACTACCAACTTCTCTTCAAGTCTTTCTATATTTCACAATAAAATAATCTTTATCTTCTTAAGTAGAGCTAAATTAGGCAACTGACCAAGGCATTTTAGACTTTCACCATGCCCAACGTACATGTGATGAAACTGATCATAAACACCGCACCTGTACTCTCCGTTACAGTACTCTGTATTTACAATTAATTAGGAAATACAACAGCCATGATGAGCTCCATTTGAAAGAATTTCTTGAGATACAGAACTGTAAAATGAAGAATCATCTTTACTAGAAACTTATTCACATAAAATTGTAAATATAACTGATATATCCTGGTTTAAACATATGTAGAAAATAAGCAGGTCGACACAGTTCTTTCTTTTTGTGTGCTACCAGGAGAAGAGAAGGAGCTACCTTTTAAACGATGCAATTAAACTCCTTTGCAGATACAGCCTGGCCCTTTGGGGAAGCAAGCATTAATAGGATTAAAAAAATGCAAAGATATTAGAAAAAGTTTATTAGATAAAAATGTACACATAGTTTTTACAATGTATCAGCCATTTATGGCAGCCCCAAAATTTTGAAATCCCACCCCTACTCTGATGGTTCACCAATATCATGAGTCTAGCCTTCCCTAAATAGAATTCCTATTTATGATTCTCAGGCTCCATTGACTTGAGGTGTAAACATTTGACTAACCTCCTCAACATTAGATGTAAACATTTGACCAGCTTCCTTCCTCCCTTTCCAGGAGACAGGAAAGACAAACGTGAATATGCTGTGACAGGAGGTCTGGCAAGCATGGCCTCATTGAGTTGGAGGGTTTGCTGCACCAGCCATAGAAAAGGTGCTGGCTGTTGGTTCCTGACTTTATGGACTCAAGGAACTAGTAGAACCAGTAATGGGTTTCCATTAAATTAGTTTAGGGGTTTGATAGGTACTGCTCCTATTTGAGGCTATATAGCATCCACATTTGATAGCTGGTCCTCTCAGAAATTCTGGAAAATACCAAATAACTTTTAGAAGAACTTGCCTGACAGAAGTAGTTCCACTTACAGAGGACTTACTATTTCAGAACCTATAAATTTGACCAAAAAAATGCTATTTTTTGTCAATATTATTTTTATGTCTTTGATTTTCCAATCACAAAGGGACATTTCTTCATAATAAAATATTGTATTAACATAAATCTGATAATATTATACAATTTTTGCATGGGTGACTCACTTCTCCCAGAGATGTATTCTTTCAGAATAAATTATTCTTTTATGTTTAAAAGTTTTCAAATATTACTATATCCATTTCTGTAATGACTTTATCACATCTCTAAAATACCCATATCCTAAGTCTCTATGAGTAGGTTCACAAGACTTTATTTATAACATCATGCTACCATCAAGTGAAATTGAATGTCACAGGGGATAATCCCATCAGCAGCCCTATATTATGCTCCAAAGGAAAATAATCACAGGCAAAAAAAACCCAGACATGTCCAAATTACCTGCTGTACTACTTCTAATACCATATGATTTATGATTTATTATATTTAATGTTTAATATCTACCCCACTAGAATGTAAGATTTGTCATAAGGGCAGGAGTTTTTGTTTTGATCATTGATGTAACCCATGTCCCTAAAATAATATTGGAACACCTTTGAAAGAATATTTATTGAATGAAAACAGTTGGCTGCTTTGAGCTTCCAAATAAAGGAAGAGCTACTATATCTACGGCTTACTCTTAGGTCAAAATCCCTCGCTTGATAAACCTTATTCAAAACTGATCCCTGATATGTATTCCATAAATAATAATGAGTTCTCATGCAAAGGCAGGTATTGAACAATGAGAACACATGGACACAGGGAGGGGAGCATCACACACTGGAGTCTGTCAGGGGGAAATAGGGGAGGGACAGTGGGAGGTGGGTAGTTGGGGAGAGATAGCATGGGGAGAAATGCCAGATGTAGGTGATGGGGAGGAAGGCAGCAAATCACACTGCCACGTGTGTACCTATGCAACAATCTTGCATGTTCTTCACATGTACCCCAAACCTAAAATGCAATTAAAAAGTTAAATTAAAAAATAATAAGAATGAGTTTTCTTCCATTTTTACTCATCTTTGACTGTCAAAAGGGTCAAAATCGTAGTTGAATAAGAAGCATCTTTTTAAAACATTTTTAAACATATTTTTAAAACTTTTTCTTATATCCTTAAAAATTATAATTCAGTTTAACATAGAAAACAAGTAAAATGAAAATAAATTTGCACACTCTATGAGCACTTCTGAATATTTATGTCCATTTTATGGAAGTTTGAATTGAGAATTTTCCTTCCTAGAGTTGGGTGTTTCCCCCTCCACTGTTCAGTGTGGTATACTATAAACATTGCTTGGCTTATTCTTATGCCTGTCAAGGCAAACTGTGGCAGAGACAAAAGAGCAGGGGTTGATTTTTAAGTAGAGTCATACTTCTGACTTCTGGTGAAACGTTATTACGAAAAACCTGAACGTAACATACTTAAAAAACAACAGTGACAGTGTCTCGAACTATATACTTTTATATACATTAGTTTATTCAGTGCTTACAAGAGCCTATTGGCAGAGGTATTATAAGTCAAACTTATAAAGATATAAATGGTAGCCTGTCCTTTAATTTTACACAGCTTTTAAACACATAAGATTTTAATACTGATACGGAATTTAATATACACCAAATTTAACGTAATTTTATCACTAACTGGATTTGTCGTTGTAAAGCCATAGGGAAGTCCACAATTTGTCAGCTGGTTTCATCAGAGTGATCTAATTAGAAGAACCAGAGAGAGAGAATTCCAGAAAAACTGATGAAAATCTGTCTTTTGTAACCTAATTGTGGAAGTGATACTTCATCCCTTTTGCCGTATTCTATTTATTAGAAGCAAGAATTTAGTTCCAGCCCACATTCAAGAGAAGATTCTAAAGGGTGTGTATACCAGGAGGTGGGGATCAGTGGGTGTCATTTTGAGTCCTGAAATATCTATGAAGGAGTCTTTCAGAGATTCCTTTCTTTAAAGACCTGCCTCAACTTCCTTCCTTTCAAGGGGACATGTAAGAGACGAGCACAAATATGATGCTTCCCATCACAAGTCCTGTCGTGTTCTCATGACTTGCCACCACTATGAGCCTGTTGCTCATATTTGCTCTGCATCTTATCACTCCATATTTTCTCAGTTTTATGCTTCTTGTGCCAGTAGACGGTTCTACCTAGTACCCCAGTATCTACCTGCCTTAGGCCACTTCTTGTCTCTCATATAGAAGACTCCATTACAGAACTGAGTCACAAAAAGGCACATACTCGAACTTTTACTCAGTGCTTTGGGTATCTTCTGGGCTTTGGACATATCTAACCTCAAATGCAAAACCCATAAAGCAGAAGGGATCATTTTCATTTTAAAGATAAGCAAAATAAAACTTGTAAAAGGTAGGTTATGTGAACATCAGGCAGCTAATGAGTGAAAAACTTGGATTCAATCACAATCACAGTTGTATGGGAATTCAAACTGAGGCCCTTTACCTCTACCTTGTTAGTAAATCTTGCTCTTGGTATATGTTTCATATGCTTTCATTACATCTTACATACTGGCAAATAAAATTTACTTCTTTTGTATCAAAAACAATTCCACTTTGATAATAATTGCCTAATAGCTGCACTGAGTTTAGAATGATTCTCTACTTCTGAACCTTTGTGTCATATTTGGGGTTATAAAAACCTTCACTTACAAATGAGGGGCAAAAAGACATAGAGGGATAACTAATTTGCCCATTTTTACACTGCTGTTTTTGCATAAATTGTTAGTTCTCCCTCACTTCAACATATGTGTTCTTTGCACTAATTGATGCTGCCTTTTGATCAGCTTCTTTTTGCCTGTGAAATATCGGCATGATTAAATGACATATGATAACTCTGGCAACTTCGATGTGTCACCTTCCAGTCTATCCTTCATTCATTACCTCTTTAATTGGCTAAGCAATCACATATTTGCACTTACAATGCGGCAGCATAATTCATGCCAACTTCTCTCCTTAGGGCTGGTGTGACCTCAGTGCCTAATACAGCCTCCATCTGTTCCATTTCACGCACTATTCTCTATTCTAAAACCTTCTCAGTGATTACTGGCTGACCTCAGGGCCCCTCACACTGGCCATTTGTGATATGCAGTGCCTTTCAGTTACCTGCAAAGTCAGGGTTTGAAAGGCATTTCTACTACCATCCCTCCCTATACTCTACCACTGCATTACCCCTGCATGCTAGCCAGAGACTGTTTTTTTTCTTATCTCTGAAATGTGAATGTCCCGGGGAGAAGGCAAACCATGCCACTCCACTTTAACTAGCCTTCTGGGACCCAGATCCCCATCCTTAAACACTTCAGCTTCATCTGTTGAATCTATTAGGCATAAGGCACTGTGAGAGTCTTTAGAGAGCATCTCACATTGACCATTTGCTACCCAGGCAGCCAAAGAAGCAGGGCAACGTTATATATTGCCATGGCATTTATTAAGCCTGATTCTGTCCACAGTGTGCAGGGGAGTATCACTTATAGTTAAGAATAACCCAAAGTTGCCATTTATCTTACCCTTTCTCTAAGAACTCTCAGAGCTTCTGCTTGAGTTTTGTGGAATTGCTACACTCTTTAAAAATTATTTTCTACCTATCTCCCTGCTTCCCCTCCCAGCTCTATTATTCACCATTTAAAACTGCACCCAACACAATCAGGGCACCTGAGAAATACAGCTAACACCAAATGTTTCATCCTTCAGCGATCCATGCGAGTCTGACAATTGATTCATTGTCCTCTTTTTTCTCTAGTCTCCAAACATATGGCTTCATATGTTAAGAAAATTGACTCTATCTGTTCAGGTTAAAGCTTGGGTGGGTGCTTTCAAAGACTTTAAAAAGAGCTGCATCTCTCTGTGACAATTTCCTAGGATAGTAAGAAGAACCTTTTAAGGAAAAGGTTTCTGTTTGCCTCCACAAAGGAGAATACAATGCAACCATTGTAATTTTCATCTGGCAAATCAAACGCTAACATCTTTCTGAGGGTTAACATGGAGTAACTGTGTAAGTGGTAGATGTGGGTCTATCTTACAAAGAATAGCTTGTTCACATTACTATATACCATCAATTTCTATTAAGCTGACCAACTGAATTGGTTTTATTTTGATTTCTTGTCCTCTCATTGAGAAAATGACCCTAATTAGCACAGACCAATGCAGTCTCCAAGGCAGAAGAACACAAGCTAAAACTGTACATTTCTGAAATGGACTCTCCTATTTTTTGCTAGAGGATACAGGTAAGTTGAATACCTTTTCTGAGCCTCAATTTGCCCATGTAAGAAAAGGGATTAATGATATTGCCCTCGCATTGTTGTGAAGATTAAATGAGCGAAATGAAACAAAATGCCAAGTACAATCTCTACCACAAGAAAGTGTTCCAATATAT
>NW_016107458.1:1659982-1664332 GCF_001604975.1 Cebus imitator
TTTTTAGTTGGATTCTCAATCTGTCACACAGGCTGGAGGGCAGTGGCCCAATCTCAGCTCACTGTAGCCTCCGCCTCCTGGGTTCAAGCCTTAATTCCTGCCTTAGTTCCTGCCTTAGTCTCCCGAGTAGATGGGGTTATAGATGTGTGCCACCACACCCAGCTAATTTTTGTATTTTTAGTAGAGATGAGGTTTCACCATGTTGACCAGGCTAGTGTTGAATTTCTGACCTCAAGTGATCCACCCGCCTTGTCCTCCCAAAGTGCTAGGATTCAAGGCATAAGCCACTATGCCCAGCCAGCTCTTATTTTTAGTGAGAGATGAGAGGAACAATGGAAAGCCTCTCACTCCCCTAAAGTCTCGATCGGAGCTACATTATGCCTCTGAGGAAGTATTGAGAACATCTCTGCCTGTAGTGGCCTGGACACCTTTTCTGGATAAGGCCAAACAGTGTCTGTGTCTCTTGGGTCCTATATTTTGGAGCACTGGGCTGATCAGACTAGCCTAGGCTGCAGTGGACTCTGTCAGTGGGTTCCCATGTCTACTTCAGATCAGGGAAAAGGAACAACCCCTTCAGTAGATTCAAACGTATTAAATCATTCTAGTAGATACATTACATTATTGCCTTTCTTCCCACAGCAAAATAGGAACAAAATGCACCATCTCAGCCAACCCTGGCAGTGAGCATGCGAAGCCTCTTGACCAGACCCACATACATATGATTCTACAACTTGAAAAGCTCACTAGGTGGATTTCGTGAACTTTATTCACTGGAAGACTGTAAGTATCCTTGACATCAGAGGGAATCAATACCCCCCAAAGAGACTATCTGAATACAGGTCAAGAAGCAGGAGCTATATCCATGATCCAAGGAGCAGAGATATTATATATCCCTAACTAAGAGTCACCAGGGATTGACTGAACTCAAATGAAAGGCAACAGGATAGGCTGAAAAGAACTGGGCCAGGGCCCAGCTTAACCACTAATCATGTATGTGATCCTGAGCAGACACAAGGTCTCCGAGCTTCCGTGGTCTTAGTTGTAGCATTAGAAGATCGGGCTAAACAAGCATTTTCAAAGTGGGTTCCACACAACACCAACCCAAAATGGATTAATCATAAAAAAGCAGGTTTTTTGGATTGTTAGTTTGGGAAATGCTGCATATTAAGTAATTTTGGAGAAAGCTATTTTGGGAAAGCTACAGTGTCTCTTAGGGCACAACTCTGTAGGCTGTTTAACCTTGTATAAACCAGCATTTCTCTAGCCTATTTGAACACTGTACTAATTGTCAACATTTTTTACAGCTGATGCTCAATAGAACATGCATGATAGACATAAGTCACCTCGAAAGTATCCAACCATGATTCCAAATCAGTTCCTGCTGTAAGAGATTTCTGATTTTGATTTGAACTAATCTCCAGGGCAGAAGGATATGTCACCAAAGCAGGTATAGTCAATACTCTGTCACTCATCTCTATCTGCCCAAAGGCTGCTTACTGGGAGCACCTCAGACTCTTTGACTAAAGACTTTTTTTTTTTCTGCTGTGGGAACAGACTCAAAAGAAAGAACAAGCCTGCAAAGGCAGAGTTAATATCCCTGGAATCAGCTCATGACACATGAAAGAAGGAGATCTAGTGAATACATGTTCCAGCTTTATCCCCCTTAAGTGAAATAGCTCTGAGGCATGATCTGCGCTGACCCCCAGAATTCCCCAGTAGGATTAAGCTCCAGCTGTCCTCAGTAGTAAATTTGTGGATGAAAAATGATATCATGTCATGCTTTGTTTCGCTTATCTTCTCCCCTAATGGTGTTTCTTGGGATCACCTCCTAAATGAACTATTGCACTAGAATCCTTGTCATCAGTGTCTGCTACTGGAGAAAACCAAATAGACGACCACCCTCCGTGATGAATAGTGTCCTCAGATTAAATGCTATATTGACGAAGGTATGAAAATGGGTCAGCAATAGTATGAGATTATAAAGTAAGTTCAAACTTCAGGTTCTATAAGCAGTCAAGACCATTAGCATTACACCAAGTAGAAGGTAGTAAACAGACAATGTCCTTGAAAGACTTTTAAGCATCCTGTTAAGCTGGTGGGCCCTAAGAGAGAATGTAACAGAGTCCTTGAGACTGCCACGTATTTGACACTTCTGCTTCTCAAAAATGTCTAGAGATATTGGAAGGAAGATTGTAGAGTGAATTACAAGGGAAGCTTCAGTTATACAGGACATTCTGATCAGAAGGGAAGCCAAAAATACTTGGAGGCAATGGAATAAAGATGAGGATAACAATTGACTCAAAAAAACAAAAAAACAGATAACTTTACTGAAGAAAGTTACCAACATCACTTACATCCCACTAATATTAACAATAACCTGATATCAAGAAGTATTGCTTTTACCAACAAGTAATTATTATAAGTAATCTACCTAAGTAAATATTTATAAGATAAGGAGATAGAAGCAGCATAACCATTTCCAAGTCACTAAGGTTACATGGCACAAAGGTAACAATATTGGAAACAATATCATTGCTGGAAAGGTGTTACTAAACTTTGCATACTAGAATCTAACCATTATAAAGTCCTCTTTCAGCTAATATCTCAGTTTTGAGAAACTCAGCCCATTTAACCGAGGAGTCGTTTTTCTTAGATTGAGGCAGAATCTGCCTCTCTACGTAGCCTGTTGGTTCTTATTCTAGGGTATTATTAGAGATGAAATTAGTTTTCTTCTTCTTCTATTTGATAGCTCTCACATTACATAAGAAAAAAACATCATTTTTCTATATTAATAATCTGCTGAAATTATAATTACATATCAGGAAACTCTAGTTCTATTTTTATATTGAAAGTGCTATTGCTATTCCCTACTTGCCTTGAATTGGAAGTAATATCTAATGGATGATTGTTGTAACTCTTGATTGCTGGTAGTATCATTTTAAACTTAGTATAGTGATAGGCACCTAACTGAAAAGAATTCCAAGAAAAGGCAAAGACATCCTATAACTTCACTTAGCCACAGAGCCTTGAGCTTAATGGTGCTATGGTGATCTAACTCGCTGTCAATTACCCAATTTGATACTTTGAAAACTGAGATTTCAAATAGGAATTGGGAATGATTGCTAAGAGCCTCATATAAAGGGAATCTGCAGAACACTAATCAGGCACTTTTAAACAGATGAATTGACCCTCCACAAGTTCTATAATTAATTATGAGCTTGAACCTCTAAGCTCCATCACATTTAGAAACTTTGGAGTCAAATGCCTGCCGGATAGTGTGATACTTTCTGTAGCCTGATTCATTGACAGCAGGGTCGTGGGAAGGTCACCAAAACTGGCAGAGAACTAATGGGATGAGTTTATTTTCTGACTGATGAATTTGAGTCAATGGTAAATGATGGAAAGAGCACAGAATTTAAAGACAGAATACTTGACTTTGAGTTACCATATTATACTTCAAAATGTGATCTTGGAAAAAAAGTAAGTGTGTGAGCCTTGGTTTCCAGATCTGTACAATGAAAATAATTTTTTAAAAATTGTCCTTATTATATCAAAGTTATTTTTAATGTTTAAAACAAATAGCATATTTTAAAACATTACTACAAAGTACTATGCAAATACACACTATTTTTCAACTTAAAAGCCTTTAATTTCATATACCTTATATAACTTTGCTTTCCTTAAAGAAAGAGAAAGAAAACCGATCTGATTTTAGATAAGAACTCCACGTATCTGAAATTCATTAATTTTCTATTTTGAAGTCTTGATATTTGGAATATTTTATTATTTTTCCTATGCGATGTCATGACCAATTTCCATCAGCACACCGTTACCCTAGGATGCTATGCCAGGACATAAAGGTCAGGATGGGTTATGGTTTTTGAAACTGAATTTTTCCCTGGGAACTGAAAGGCAACATTCCAAGTGGGTGAAAGAGAGATGGGTCCTTCTTGGGTTCATATTGAGGCTCCAAGAGCCTTTTGAGGATAAATAGTAATTCTTTTGAGGAGAATAGTGATAGAAAAATGAAGATGTGCACACTACTTGTTAAGCGATTATGTTTTGTAACAGGTAAAAATCATTTCTTCTCCATCTACCCTTATTTTATTTGGCAGTAAAACATCAAAGATGTCACCTTACTCTAGTGTCTTCAAGTAACTTCTGCTTGCCTTAAGTTAACTAGGCCAAGCATGTGCTTAGTGAACTAGCAAATGATGGTCACCAAAAATTGTCTTGAAGTACTATGCAAATATTTAATACAATATGTTTCAACTTAAAAGTAAGCATTAAAAAGGCTAAAATACTGAATATTCTTGCTTAGTAGGTCTGGAATTGGGTTTGGACTTTTTT
>NW_016107458.1:1665427-1666605 GCF_001604975.1 Cebus imitator
CGGGTGTTGAACAATGAGAACACTTGGACACAGGGAGGGGAGCACTACACACTGGGGTCAGTTGGGGGGAAATAGGGGAGGGACGGTGGGGGGTGGGAAGCTGGGGAGAGATAGTAAGGGGAGAAATGCCAGATGTAGGTGATGGGGAGGAAGGCAGCAAATCACACTGCCACGTGTGTACCTATGCCACAATTTTGCATGTTCTTCACGTGTACCCCAAAACCTAAAATGCAATAAAATAAATAAATGGGAAAAAAAATAAATAAAGAAATATGAATTTGCTTAGAGAGAAAAAAAAAAGGCCTTCATAATCTTGCAGTGTGGAGACCAACAACATGATGAATGGCTTCTCACCCACACACGCTGTGGCAACCCCATCAGTATCCAAGCCCTGCCAATGGTACACACATTTCTCACTCAGCTTCTTTTTTACCACTTCCTTTTAAAATATAATCTGCTAAGCAAGTATACTCTAATATTTTATGAAAACCTACACTTTAAAACATATTTAACATGAATCAAAAAGAATGACTCCTCCCTAAATAGACCCATCAAAGAACACAGATGACTTAGAAAAAAAAATCCACTGGAGAGAGGCATGATCCAAGAAGATATTTTATCCATAAATTAAAATTACTCTGCCATGTGAAATAAACCAAAGGAAACGAAGGGCTTCTGAAAAAAATAAAAATCACCAGAATAACAAATTAATCAGAACAGAGAATTAAATCAAGCTAATTACCTCAAATGTCTTGGAGGGGGAGATTTTTTAAAAGGAATACAGAGAACTCTGTTATAACTTCTAACAGGAATTCTAGAAAAGGAGAACAAAGAAATGGAGAGGATTAATTTATACTCCCACCAACAGTGTAAAAATGTTCCTATTTCTCCACATCCTCTCCAGTATCTGTTGTCTCTAGATTTTTTAATGATTGCCATTCTAACTGGCATGAGAGGGTATCTCAATGTAGTTTTGACTTGCATTTCTCTGATGACCAGTGATGATGAGCATTTTTTCCTATGTTTGTTGGCCTCATGTATGTCTTCTTTTGCAAAGTATCTGTTCAGACAGTGTGGCGATTCCTCAAGGACCTAGAAATAGAAATTCCATTTGACCCAGCAATCCCATTACTGGGTATATATCCAAAGGATTGTAAATTGTTCTACTATAAGGACAC
>NW_016107458.1:1666930-1681214 GCF_001604975.1 Cebus imitator
ATGCAGCCATCAAAAATGATGAGTTTGGGTCCTTTGTAGGGACATGGATGAACCTGGAAACCATCATTCTCAGCAAACTGACAGAAGAGCAGAAGATCAAACACTGCATGTTCTCACTCATAAGTGGGTGTTGAACAATGAGACCACATGGACACAGGGAGGGGAGCACTACACACTGGGGTGAGTTAGGGGGAAATAGGGCAGGGACGGTGGGGGGTGGGGAGCTGGGGAGAGATAGCAAGGGGAGAGATGCCAGATGTAGGTGATGGGGAGGAAGGCAGCAAATCATACTGCCACGTGTGTACCTATGCAATAATCTTGCATGTTCTTCACATATACCTCAAAACCTAAAATGCAATAAAATAAATAAATGGAAAAAAAAAGAAATAGAGAGAATTACACTATGAAATAATGAAAAAGAGGCATTCTTCAGATTGGAAGATGGAACTAAGTACCAAACATAATTAATAAATATATCTACATGTATAACTCTAAAATTTCATCACATCTAAGGTTAGGAGAATCTCTTAACTTTAGAGGTAGAGATGACTAATGTTGGGAGGTCATTTCCTAAAGAAGAACAAAAATGAGAGCAGTAATACTGCATGCTAGAAAACAATAGAATAATTTCTTCAAAGGGCAAATGAAAAAATATTCTCAACCTATTACTTTCTACCCAGTTGAATCAATATTCAGCTGTAGTGTTATGAGATTCAGGAGTCAGTGGACTCAGAATTTTTAAGAGGACAGGGAAAGAAGCTCCAGGAAGAGAGTTGTGTCAAAGGTTTAGAGAGGAAACCATCACAGACTGCAGAAGGATAATTCATAGCTCTGGGTAGAGGTCTCCAGGGTAAAGAGTGAGCAGTAACACACTTGAAAGACTGAGTGAAGAGAATAAGGATAAAATTTAAGAGAAAATAAAAGCATGTGGAAAATCTAGGAAAAGCAACTTGTCCAAAAAGAATAAAAAAAGCATGGTACACAACTTATTTCTGAAGTGAACCAGACAATTACATACATAATAATAATAATGTATTCTAATATTGGGTTTACTGATTTAACTAAATAGAGATATAATTTTATTGGAACATAGAGTAGGAAATGCAAGATGTGGTGTAAAAAGCTGAAAGTAATCTATTTATCATGGCAGAAAGCCAAAAGATCTTGTCTAAAATCTTAATCTAAATATTCTTAAAGACAGTATTTAAGGGTAAGAAAGGACTACCTAGTAAATTTCTATAGGAGTCCAAATGAATGCGTTTAGAGATGAAGGCTAGGAAATGGCTGAAGCTGAGAGAGGAAAGGCTTGCTTTCCATAAAAAATCGTTAGTAGTTGTTGATTTGTTTTATGTGCATTTTAGTCACAATTTGAAAGCTGCACTATGAAAATATAAAGTATATATGACAGCTGTAAAAGAGTGGAGGTGTGAAAAGTCTTCCAGAAGCTACTGCAGTATACTGCGTAGGAATGGCTTTTGGCATTCATCTATGACATATTTTAAACATCATTCAGATGATATAGCAAAAAAATTTTAGATGTATTTACTCAGGTTATATGATGCATAACTTGTTTATCAATGAAATTCGCCTTATTCTCTCTTTGTATACTTATTTAGATACAATTCTAGATTTACAAAAACAAAAAACATTAATAGTAGAAAGTTCCCATTATATACTTCATCCAGCTTCTTTTAATGTTAACATCTTAGACAACCAATAGTACAATTAAAGTATAGAAAATTATCATTGATTCAATAAATAGAATCCACAAACTGTGATCTGAGAGACTAAAATAGACTTCCCTTTGTCAGTCAGGAAAGAGCCTTCTAAGAGAACAAAAGTTAAGCACAGGCCAAGGGGCTTGGCTAGCACTACAACTCCCTAAAATCCTGTGGCTACAAGAAAAACCACATCCTTGCTAAACTCCCTAACAATAGGGGTTACCAGGTAAATCATCAAACCCTTCCCAACTCTGATTTACAATTCAGGTCACTACCACTCTAACTGGACAAAGGACAGGCCTTATAAACACTCATTTTTTGAGACGGATTCTTGCTCTGTTGCCCAGGCTGGAGTGCAGTGGCACGATCTTGGATCACGGTGACCTCCACCTCCCAGATTCAAGCAATTCTCCTGCCTCAGCCTCTCATGTAGCTGGAATTACAGGCACCCACCATGTCTAGCTAATTTTTTTTTTTTTTTCTTGAGATGGAGTCTTGCTCAGTTGCCCAGGCTGGAGTGCAGTGGCGGGATCTCAGCTCACTGCAACCTCTGCCTCCCGGGTTCAAATGATTTATCTGCCTCAGCCTCCTGAGTAGCTGGGATTACTGGTACATGACACCACACCAGGCTAGTTCTTGATTTTTTTCTAGAGATGGGGTTTCGCTATGTTGGCGAGGCTGGTCTCTAAACTCCTGACCTCATGATCTGTCCGCCTCAGCCTCCTAAAGTGCTGGAGTTATAGGTGTGATCCACCCACGCCCGACCTAACTTCCATATTTTTAGTAGAGACAGGGTTTCACCAAGTTGGCCAGGATGGTCTGGAACTCCTGATATCAAGTGATCCGACCGTCGTGGCCTCCCAAAGTGCTTTACAAAAGTAAGCTACCGCGCTCAGCCACAAACACTCTTTCTTTTATAAGCAACTGTAGACTTCAAGCCAGTTTCAGTCAGCTTATGGGGACGGTACACACACTGTCTGGGTGTCTTATAGTTTACCTTTTGATGTAATGAGCCAAATCTCACTTCATTTTAATGCTGAAAACCCCTCCCGGAACTGAACGTGGGATGCACATTACATATATGTTTACCTATTGCCCATGCGCTCAATTCCCCTCATAAATATGTATAACTTGTTCCCAAACCTGCTGAATATAAAATTTATATTTACACATGTGAGGCTTAAAATTCAACCTACTTTTTCTGTGAAGAGAGAGCCCATTTGATCCACACTAGAGAATGTCTCTTCTTAGTTTGCAAACTGATATAATCAATAAAACTGTCTTTTCTACAGTTAAGGCACCCTGTTGCTCTTTGTGGTGATGAAACCTTATTTGAATTTAACCAATTTACTCACTAACATTTTTTTCTAGTTCAAGATCCGTCCAGGGTCCCAATTTCATTTGATCATCAAGGTTCTTTGCTTTTCCTTATTCTTCTTATGTCAGTATTCCTTTGCATTTCATGAACTTGATGCTTTTTAAAGAGCCAGGGATTCTGTAGAATGTCCCTGGGTTTGTCTGATCATGACTTGATTGAGGTTATGCATTTTGGGCAAGAGTATCACAAAGTTATATTGTTTCCTTCTCACTCTATCAGATTGAGAGAAATATGGTCCAAGTGTCTCTTAACTGATCATTTTACTTGGTTGAAGTGGTATCTGCTGGGTTTTTCCAAAATAAAGTTATGATTAATCCCTGTGTAACTAACAAGTATCTTGTAGGAGGAGGAGGTCCTCAGCGTTTCTTAAATCTATCGTTTAATCTGTCATTAGATGCACAATGCTTTAAAATGATAGTTATTTAACTGTCTCTATTATGTGAAGCCTTTTACAATGCTTCCTCAACATTTATTCACTTATTCGTTCCATAAGCATCTTTTTAATTATTCAAGACACTCCATAAAATCTTACCTTCAGGCTGGTGGTCATTTATGCTGTTGACTGTAGTTGGCCCAGGCTAATAAAAACTTGACCCCATCCTGTATAATATCTGTAGATAGGAACAGTTGTTCCAAACATCTTTTGGCCTGGCCTATGATAATGATATGGGGATATAGATGATTTTCTCAGCTTCTCAGTGGTGATTGTTATGGGGCTGAGAGGGGCATTTGGCTACCCTCTGTGTGAGCTCTGCATTATGAAATTCATACATGATGAAGCAGATCAGAGATACATAAATTTTCCTTAGAATATTCTCAGATCAGCTTTTCTTGGCTGCAAATTGATTAAATGCATTAACCTATTTAAGGAAAGAATGTGTCAGTCAGAAAGGGACGAGCTGGTCTATGGAAGCACAGAGAAGAGTCACTTTACAAACCTTAGTGGCATCTACCCAAATAGGATACAAAGGAGAGAGTTTTGGTTTTGTTTATGAAGGTTTCATTCAGGCTTGTTGCAGTCAAAACTCTAAGGACTAAAATTAGCTTCTCTTGTTTTGAATCCAGCAGAAAAATTGTGTACTTTGGATACCAACAAAACAAATGTCAAAAAGAAAAAAATAGTTTTAAAAGAATATAATATTTGATATTTCAATGAAGGTTTAAAAGTATTGACCCTGGGAAAAATAAAAGTTTTGTTGGACTTCCTTTCACATCTTTGTAGTTTTTTATTGTTTATATTTTGAATAACATAAGGGAAGTTCGGAGGCACACTAAAATGCTTGTGGCCTCTAAAGGTCTTAATCTTGCCTTTTTGATCATATGATCAGCAAGCAATATCTGTGTTGTAATTTAGCTTCTCATATAGGAGTTGTTATATGGATTCCTGGAATGGAAAGTTGAAATTAGTATTCCAGTCCATGTAACAGCTATTTTTCTCATTGTAAATCAATGCATTGGCATTCTGGTTTTATGTATTGGTCTGTGAATTTAATTTGAGACTGCCCCTGAGATATGGTATACTCTAACTGAATGGCAATGTCAGGTGTCCAGGTCTGTCAATCTAAGCCTAAGAGTCTGGTCAATGAAACAAACAAAGGAAGTCCTTGCAGAAGCATCATTTACTGTCTCTTAAAGACACATTTTTGACTTAATTTCTATTCATTAACATCCACCTATATTTGAGGATTAATTCTTCAAAATGGAAGCTTTTTCTCAAGAAAGTACTATATGTTCATTTTTGAGAAGATAGAAGAAATATTAGGGCCTAGTAAGACAAAACCGTGTGGATTCCAGGTCTCTACCTGCAGGGTTGGAAAACTCTTAACTAACCTCTTAGGAGCAAGTTAAATTCAGAAAGTAAACTTAAAAACAAACACTAAAGTTATGGAAGTTAAGAGAATAATTCCTCCAATACCACTATATAGTGTTTTTGTTGTTGTTGTTGTTAATCTTTCATTTCAAGGAGTTTAATATTTAGCGAACAAGGTAACTACACATGCAAAACCCATATCACAGAGATATTTTCATATCTGTGATGAAATATAGGCTGGGAGGAGCCAGTTTCATGTAAAATAAATCTCTTGAGAAGAGCATAGACATAGAGCAGAGTCCAGGTTTTTGAAGAAGGAAAGTTCAGTTAGAAGAGTGACGTGACAGTCTCAGAAATACTCCTGGAGAGTTTGGAAACTGGATTGAGATGTAGACATGATCAAATGAAATTCAATACGTGTGAAAGCAAGAGACTGCAAACCTGACAGTAATCTACAGGTTGATAATGGATAGTCTTGAAGTCATGTTTGTGATCTTGGCATTTCACAGGAGAAGCAAATGGGAGCTCTATAATTGTCTAGGTAATGGATGCCTGACGTATCATAAATAGTCTCTTCTTTTCCCCAAAACGACAATAGTTTCTGTTAAGTGTCAAAACAGAGAGAAGGAGGTTGTGAAGGCAGAAAGGCAGGCTAAAGTGTGGTGGTTTTTTCAAAAATGTACAATAAATATTAGTTTATCTTTTTTATGAGTGCCCAAAAGGCCTTTTTAAATCTTTTCTTAAAGGGAAATGTACTCCAGAAAGCAAGTGACCTTGCTGATCAATCTGCAAACTTATATTGAGAACCTATTATCTGGGCAATTAGTCAAGATGTAGAAGGGAAAGTAGGAATTGATAAAATGGAAGTCAGCCTTTAATTGGTTTACATCTAGGTGAGGAGTAAAGATTTATACATGTAAAAGGCGAACTAGAAATATAAGGCAGAAAGTTAAAAATCTTCAGCAAGTGTTTCATCTCTCTGAGCTTTATTTTCTTCATCTAGAAACATAAAGCCTATTTAAAAGTTCTAGGATTCTGAAGTGCCAAAAGAAATCGTCACACAATTAGGAGTTCAGAGATGACAGGAAAGGGTAAGGTGGGATAACCGGGGGACACTTTTGGAGTCTGAATCTTGAAGACTAGGTAAACTGAGTTTGAAGGAAAATCAGAAGGACAGACAGTGTTTGAGAGAATGCATAATAATAATCTTTCTCTTTCTAAAACAAAAAAAATGTAATAGCTTTTTAACATCCTACATCTACCTTGACTGTAGTTGCCTCTTGAACACCCTTTTAAAAATAAACATATGCACACTATGTATTGTTCTAAAGCAGACAGGTCTTTGAGGTCCCCTCTGTGATTTCTCTGACCTTTTGCTCACCATTTCCCTTGACTTCCTCTCCTCCTGCCATACCTAACTGCTCACTCTGCCTTGAACTCCAGATGTTCCTCCTGCCTTAAGCTTTTGCTTTGTGCTTCAAATGTCTTCCCAGGTCACCTTGCCTCCCTGGCAAATTCCTTCCTAATCACCCCTCACGCAACCAGCAGAAGACCTCTTTCTTTATGAAGTGTTTTCTGTTTTGTTAGCCCCCTCTTGGAGAGTTGATTGCTTCTTCCTTTGGTCATGACTCGTGGTGCACCTACGTATCTATATTGTAACCTCATCTCATGCCCCAACACAATGGCTTGCTTTAGTCAACCTTTCTGCATTCAGAACCTCCTTCTCTCTGTTTTAACACTTAGCAGAAATGACTGTCTTTTGGGGGAAGAGAAGAGGGTTTTTATGGTACATCAAGCATCTATTACCTAGAAAATTATAGGGCTCCCACTTGCTACTGCTAAGAGAATAGTTCCCCTATTCTTCTGTGAGTTATCTTATATTACGAGATATATGTTATATTTGTCATTTTCCTCTCAGTGTGTGGCAGTGTGCCCAATATAATAGATGTTCATTGAGATAAATCCATGTGAATAAGTTAACTAAATCCTTCGAGTGGCTGCTACTTAACCCTTTCTTTCTCACCTTCAAAATTAAGACCCCCTATGAGTTATATAAAGAATAAATTAAAGATCATTTGTTGCTATTCTTCTTTGGCCATATTCGTGTCTTGATACAAGTATTTGCCTTCAAAAACATGTTTCAACAATAAATTGCTAAGTAGGCATAAATGAAAGAAAAATAAGAGCTCTGCAAAACCATGGCCTTTTTACAAGAAACAAATTTTATGAATCATTGCCACTTTGAATTTTTACCCCAGTATTTTGCCCTAAGGGCTCTCGTTCATTAATGACTTAGGGAAAAAAAAAAACCTCAAAAAGAATGTTATTGAATCTATCAGTTGTGTCTACCACTAAAGTTATTGCCATTTTTCTCCTCACAGATGTTAAATAAAGGCCAAGTCAGATTATAATTTAGCTAACATTTTTTTCCTTTCAGGATAAGCAAAATGATGCCAAGTAGAGCAGAAAGTATTGCTTTTCCCATTCTTTAATGGTTTGGTGACTGCCTGGGAGGGCCTAGCCAGCTTTCCGGAATCAGACAACTTTCTCACTGCCCAGGACACGGCAGGCTTGATGCCACCGCTGCCATTGTAGGATAATGAACCATCATCCACTGTCAGAAATAAGAACTTAATGAATAGGAAAGCTGGCAATCATAAAAAGAAAAGTGCTTCAGCAGCAATTCACAGATTTTAAAACACATCCAACTTGATTCCTTTTTGTCCTTTCGTTACATTCTTGCTTTTCCTCTAAAGTTCTTAACTGATGCTTCTTATTTCAGTGAAAGTTGTAACCTTTGCTCACCTCTGGCATGTTCTCTCATATTCTTTTTTAACCCTACAACCATTATAAAGTTTATAATTGCATGCCTACCCAGAGTAGAGTATTATAAATATCAGATCAATGACCATTTTAATCTCTCCACTCTGAAATAATCTTCAAACTACTTTGAAAACAGTAATTTAAGACTGTTTTACATAGAAATTCTATCATTCCTTAAGAAGTAGTATGGCTCCAATATTCAGATTTCACTGTGAGACTCTTATCTGTCTAATTCATACCTATTTTCAGATTTTGTTAAAAGAAATTTTACATAGCCTACTCATTCAAATTTGGAAGAAAAACATAACCCAAGAAACATGCAAACAAAAAGATATGTGTGGAGAGGAGAAGTAGGTATATAACAACTTAAATGGTTTGAGTTGCTAATTTGTAATACTATTTTATGTAATACTTATTGCAAGATTTAAAGATGCACTGCAACTATTTATAAGCTTCTATATGAGCGGTGTATAAAGACACTCCTGGAATTCAGAAAGCACTGAAATCAAATCCCAGATTCACTTCTTCCTAGGAAGATTCCCTAAGGTTTAGTTTATTCATCCAAGATACAGAGCAAAAGCTTTCAAGCCAGAAAGCCAAGGATTAACTCCCAGTTCAACATGGACTAACTCTTTGAGTAATATGTTAAGCTTTCTGGGCTTCAGTTTCCTTCTTGTAATATGAAGATTATAGCTGTACTACATCATAAGGTTGTTGTGAAATGAGATAATACATTTATAGCCCTTCTAACAGGACTTGGCACATGGTACATGTAATGTAAGCTTTTATGATTATTGCCTGTACAATGAGCATATTAATTCATTCCCCATGCAATTTTTATGTGGCATAAATTAAAGTACAACTAGGACTTTTGTTGAGAGTTTTAGTTTTCAAATCACTTTTCACATGTATACCAAGAATATATTGAACATGCTCGTATCCGTTATCAATAATATAATGTATTAATGTGCAAATTAAAAGAAAGATGTTTGGCTCTTTACAGAATTACCTATAAAACTCAATGTGCTATAAAATGCAAATAAATATTATTTAAAATATTCTATAAAATAATATTTATAATACTTAACATTTATTGAGTAGCATTATATGTCCATCACCATAATAAGTGCTTTATGGCATTGCCTTATCTAAACATCAGATAAGCTTGTGAGGAAGGTACTCTTAGTAATATAAAAAGCTAAGTAAATTACTCAATGCTATGCAGCTAGTTAGTCATAGATAAGGCTTTGAACCCAAGCATCCTGAATCCAGTTCTTACGTTAATAATATACCAATTCACTGGTCAGTGGTCAGGAAGTGCCTCTTAAACAAACCAGATAAACAATTGAAACTATATGTGAGGAAGAGATACTCATTTGAGTCAACTCAGTGCTACTTCTTGTTTCTATGACCATTGATATTATGGGTACCTTTAAGATTATATTTTTTATCTTTGGTTTTCTGTAGCTATATATTATGATATACTTAAGTATGGATTTCTGTTTACTTAAGATTCTTGGGATGCCTTAAACCATAAAATGGTGTCTTTTTATTTCTTCTAGAAAATTCTCAGCCATGCTCATCTCAAATAATGCCTCTATCCTATTTTCTTTCTGGGACTTCAATAAATATTAGGGCTTTTCTCTGTGTCCTCCAGGTATTTCATCCTATCTTCTGTATTTTCTATCATTGTGAACCTTTATGACACCTTTCAGATTAATGCTTTCTACAGTTTAATGTGCATATAAATCACTTACAATCTTGTAAAGTGAAAATTCTGACTTAAGCCTGGGGTGAAACCTGAATTTCTACATTTCTAATACGGCCACTAGTTTGTGCTGCTGGTCCATGGATTACACTTTGAGTAGATAGATTCTATGTAACTTCTGACCTGTCTTTCCATATGCTAATGCTCTTTTTAGTAGTATTTAATTTGGTCATCACCCCGTCTATTGAGATCTCAATTTTTTCTTATAGCTTTTAGTTCCAAAACCTCTATCTGGTTGTTTTTCAAACCTAGTGTCACCCAGGTAGTGAGCATAGTACCCAGTAGGTAATTTTTCAACGCTTGCATCCCTCCCTATCTCCTTTTGTACTCTCCAGGGCCTACTGCTCCTATCTTTATGTCCATGCATACCCAATGTTCAGCTCCCACCTACAAGTGAGAATATGTAGTGTTTGGTTTGCTGTTCCTGTGTTAGTTCACTTAGGAGAATAGCCTCCAGCTGCATTCATGTTGCTGAAAAAGACATGATGATTTTGTTCTTTTTTATGGCTGTGTAGTATTCCATGATATACATATGCCACATGTTCTTTAACCAGTCCACTGTGGATGAGCACCCAGATTGATTCCATGTCTTTGTTACTGGGAATAGTGCTGCAGTGAGCATATGGAGGCAAATGTCTTGTGGGTAGAATGATTGATTTTCCTTTGGGTATGTATCCGGTAATGGAATTGCTGGGTCAAATGATAGTTCTATTTTTAGTTCTTTGAGAACTCTCCAAACTGCTTTCCATATGGCTAAACTCATTTGCATTCCTACCAACAGTGTATGCATTCCCTTTTCCAAGCAGCCTCGCTAGCATCTGTTATTTTTTTGACTATTTAATCACAGTCATTCTGATTGGTGTGAGATATTTTCTCATTGCGGTTTTACTTGTATTTCTCTAAAGATTCCTGATGACGAGCATTTTTTCATATATTTGTTGGCTGCTTGTATGTCTTCCTTTGAGAAATATCTTTTCATGTCCTTTGCTGCTATGTAACAGGGTTATTTGTTTTTTGCTTCTTGATAAGTTTCTTGTAGATTGGGGATATTGGACTGTAGTCAGATGCATAGTTTGCAAATATTTTCTCCCATTCTGCAAACAAAGTGAAGAAGATTATTTTAAAAATAGTTGTCTGACCATTGCAATCTAATTCTATTCTTTCTACTGCTTCTTTCCTATTAATATTTTGTTTCTGTGTGTGCTCAGTTAACTTTGTATTTGAAAAATTATCTATACAAATAATTTGAGGCTTATAAGAAAGCTTCATTCTCACTGACAGCATTGTTGTTTACTTCTGTCATTTTTCTAGGGCCCCTTACCAGTCTGAGAACATTTTCCAGTTAAGCACCTTGCTACACATTCACATAAGATGGTTACTAGCAGTTCAAGACACCCATGAAACTATAGCTATTCAGAGGATTAGTTTAATGGCTAGACTCTCAGCCTCAGATGACAATGCTTTAAATTTTGTCTTCTTAGTTCCATAAAACCATCAACATGAAAGCTCAATTGCTTTTTAAATATAAATATATATATATATATATATATATATATATATATATACACATTTTATTTCTGAAGATAAGCTCCATGAAGATCAGGATTCTTTTTAAAGCAATGATAGCAGCCATTTGGTCTATCCCTAAAGAACAGAAGGTCCTGGGAATTTTCCAAATGGGAGAATGCTCTTAGGAAAATGATCACTATGATTTGAACCTACCTCTTTGGATTCTTATCCACTCCAGGATTTTAGCCTCATAATTACTTGTCTTTTTAAAAGCTGTTTGGTACTTTTTAGTTTGTCCTGGATAGAATAGTTTTTCTAAATTCTCTAGCCTGTTATTACTAGAAACAAAAATTCTAGCTACATGAACTTTATCTCATGTATCAATTTTTATTTAATCTTGAAATTCCATGTTGTCTTTCCCTTGGTATAATATCAAATCTTTAAATAAACATATATTACTGATACTAATACCCACCCCCAGCAATTTGTTAGAGATCATGGTTACCATCCAACCCCTGACTTTGTACTCTAAAGATGTAGCAAATTGCTCTTCAACATTTCTGTTTCTTGGCCTTTTTCTAGCTACACTTCTTCCAGGAAACCCTAGTAATTCTTTCGAGTCAGAAAATTGAAGACAGCCAATGGCTTCAAGAAGAAAGGGAGCTAGAGGGCACATGGTGTTTAACATGATTTGAGTGAGTACTAATACTTTTAGGTGAACAGATAAAAATAATCTGTGTAATAGTTTGTACCTAAATAATATACCTATTCTCTGGCTACTAAGTCTCTGGATTAAGGCCATTTGCTTTCTGACTCAGTTCCATTCTAAATTTAGACCTTTTATTCACTCTCACTGACATGTTTCTCCTTGTGTGTTTGGGAGAAGGAAGTTTACGTTAACGGGGAAAATCTTGATACCTGAGGATCGCTTTCATGATAAATTTAGCAAACACCCAGATTTTGACTCTGCCCAGTCCTGGAACACAGGAACACTAGTAGAATTATTTTAACTTACTTAGTTCACCAAAAGTTACTCATTTTACCATGAGTCTGTTTCATATTAGAGAATTTAATTTCCATTGGCATTATTTTAAAATAATATATTTTTTATTCTATACACCAACTATTTTTTTTAAAGGAAGCAGTAAACATAGGATTTCTTTCTTCATCTTTGTTAGAATGATGACATGCCTTGTTAGATTTTATTTAGCAACTGTTCAAACTTACAATAAATTTCATATTACATTATATAATTAGCACTGATTTAATCTATTATCTGCTGATAAGCCCAAACAGTAGATTTAATGAGTAGCCAGCCAAATATATAGATATATATATATATATAATTAAATCAGTTTGAAAAATATTGAACATACTATAAAATAACTAATCAATTAGTCACATTCATACACTTTTTGACCTGTCCACACACTTTTGACCATGAGCGTACTTAATACCATTTAACACAGGATTTACTGGACCATTACACTGTGCTCAGAATGAAGTATAAAACACAATTTCTGCCTTTAAAAGATAAAATATGATTGACATATTGAAAAACAATATATGTACACAAATTAAGTGAGAAGAGATGAAGGGTGGCAGAGGTAAGTACCTACATTGGGGACAGCAGGTTGAGGAAATAGATGAGGTACAGTATGAGTACAGTAAAATATTATGAGTACAGTAAAAGCTTCTGCTGAAGAGCAGCGGGACAAACGCCTGGATGAAAAAGGAGATCTGATGTTACTAAGAACTGAAAAGTTTTAGTTATGGAATTTGTATTTGATCATCTATTTTGGGGGCAGTATAAATTTTCTGGATAAGAAAAAGCACAATAAGTAAGAGTTTACAGCCATCGGAGATTTTCCCAGTATTGCTTGATAGAAAGTAAAGAATGAATCAGTGTTGGGTATATCTCGAAGTAAAAAAAAAAAAAAAAAAAATTGTATTATTTTAAAAACCAATTTTAAAAATTAAATGCTTTAACTTAAATAGGCCTCGTAAAAATGACATGAAGATGTCTTCAGAAAAAGATCACCAGGCCCAATTCCTAAATATTCAGATTTAGTAAGTCTGTGAATAGCTGGGAATCAGATAAACAAGTCTGAAATACACTAGTTGTAAGAAAAAAATGAATGACTGGTTTAGAATAGCGATAGTAGAAATAGAGAAGAAATTTATCAAAAAGAGTTTCCCAAAAATAAGCCTCATGAGTATTTGTTTTCTGTACATGAAAAGCAAGAGAGAGAAATATCATATCAAAGATAACTTTGAAACGAGCATGCAGTAGGTACATAAAAAATGTTGATTGACTAAATAAATGTCTTTAACATTGAAGTTAACCTTCAGTAGAATAATATAAGAAATAAATGCATTCAAGCCATTGGGCCTTAAAGATATAGTGAGAATGCAAGAGAGTAAAACTACAACAGAATAACCACCCCCCGATCTCCCCTGTGATGACTGACTGGTGATTTAATTATCATTGCTAATCAACCTCATAGAAACAAACAAAAAATCTGTAATCAAGGGAGGAACTGATCACATCTAATTTCCCTAGATATATAGTGTAGCAGAGCAGAAATACCCAGGCATTATTTTCAGGTACCATTATACCTGGCCTGATTTTGGAGAGAGAATTATTTTCTTTCTAGAGTCAATCTTCAGTTGTGTTAATCTTCACAATGGGTCACTTCTAGAAGGAGTGAAGACAAATAGAAACATCAGTATGAAGTATATGACCACGAGTCAGAACATTCCAGCTCTTTTAATAACTCCTACTAAGTGAATTCCTTTTTGGAATGAGGGAGGAGTACACAATCTCACTGGCTTATCTCAAGCAAGTCTCTTGTTCTTCCTCAGTCTGTTTCTTATAAAGTAAGAAAATGGAATTAAATAGTCTCTAAATGTATTCTGGTTCTAACTTTGTTTTGAATTTTGTTATAGAGATGGTCAGTCAGGTGCAGCCACAAGAGAAGTCAGAGGAGAGGTTCAGGAAAACAAAATTTATTACACAGGTCTTAGAGATAGGAAGCAGAACATGCCATCCACAGCCTTATGGGAAAGCATCTGGGTAGTCAGGAGGCAAAGGACAGGAGTGAGGGGCATGTTTAGGGAAGAGCCTTTAGGGGAGTTTCTGTAAGAAAGCCCAGGCAGGAGCCGGGCACGGTGGCTCCCGCCTGTAATCCCAGCACTTTGGGAGGCCGAGGCGGGTGGATCACAAGGTCAAGAGATCAAGACCATCCTGGTCAACATGGAGAAACCCCGTCTCT
>NW_016107458.1:1681414-1714843 GCF_001604975.1 Cebus imitator
AAAAAAAAAAAAAAAAAAGGTCCAGGCAGGGCAGGGCAGGGTGAACAGGTTAGGACTGGCTAGTTTGAACAATTTCTGCGGGCTCTACACTATCCTGGTGGATCCTGTTTGTCTTATGCCTGCTACTGCCCTGATTAAGGTAAAGGAATATTGCCTCTTGGGGTATAAGGGTCAGATAGAGAAGGTGTGACTCTGGATTGATTAATTTGCATATCAAAGGCATGTTCCTGGCTGGACCGTTGCTATAACTAAGAACTGGTTCTCTCTCCTCGGGAAGGCCAGTCTCTCACTAGACAGAAAGAGTTTTTAAGATGTCAAAACATCTTAATACACAGACATACATATGTACACACAAAGGACATACATTTTACTCATTTTAGTGTGTGTGTTCATGATCAGCCAGATATCCTGTAGTGATTAATTTATATCTGAGAAATTCTTGAGAAAATTCAAGATTTACTTTTGCTAATAAAATTCATATAACAGTATTTTTTAAAATAATAATGACAAATGCTGAATTGTCACACTCTTGAAAAGTATTGATGGCAATAATAATAATAACGTCCTTTCTGCATTAATTACAATTAATTCATGAAAAGATTTATCCTATATCTCAGGCTTCTTATGAACCTCTCAAGTTTCTTTAATTCTAATATAAACAACATATTAAGTAATTTAAGAATGTCAACCACTCAACTGATATTATTGAAACAGTTTTCAATAATGGCTAATCCTTTGGGTAAGACACTGAAATGGGTAAATTATATTTTTCAGCAGGAAAAGATGAAAATGTAACTGACATAGTAGTCTCGCTTAAACATTGATTAATTTCAGTGAACTATGTATGTTCATACAGATGTGATACGTAAACATACATATGTCTTGCATCCACATGTTCAATCTTACCACTGCATGTCTAGGCACAAAAGTGTCGCTACTAATAGCAAGGAACATAAAGGTATAGTCCACATCTCCTGGCAGTTGCCTGTTCTAATAGATTTACCGTTTATTCTTAACAGTTTTCCTGTAGGAACTTAAGTCCTCACTTCCAATAGCCACCTATATTTTGATCTTACAATCCATTAGAGAATGTGCTCACCTCTGTTTTCCTTCCATGTCTCTTTGGACTGCCTGTGTGCACAGGAAACCACACATATTCAGCCATAAACAGCTGACTTTTGGGTCACTGGCCCTATCTGTTTTCTCCAGCCACTTTAGACAACACATAAAACATGCCTATATACATTTGTGAGAAAACTCATGGAACACACTATTTTTGCACCTTGAATCGTCTAAGTAACAAAATATTTTGCCTGAGCCAAAGGTCAGTCAGAAAACTGCAGTAAGGCAATCCCTTAAGTTTTCTGTGTACACTGGTCAGACTAATTGCCTAACTGCTAGAAAATTCAGGCAACTTCCAAACATTATGAAATGTAAAGGATGCTCTGAAATAGATGACAGGGTCCTAGGTGATCAGTTAGAAAAACTTTGAATCTATTCCATAAATATTTTTCTGAGTTGTACAGTCTACTCTGATGGACTAAAGGACCACAAAAGAGCTGGCTGAAGGAAAATGCACAGGAGTCCTTTGAAGTGAAAAAAAAAAAATGTGTGGTGCAGAGAGCCAGACAGATTGACAGAGCCTACCTGGCAGAGGGAGCAGGGATTCCAAGTACTTTATTAGGTTGGGCTATGTTCATCTTGCCCTTGGTATGTGGCCTCTGGGAGGAAGAACCTTGTGCAATGAAGGAAGGAACTATAATAGTAAGATTTAATAGGATGCTGTCAGACTACTCTTAGGAAAAAGTGGCCAAGTGATGATCCCTCCTAGGAAACTAAAGAAAGATTCAGTTCAGGAGTCCAGGAAAGGCAGGTGGTGATGAGCAGAGCCAATGGGCTTAGGATCAAGGTAGTAGAACCCAACAGAGAGTGCTGACAGTCCATCCCCTACTCCTGAGAGAGCCTGGGGAGATACAGTTTCACAGCTATTAATATATATGTCATCTCTCAGTATTCTCTAGCACAGACACTGACATTACTGGAGAATGTTGGCCTTCCTGATAAAAAGAGATGAAAATTGGTGCAGTGACATAAAGGTGTTGTGCCTCTCCATACCTTACTGACACATAAATCTCAAGGCATATTTGGTGGCGCATTCTCTATAGCTAGCCCAGTCACAATAATATAATCTATCTTTTGAGATTTTATAAGGTTTTCAGTACTTTTCTAAGTGGTTTATGTGAATTATCTACTGTAGTACTCAAGACCAAATGTTCGCACTTCTGTGTACTTGAGATTACTCTCATTTTCTAGGTAAGAAATCTGAGATACAAAGAAGCGAAGTAATTTGCCCAAGATCACAAAGCTGCTAAAGGTGGAGATGCAGATGCAAACCTGGAAATTCTAAATCCATGGGTCATAGCTCCATTCATAATATCATACTGTTTTCATAATTAATCCATTATGATTTAACTGAAGAGGAAATAAAAACTGTTTTCCTGCAACCACACTTTTTGTCTCTGCAGGTTGTATAGAGCAAATAAATGCGGTCACTTTGTTCCAAGTTCCTTTTCTCACTGCTCTTGACTATTATGCCTGCTTCTCCAATGTACCATGAATGTCACAGCCCATTGCGTAAGTCAAATGGCGCAGGTAGCCAGTTCAGTAGTGGAAAGAGTAAAAATACCATTATCTCACATGAGTCCGCTATTTGCCCAGTGTCTGTTATTGTCCCAAGATACCCAGCAGACATGTTTAACTCACAAGTAACTGTCTTAATTCCTCCGACAGGAGCTCTTGGGGACATGGAGGGGCATTGTCTCTTCTTGAGGCAATGTTCTTCTTTTCAAATAGCAGTTGATTTAGGAAGCAGTAGGCTAGACACCTTTATCACACAACTTTCCTTAATACATAGCTACTTGGCACGTTGTCACAATTGCTACCATTGCAAAATATAGAGTAGAGCCCAGCACCATGTGTTTTGGGAAATGAAAGAATGTTCAAACAGAGCTCTCTCTGACACCACTTTCCCAAAGCCTGAGGCCTCACAGTGAGGCTATCCATCACCTCAAGTCCCATCCACCACACATGGCTTTGGTAAGGCCAGTTGCAGCTGGCTTTGCTATTTTTGTGTAGTCAGTTTCCTCTGGACTCGTAATGACCACAAAAGATAAACTTTTAGTTTTTTGAACCATATTTAAGTCTTACTGAGAAAAGAAGGAAGTTAAAAAAAAAAAAAACCACTCTACAGCTGTTTTCAGTTTGTCTCTTCCGTTTCTCATGAGTTAGTGTTAATGTCTATATCATGTATAAATTTTTAACCAAGGTGAGTTAGTAGAGTTCCACCTACCAATTTAAGTTAAAAATCACCTCTCACTGAATGGGTATATCAGCCATGCCTTGAATGAAAATAGTGAACTCCCTCATTACTTCTAACAGGACAAAATTATAATGTTGGTTTGCAATTCAGAGTTGGTGTTGCCTTTGTCTGCTGCCATATTCTTGACTGGCATTGATGGATTAGAGAAAGAAGTTACTGAAGCCTTGTTTCAGGCACTTCTGTAACCTTAGAATGTGAGGTGAATATAAGAATCAGGAAAAACCACTCCAACAAAAGGTAATAAAAAAAATACAATTTGGTATTCTTTCACTTATGATCAGGCAAGGCAATAAGACTTTTGTATTGTATTCCTCCAAATCTTGTGTTAAATATTCCAAGTGTGAGTATCTTAGGTAAAAGGCTGTTTTCGTATTTTCTTTTAAAATGAACAGCTACCTGCAAAGAATGGAATACATAGAGATTTACATATTCCCAAAGGCGGAGGCTTTAAGTACAATAGTGAGGCTATAATCAGTAGAATGCAAATTGTGTACTCCAGGGACCAGAAGGCCTAACTATAACATAAAGAGGTTTCCAAGTAAAGTAACAGAGATATTCATTTTCTAAGGTTTTCTGATAGTATTATGGAAAATTTGGAATAGCCTTTGATAGCACCAAATCCAGGTGGATGTCAAGTTGTAAATTAGTAACAAGGGTATTGGTATATTGATTTAATTTTTAATATAATGTGTTGCTACCAGGAGAGGAAGACAGAATTGAGTATTGCTCTCAACAACACATTCCACTTTTCTTACTAAATTTACTCATTCTATTTTATAGTATTTTGTTGATGTCGTTTCCTCCTCTGTCTTCATTCTCCTGAACAAAATTGATTTGGAATGAATTAATCTCATGGAGAAATTGAAGTCCTTTTAATGAATGTCGGCTAGAAATTGTTTTTGTTGCATGTGGCCATATACTGAGTGTCAAAAGTGTGCCAGGAGCTTTATATATCTTTCATTTTTGCAACCCTTGGTGGACATGATTACCACACCCATTTTATAGATCAGGAAACTGAAGCGCAGGCCAATAAAATTAGTCTTTCACACAGCTAGAAAATAAAAGAGCATGCATTATGATCTACAAAGTCTGGTGTCAGAGACTGCTTTTAACTAGGGCGATATATAATTTATCATCCAAACTGAGATAATTTGGGACGTTAGAGGAGGCCCTATTCATAATTATGCTGGACTACAGGTGGAAGTTGAGATGATTCCAGGCAAATCAGGATGTATGCTTACTTTACTCTTAATCTTCATTCTGTGCTGTCCCAAGCTTATTGCCATAGTTACTATGTTGCCAAATAAGGCTTATGTGTACCGTAATTACAGCCCTGTAGTCAATACAGGCATTTCATCATTTACAAAAGCAGTATATAATCAATAGATGTTTTTATCAGTAATGAACCAATTTCTCAGTTTCCACTATAATGTTGAATATGAGCTGCTATTAAGCATGCCAGCTTAATTACATATTTTTAAGTGTCCCCAACATCTCTGTTAGAGGAAATTAACTTCATTCCACTTAACTTAGTAGAGATCTATTGCTGTGGAAATGAAGTCCAACTTCATAAATTCCTATGGCATAGTCACCCATCACAATATAAAGCTAATGGTGACAAGTCAAAACAAATTAAGCAGTGTGAGCTTTGTTACCCTTCTGTCACAAAACATTGTTTCCAGAATGCAGATGAGGCTAAATGATCTTTAAGGTAACATCACAATATGTTCTTGATGAAAATACATCTAAAATATATTTCTAACTCATTGAATAGAGTTATATTCCAAAAGACTGATGGAGTTGTTATTGAGGATTTAACTGAGAAAATCTCATTTACAGTGAATAAGTAAAACTCAGTTGATGCCTGCAGAATGCAGCTACTCAGAGTCAAAGAATTTCTCACAAATGGGAAATTTTCTTTAAAAGATACACATGAAACAGCCATACACCAAATGCAGGGTCGTTATGTGTGTAAATTAGCTCTAGTAAAAAATTAGCTTGAAAACTTTGAGTTTTAAACAAACCAGTTGCAATAAATGGGCACATGAAGGAGGTTTAAGACTAATCAAAATGTAGATTCTACATTAGTTTACAGGAAAGCCCCCAAAAAAACCATGTGTGCATAATCATCCTTTACTTTGGGCTTAGATGTCAAGACCTACTATATATCCTATATGTCCTGCTATACATATATATCTTATATATCTCTCTACTATGTGCCCTAGTTCAACTATAAGAGATTGTCATTCTAGAGACTCTGCCACTCAGAGAGAGAAAGGGGGAGAAATTCACTATTCGCCTAAGCAATTACGTGGCACATAATCTTTTAGTTAAAGGTTAGAATATTGATTGTCAGAAGATTTACAGCTAGAATGCTGAAGTAAAGGCCTATGAAAACCTATATCATAAAATAAACACTAATAAAAATTGTCAAAATTCACTGGAGATTGAGGTATCCACAAGGACCCTTCTAAAGCTCTGAAACTCACTTAGGAATCTGGAGGGTCACATGCATAGGCAGAGCAATGTGTATGCTGAGGAAAAACGTAAGAAGGCCCTAAGCTCCCAACGCTGGCTGACCTTAAAAGCTGTGCAAGCAGGAAGTGAAAGCTAAGGCAGAATTATAACTGCTACCTGGAGTATTGAACGTACGCCCCAACCACTGTAACTCCTATATAGCTCTCTTCTCTGGTTCCCGTATGCTATTATTGTTACATATCACAGCCATATAAATGTGTGCCTGTCAACACAGATTTACAATTGTTGCCTTCTGTAATTGTCTTTTAAGTCAGAAGGAGAATTACAGAGAAAAAAGTGTATATACATATAGCCTTTTATAGTCCAAATGAAATTCATATACATTAGGTATTAATTGTAACCTTCTGGGCAATTGCCAAGAAAATAATTTTTTAAATAGAGAAAAAGAAACAACAAAGAAATTAAAAGGTACAATTAAAAAGTATCTACCTAAGAAAAGTAAAAAGGAATACAAAAAATAAAATGTATAAGAAAACAAATAGCAAAATGAAAGATATAAATCCTCCTTTATTAATCATTACTTTCAATAGAAATGAATTAAACATTTCATTCAAAAAACAGAGATTAGAAGAATGTTTTTTAAAAACTGATCTGATTGTAAAAGAATGGGAACTACATATTGAGAAAACAGAAAACAAAAAGAGCCGGACTAGCTCTAATAATAACAGACAAAAGAAACTTTAAGACAAAATATATCACTGTAGAAAAAGTGACATTTCCTAATGATAAAATTATCAATCAATCAAGACTATGTAACAATGATAACATATATAGATCTCACAACAGACCTTCCAAATACACACAGCCATATCTGACAGAATTGTAGGGAGAAAAGTCTATTCAACAATAATACTTGGAGATGTCAATATCCCATATGTAAAATGGATAGAACAATTAGAAGAACATCAACTTGAACAGCAGTATAAACTAAATAGACTTAATAGGCCTCTACAAAAATCTCCAAACAACAACAGCAGAATACATGAATTCTCAAGTGCACATAAAACACTATGGAAGATAGGCAGTATACTATTCCATGAAATAAGCTTGAGTATATTTAAAAGAATTGAAATAATACAAAGTATTTGTATTTGAAATAATACAAATTATCTCTCTCCATTATTTGACCAAAATGGAAAGAGATTAGACATCGATATCAGAGAAGACTTTGGACAGGTCAAAAAATTGTGGAAATTAAGCAACAAATTCCTAACCAATTAATCAAAAAGAAAATCATCAGGAAAGTTAGAAAACGCTTTTAAATGAATGAAAATAAAAAGACAATATACCGAACTTATGAAATACAGCTAAAAGATTCCTGTCCACACAGAGTTTTTATTGCAAAAGATAGAAACAAACAATAAGCATAATAAATTATCATACCAAATCATTATCTTAGAAGTCACTACTGTTGTAAAAACTGTCTTCTATTTATGCCACAATTTTGTATCACAGTTAAGGACAATTCCACATCATCACGTGGCCTGTTAGAGGAATAGGCTTTTTGGGAAAGGAAATACAAGACTTCATCTGCAAAAGAAGAGAAGGATTGGTTTTGCAGCCTCCCTCCTAGACTATCCTGCTGGACGTGCAAGTTGCACCATCATCCAGGGGAGAGATTCTTCCCCCTGACAATCCCTTCTTTCATGGCAAGTATGAAAAAAGCATCACTGTTATTGGGGAAATACTCAGAACACTTTGAACCAAGACATTCTGGCTTTTTGTGTCACACGTTTAGAATTATTTTCTGAGAACCTAGAACACTTCCCTGGTGTTGAACCCATGCTCCCAAACAATGAGGATTTATAGTCTCTCCACTCTCCTTTTCTTCATCTCCTATTTGAGGAAGGGAACCCCTGAGCCATGGGAAACTGACAAGAATAGAGGGTCCAGGACTTGACCCTTCTAGCTCATTGTTCAGGCAACATGGTGAGTAATTGTGAATTTCCAATCCACTTTTGACTCAAGGAATTTTAAATGTTAACTACATCAATATCCTTGGCTTCAATTTTATTGTTTTTATTAATTTGCTATTATTTTTAGCAAATCTCAATGACTCTGAATATCATGTTTTAAAATAAGAAAAATATATAAAGCGGTGAACTATGGGACTAAGTAAACTTCCCTCCCATCCTGAAAGAAATGGATTGCCATTTATGATGACCACATACTGACAGGCTAAATAGAATCCAGCCTCAGACTCTCACTCTCTCTGGAAACACTATTTTCATGGTACATTTAGCAAATGCTTTATTATAATTGAACGTCTATGAAACTACATATTATGCAAATAAATTAATTATCATTTGTAGCATTACAATGGCTAGTAAATCAATTCATAATTATATGACACTTAAAATAAATAGAATAACACTCTTTAAATTTCCCTGCTGAAGTGCTAATGCATAATATTCTCAGTCACACAGAAATAAAACAGTAAAAGGAAAGGTAATACCATACACCAAATCACGACCACTGAGCATAAAATGAAGCCATGGTGATTGCAAGTTTTGCTCTCTGTCCTTTTACATAAAAGCCTTTTGAATGCTCCAAATACCCTGAAGAAATACCTATAAATATATCATATATATATATATATATATATATATATATTTCATAATCAGTAACTGACATCTGAGGTCAGAACAGAGCATTTGTTGAAAATAGACCTTCAAAAAGTTAATCCTTTTCTGATCTGGAATATCATTTCCAAGAAAAATTCTGCATCAAGGGAATTGCTTTGCCACACCAGAATAATTGGTAAGACAAAACTTAAAAAATATATATAGCAATGGAAAACTCCTACCCCAGGGTTACACTTGCAAAACACACAGATTGGACATAATACTGCTAGTGGTAACTCTCCTAAGCATTTCAATGGAAAAAGCCTCCCCCCAAACCAAAAGATAATAAAACTCTGAAGACATACAGATTAATCTGGAGTCTTGAAAGACAGTGAGCATAAAACATACCAAATCATTTCTTATTTTGTGTTTCTTAATTTTCTCATTAATGATAACTGAAGATCTTGTCATTCAAAGACTGTTTGCAATCTGAATGTCCAGGGAAGCATTTGACTTATCCCAGAAGGCCGTATATTTAAAGACCGTCAATAGGTAAAGGAGCCAGCTTGGCTTATTTTATTTTATTGCTACAATGGAAATTTTACAGGTACATGTGCATTAGGAGCAATGCTCTGAAGAGCAAACGGAATGTACAATGAGATGTGGCTTTGACATGCTTGGCTGGCAATGTTTTCTCCGTTCCATAGTAAATCATAAGAATGGCAGCAACACGCTGTCAGAATGTAAGATAAATAATAATTTTTCCAAGTCCCAGGCACTCTAAACCTGAAGAAACTATTAGCTGAAAACTAATTTAGAAGTAGTTTTATTTTGTGGAGTATGGGCCAAGAGCACAGTGCTAACAACAGGGGCCCTAGACTCTCCAAAATGCTCATCTGTGGCTTTGGTAAATATATTTAAATCTTCCAATTATAAAATCTGTGAAATTTGAAGATTTGAAAATTAACTGATTCCCCTCTGATAAAATGTTTTAAGATTAAATCATATTAAAAATACTAGCAATTATTACCAGTTTCTTACTGCACTACAATTATGAATAGAAATTTTGTTTATTGAAAGTCTATGCCAAACTCTAGGATGGTTGTTGAGAAAGATGTGAATATATATAGATTACTCTTTGATTAAAAAAAAAAAAACTAATAAGCTATTATAAGACAAAATGGTAATTTAAAGACTTTGCTTTGCAATGTGTCAAGATAATACCAAGATGAAATTTAAGATAGGTTCATATACCAGAAGCACATATATTATGTTTTCAGTTTTGATTGCATCTGTTAGTGTGGAACATCTAAGTCTAAACCAATTATTTCCAAAGTGCCCAGGGCTCTCCTCTTTGCCTTACGGAGAGCCATCTCCTCTTTCATGTGATGTATGTATTCACCATTTCTCTTGCTCAGGTGTTCTCCTCTATGATCTTTGCTCCTGTGGCTAGGGAAAACACATGAGAGTGACTCACCAAGACTTTGAGCATGGTTCTTACTGTGACAATATGGATTCCTGTGCCAAAGTTTTCCAAAGCCACTCACTAACATTGCCTACTGGGATCTCCCTCCATGCCCCCAGACATGTCGTCTCCTAGAACCTCCACTTGTACACCAGAGCTAGGCAAGCACCCAAATTTTTCTAAGATTGATGCCAAGTTGTCTTTCAATTAAAAAAAAATTGTTGTTAAAAGAATACTAAACCACTAACCTTCTAACAACATGATTTTCAGGGCTTTTATATGACATTGCTTAAAAATTTTACTCATAGATCTCTCTCCTTATAAAACAGACAACCTAAGTGACAGAAATGTTCAGAATTATAGAATCTAAGAATTATGAGTGGACATATTTGGTTATTCTGTACTTCTAAAGAGCACGAGAGTTAAACTACTTAACTGAAGAATGCTGCTAGTAGATGACCATAGTTTTTGCTCTGTCACTGAACTATATCCTCAAATCCATCTTTGTTTCCTAGTGAACAGGCTTGCCTACCATGAAAATCATCTCTCAAATCAGCATCATTCACTTCACTTTGGGCACGCTAGAAAATCATTTCTAAACCACCATAAAAGTGGAAGAGAGCTGAATTTCTCTTCCAACTTCCTAAGGTGTACTAAAAGTACGTGATCAGCGGTAACTATGATTCACAATACTCTCTTTAAGACCCAAAAAGGGGTCAAAAATAAATTACTTCAGGAATCTCAAGATTGAAAGTTTTAATCATTTGTTGTCCTTTGTTCAATTTCTACCTTCTACCAAATATCCAATCATATTGTTAACATCCCATGATACAGGGATATATCCAAGGACATTTGGTTAGTTTTGTTTTCTTTTTTTCTTCTTAAAATATAATATTCATAAAAATATATATCTCTACTGATGAATTTGAAACTTAATGTTGTTTTAGCTCCCTATAGTATGTTATGATGAACTGTAACTTTAATCCCTAATTAAATTGTAGATTAGAAGAATTACATTATAGGATCATTCAATGTGTTGCTCATTTTTTCTACATGATTCATATACCTGTAGAGCCATGAAGCGATGTTGACATGTATCCAGCAGAAAGGAGGAGAAGAATGTTTTTCTAATATAATAATCGCAGAGTTAATATATCTTAATGAATAGTGTAAAACTCATTATAGAAAAATATGCTGTCTTCTTATAAAGCTAGATTGTACTGCATCGCTACATAATCATTTTAGGGGTGAAGCGTGTTTGACTCCAGGAATTTAGCATAGGCCCTATTCAGACTTGCTTGGAGGAGAAACTGAAATAGAATTATAACACTCAACACATTCACCATTTCTCAAATAATCAGAATCTATTCCTTTGTTATAAAAGAAATTCCAAGCATAATTATTTGAATTTTTAAATAACAATGTTAGTGACATGATTTGTCTGTGTCCCCACCCAAATATCATCTTGAATTGTAGTTCCCATAATCCCCACGTCATGGAAAGCAACTGAATCATGTAGATGGATTTTTTTTTTCATGCTGTTCTTATGGTAGAAAATAAGTCTCAAGAGATCTGATGGTTTTATAAAGGACAGTTCACCTGCACATGCTCTCTTACCTACCACCAAGTAAGACAAACTTTGCTCCCCATTTGTATTCCACCATGTCTGTGAGGCCTTCCCAGCCATGTGGAACTGTGAGTCCATTAAATCTCCTTTTCTTTATAAATTACCTAGTCTTGGGTATGTCTTTCTTAGTAGTGTGAGAATAGAGTAATTCAGTAAACTGGTACCACAGAGAGTTGAGTGCTGCTGTAAAGATACCACAAACATGGAAGTGACTTTGGAACTGGTAACAGGCAGAGATTGGAACAGTTTAGAGGGCTCCAAAGAAGACAGGAAGATATAGGAAAGTTTGGAACTTCCTAGAGACTTGCTGGAAAGCTTTGATCAAAATGCTGATAGTTATATAGGCAATAAAGTCTAGGCTGAGTTGGTCTCTTATGAAGATGAGGAACTTGTTGGGAACTGGAGTTAAGGTCACTCTTGCTATGCTTTAGCAAAGAGACTGGTGGCATTTTGCCCTTGCCTTAGAGATCCGTGGAACTTTGAACTTGAGAGAGATGATTTAGGGTCTCTGGCAGAAGAAATCTCTAAGCAGCAAAGTGCTCAACAGGTGACTTTGGTGCTTTTCAAAGCATTCAGTTTTATTTATTTACAAAGATATAGTTTGGAATTGGAACTTATATTTAAAAGGGAAGCAGAGAATAAACGTTTGGAAAATTCGCAACCTGACGATGCAACAGAAAAAATCCATTTTCTGAGGAGAAATTCAAGCCCATTGCAGAAATTTGTATAAATAATGAGGAGCTGAATGTTAATCACCAAGGCAATGAAAAAAATTTCTCCCATGGATGTCAGAGACCTTCACAGCAGCACCTTCCATCACAGACCTGGAGGCCTAAGAGAAAAAAATGGTTTTGTGGGCTAAGCCCACAGCCCTCCTGCTGTCTGCAGCCTAAGGATTTGGTGCTTTGTGTATCAGCTGCTCCAGGTGTGGCTAAAAGGGACCAAGGTATGGCTTGGGCTGGGGTTTCAGAGGATGCAAGCTCAAAGCCTTGGTGGCTTCCACATTGTGTTGAACCTGAGGGTGCACAGAAGTCAAGAACTGAGGTTTGGGAACTTCCTCCTAGATTTCAGAGGATGTATGGAAACAGCTGATGTCCAGGCAAAAGGTTGCTGCAGGAGTGGAGCCCTCATGTAGAACTTAAGCAAGGGAAGTGTGGGAGGAAAATGTGGTGCTGAAGCTCCTACACAGAGTCCCCACTGGGGCTCTGCCTAGTGGAGCTGTGAGAAGAGGTCCACTATCCTCCAGACAACAGAATGGTAGATCCATTGACAGCTTACCCAATGTGCCTGGAAAAGCTGCAGACACTCAGTGCCAGCCCATGAAAGCAACCAGGAGGGAGGCTGTACCCTGCAAAGCCACAAGGACAGAGCTGCCCAAGACCATGGGAACCCACCTCTTACATGAGTGTGATCTGAATGTGAGATATGAAGTCAATAGAGATCATTTTGTAACTTCAAGGTGTAATGATTGCCCTACTGATTTTTGGACCTGAATGGGTCTGTAGCCCCTTTGCTTTTGCTCACATTACAGGCATTGGGTAAATATATCCATTTGCAGAGGGTGTACTTATTCAATGTTTGTAGCGCCATTGTATCTAGGAAGTAGCTAACTTGCTTTCAATTTTACAGGCTCATAGGCAGAAGGAACTTGCCATGTCCAGATGAGACTTTGGACTTGGGCTTTTGGGTTAATGCTGGAATGAGTTAAGACTTTAGGGGATTGCTGGGAAGGCATGATTGTGTTTTGAAATGTGGGGACATGATATTTTATTTGGGAGGGGCCAGGGAGAGAATGACATGATTTGGCTGTGTCCCCACCCAAATCTCATATTGAATCCATAATCCACAATCTCCACGTGTCATGCAGGTACCCAGTGGGAGGTAACTGAATCATGAGGACAGGTTTTTCTCATGCTATTGTCACGATATTGAATAAGGCTCAAGTGATCTGATGGTTTTATAAAGGGCATTTCCCCTGCACACATTCTCTTCCTTGACACCATGTAAGACATGCCTTTGCTCCTCCTTTGCCTTCCACCATGATTGTGAGGCCTTACCAGCCATGTGGAACTGTGAGTCCATTAAACGTCTTTTTCTTTATAAATTACCCAGTCTCAGGTATTTCTTCATAGCAGTATGAAATGGACTAACACAGCTAGCAAAACTAAAATGACCAAGGATTATGGGCCAATTACTCTGAGAAAAAAGGCAGAGTTTTCCAGGGGAGGGGGACACTAGTTTTTGTGTAGAAGTGCACAGGGTTTATGAGAAAATTTAAAATATAAAAAGATGAAACATGATTGAGAAGATTGAGTGACAAAGCAGGGGATGTTCACGTGAGACACAGTGAGGTTTTGTCATTCACTGTGAAATATATATGAGCAAGTCAGTTGGACAAAGCCATAGGAGTCCCAGGGTGTACCATGCTCTTTATTGCTTTGGAATATTTAGTTGGATCTTGCATACAATCCAGAAAAGTTAGGTATGATCATTTTTAGAAAGTTTGGGAATCTGCATTCTGACTTTCAGGAGGGACACTGGGCAGAGGCGAGCCTTAGAACATCCGTAGCCCTCCTATGGTGGAATATTGGATGAAGAGGCCAAGGAACCAGCAGGCAATGGTTGGAGCATGATAGAGAGATTGAATGAAAGGTCAGTTCTTTTCATCTCTCCCTAGTAGTGTACTGAGGGACACCATTTATATTCCTGAAGAAAGGTTTTTCTGACAATGGGTTACCATGGGGAAGGATAATTTTCAAGGTTGGGGAAAAATCATTCAAACAGATCCCATCAAAGGCTTGTGAAACTATTTTTATGGTTTTTTAAAGCTAGTATTGTAAAGGAGTATGTCGTTTTTGACAACATTTTCTAGGGAATTATCTCCAGGAAAATCTGAGGTGAGGCTAAAGAGACTAACAAAGAGAAAAATTAGATTTAAAAGAGTAGCTTCAAAAGGCAGAAGTTTAGAGAGATAAAAAACAATAATTTGTAGAGGACAAGTAACCACCTGTGTTTAGTAACCTAGTCACCTTCATGAGCAATGGCAGAAGTTGGCAGGATGCTTAAAAAGAATGTGTAAAAAAGATCATATCTATGAAATAAAACAAGAGTTTCTGCACTCACAAGTACTGTTCTATTACTTTGATTCCCATAGCAAAGTAATTTGTGTGTAGTGTATCCAATGAAAGTCATACAATTTTCTTTATTTGGTCCATAGTTTCTCATATCTGATAATATTTTAAAACTTTAACTATTAAAAAGTGATTAAAAGTTAGTTTAGCAATGTATGGACAAAGATCAAAAGACCAAAAAAAGCTCCACTGTTGACTGCATCTTATCAAACAAAGATAAGATGCAATCAATTTTGCAAATGGTAGCACCATGCTCTCTAACCTGATCCTAGAGCTCAAAGATATTAACATCATTGTAAAGTGCAAGAATCATGGGCCTAAAAGTCAGTCTGACATGAATTGAAAGCTCATTCTAGCTTTATTAGTTATGAGAAAGTTACCTAATTTCTTTGTCTTAATATTTACTTCTATAATTAATATGATTTGGTTCTGTGTCCCCACCCAAACATCATCTTGAACTGTAATCCCCATGTGTCAAGGAAGGGGCCTGATGGGAGATGACTGAATCATGGGGGCCAACTTCCCCCTTGATGTTTTTAAGACAGTAAGTTCTTACAAGAACTGTTGATTAGAAATGTACAGTAATTCCCCTTCTATCTCCTCTCTCTCTCTTTTTCTCTCTCCTGCCGCATGTGAAGAAGGTCCTTGCTTCCTCTTCTGCCAAGATTGTAAATTTCCTGGGGCCTCCTATACATGTTTTCTATTAAGCCTGCAGAACTGTGAGACAATAAAATCTCTTTATTTCAGAAATTACCCAGTCTCTGATAGCTCTTCACAGCAGTTTGAGAATGGATTGATACAATAACATAGTAAAAATATGTTATTTTATATTACTGTAAGCCCAAGATTTGAACCTGTTAGTATTTAATGATATGTTATTTTGTTTTTTTCTCTCCAATAACTTCTTAAACTTCTGATATTTTCCTCCATTTCTTTACGGTTTCAGACAAGAACACGGGTCTTCATTCTGACTGGTAAGCTAGAAGATGGCTGCAAATGCTGGAACCTATGGGTAACTGGCTACTTGACAATTATTCATGAGGGGCAGTCACTGTCTACCTTTGTTCTTCCATTTGAATATAATACAGTCAGCCCTTCATTTATCAGGTTCTATAGGTGTGGATTCAATCAACCACAGATCAAAAATATTTGGAGAAAAAGTAAAACGTAACAATACAACAATAAAAAAACAAATAAAAACCAATACAAAATAACTATTTACATAGGATTTACATTGTCTTAGTTATTATAAATAATCTAGAGATGAATTAAAGAATACCAAAGGTTATAAATAGGTCATATGCAAAAACTATACAATTTTATATGAGGAGCTGGAGCATCTCCAGATTTTTTATTCTCTGGGGTCCTAGAACCAATCCCTTGTGAGCACTGAGGGACAACTATAATTAATAAACGAATATTGCCAAGCTCCTGTCTCAGTCAAACTCAAAAGCCTTTGAATATGCTCTCATTGTTTAACTTGGAGATCTCATTCATCCATTCTTGCAGTCTAGAGCCATTTAAAATGATTTTGCTTTTTGTTGGTTTTATGTGTTAATTCTCCTGGGAAGAAATGTAATATGACTAACTCCTGTTACTTTGACAGTGAACTTTAGCATTCATGTCCCAAGAAGCCATTGGAAGTGGCCAAAAGAAACTGAGCAAACCACACAATGAATATGTTCAGGACAAGTTATTCTTTCCATAGACATTTCCACTGCTGCCTTGCAGATGAATTTTCCTTCATGGACCTCTCAGCACGATAAACTTACTGCTTAATGCAAGATAAATATATAAATATAGTGCTGTAAATAATTTAGCAAGCATGATGATATTTCAGAGAAAAATGCATACTATCTAGGAAATCTGAGAATATTCTCTTCTCCAGGGAGAAACCCTGATTAGGAACTGATACTCTAACTAAAATTTATTCGAATGTATCCTTTCTTTTTCTTTTATTTCTGCTACTTTTTTCCTGGAAAATTAGTGGAAGCACCTCGTGGTAGGAGAATAATGGCTCCTCATGGATACTCACACCTTAATATCTGAAACCATTAAGCATGCATTCAATAGAAAAGAAGAATTGAGGTTGCTGATGGAAGAAAAGGTTGCCAGTCATTTCAACTAGATGTAAGGAGCTTGTCCAAGATTATCAGGAGTTGGGGGGGGTGATGTACTAAGAAATATCCTAAATTTAAAAGAGGGAAGCAGAAGAGGAGATCAGAGTGATGTGATGTGATATGAGATGAAGCTGACTTCTGGCTTCAAAAATGGAATAATGAGGCCATGATTCAAGGACTGTGGGTAGCCACAAAACACTGAAAAAGGCAGAGAAATTGATTCTCCCTTAGAGCAATCAGAAAGGAACTCAACTCTGCCAACAAATTTTAAATACTGAGACGTATTTCAGACTTTTGAACTATAGAGCTGTAACAATAAATTTGTGTTAAAGCCACTAGGTTTGTGGTATTACATTAGCCATAGAAAACTGACATACACCTAGATGAGCATTTTCATTTTTGTTCACTTATAGCGAAGTTGGCTTTTCCCTTCAGTGCTGAGAAATTTGTATGGAGAGTTCAAAACTGGTTACCAGCCAGAAATGTTTTTCTGTATTCTACCAAACTGGTGGAAATTCCAAACATTTGTCTAATTGACTGAAATTTTAAAATGTTCAGACCTTGTCTTCTATACAGCATAAATTAGTACTTTCTTTATGTTTGCTTACCCACTATTATTATTATTTAGAGTTATCTTTTTAAATATAAAACTTTTATAATTTTTACAGTTCTTTGGTCATGTTTTGACATTTTTGTTACTTTCATAGATGTAGTTGGGTGCTGAGAAGAGTTAAGATCTGTCCATCCACCCTGAGCAGAAACATCAAGAGTGAAACAGAAAAGTAGATTTAGGTCACTAACATATACATTCATGGTATCCCTTCTGCTCCTCTCTCTCTTTTTACTTGTTCTAGCTCTTTCTTCTAGTTCAGGCTAGTAGTGGGAATAAAACTCTACCTCTTCTGGGTGCATAGAAGTAATTAGAGGGTGAATTAGTGGAGTTGGGGGGAAAAGAAAAAATGTTGAGCCTAAAGGTCTGAATAAAAATTGGCTTGACTTTTAAAATTGATGGGATTTTAAAAAACCCAGCTGCCTGTGTGAGAGAGAGAGAGAGAGAGAGAGAGAGTGTGTGTGTGTGTGTGTGTGTGTGTGTGTGTGTGCAGCATGCACATGAGGAAGAGAGAGAATGTATTCTCCTTACCTAGGTGGCAGGTTACACTGGAAGCACTATCACCGAGCAAATGAAGTTGGAACCCTTTAATAACGCAGGCCCTGAGGAAATACCATGCAAAGCTGAAGCTCAAGATATGAGACACAGAATGCTTTTAAATTTCAGGAAATCTTATGCTGGCTTTTTGCACTAAAAGACACTAATGAAATTCTTTTTTAAAGATATTTCTATTTTAAGTTCAAGGGTACAAGTGCAGGTTTGTTACATAGGTAAGCTTGTGTCATGGGGGTTTGTTGTACAGATTATTTCATCATGCAGGTATTAAGCCTCAGATCCATTAGTTATTCTTTCCTGATCCTCTTCCTCCTCTCACCTTCCACCTTCCCAAAGGCCCCGTGTGTGTTGCTTCCCTCTATGTATCCATGTGTCTCATCATTTAGCTCCTACTTATAAGTGAGACCACAGAGTATTTGGTTTTCTGTTTCTGTGTTAGCTTGCTAAGGATAATGGCCTCCAGCTCCATCCATGTCCCTGCAAAGGACATCATCTCATTCCTTTTTATGGCTGCATAATATTCCATGATGTATATATGCCATACGTTCCCTATGCAGTCTATCACTGATGGACATTTAGGTTGATTACATGTATTTACTATTGTGAATAGTGCTACAATAAACATGCCTTCATGTGTCTTTATAATACAATAGTTTATATTCCTTTGAGTATATACCCAGTAATGGGATTTCTGGGTTAAATAGTATTTCTGTCTTTAGGTCTTTGAAGAATCACCACACTGTCTTACACAATGGCTGAGCTAATTTACACTTCCACCAACAGTGTTTAAACAAGTGTTCCTTCTTCTCCACACACTTAACAGTATCTGCCATTCTTTTACTTTTTAATAAAAGCCATTCTGATTGGTGTTAGATGGTATTTCATTGTGGTTTTGATTTTCATTTCTTTAATGATCAGTGATTTTGAGCTTTTATTCATATGATCGTTGGTTGCATTATATCTTCTTTTTAAAAGTGTTCATGTCCTTTGCCCACTTTTTTATGAAGTTGTTTGCTTTTTTATTGTAAATTTGTTTAAGGTCTTTACAGATGCTAGATAATTCAGGAAATTCTGTAGTTCTCAACCCAGTTGAGAAACCTAAACTGAGTTCAAGCTAATCCTTGATGTTGCTAAAATTACTGATCCTCTCTGCTCTCTCCCTTCAGAAAAAGAGATGTCTGCAGAGAAACATTCTTGGACACACACACAGGTTATACAATTTGTTTTATTGACTCTTCTGCCTGCATAAGGTTTTTGTGAAATGAACTCAATCTCTTTTCCTATGGAAAAGAAAAGGCATGAAGTAGTAACTATAAGAGCTATTTTACTAAAACATTTCTAAGTGATTGGGACCAAAGTAGTAATAACATAAAAACTTGAAGAAGGCATTCTCTACAGAAAAGCCAAAGAAGTTTTTTGACCTGTTTTAAAAAGTTAAAACTGAACCTATTACTGCCATCCCTAAAATCCCCCAGCGGCTTCCCACCACTCTTGGAATAACAGCCTAAACCCTTGCCATATCCTGGATGCGTGGCCTTGCCTGTAAACCTTCTTCTGCCTACCCTCTGATTCTCATTTTATACCCTAAGGACAATGCTTCCTTCTGTTTCTCAGACTTGTCAGGCACATTTAACCCTTTAAGGCTATGCACATACTTCTGCTTGGAATCATCTTCCTCCAGATTATTCACATCCCTCTGATCTCAGACTAAAGGGCTTTTTCTCTGAGAGGCCTTCTCATTGCCCTTACCTAAAGCGATCTACCTCAGTTATTGCTCATTGCTCAGTGAACTTCAAGGCATTCAACACAATCAATAACTAATGTGTATAATATGTATTTATACATTTCATTAATTTCTCATTAGTATATTGCCTCCGTGAGATCAAAGATCTCATTCTTTTATTTACCAATGTGTCTGCAGTGCCTAGAATAAAGCTTGACACATAGTACAAATAAACTCAGTATTTGTTATTTTAATGGAGTTTCCCGAAACTCTGCAATGCTTTTAGTACTTAATTCAACTTACCCAGAGGTGCACCCATGTTGTAGGATTTTAGAAATAGAAGACCTTTGCAAATCGGCCTTATTTCAGTAGGGACAAGACTGAGACTTGATGTAGATAAGAGCTTTGATTAAACCTGTCTACATAACAATTACATAGTTATCAGTGAGCCTACAATTCTACTGTAACCAAATTACCAAAGAAAGTAAGCTCCCATGGACTTCTACTGAGTGTAATAGTCTTGTCAGTTTATTATTGTTATTAGTTTATTAATCTTACATTACTTATCTACAAAGGTAAGCATGTTTTCAATGTTTATCACCTAGATCAAAAATCAGTCTTGGGCCTGTATTCCTCCCAGAAATTGAAGAACGCTTTCTCAATTAGTATCAACAATTAGTTAAGGAGGTCACACATCATTTTTGTCTCCTTTGAAAGAAATATTCAATAAACCACCACAGATCCCCACAGCAACTATGAAACAACAGGAAACTAGCTCTTTTCATAGGGCATGCATATCTACTATTTTCTGTTAATTTTCTACATTTCTTATGTAGAACAAGGGTTATGTAGAAGGGTTCTATGTGTGCAAAGCCTATAATTCTGGGTTCAGGGACAGAGGACGGCGTTGTCATCACTCAAATGTAATTGCAGTTGCCATATACACTCAAAGTTAGACATATTTATCATCTGTGGACATAGGACTAAACCTTTAGTTGAATTCCTAACTTTTCTTAGGAATCCTGCTTGGAAAGAATAAATGAAAATGTCCTATGCTATTTATATGTATTTTATTCCATATTATTTATTGTTAAAATAATAGATGGTACAAAAATTACAGTCAAACCACATCAACATTACTGGATCACTAACATGTTTAAGTCAAATATACCTTTAATTTTCAACAATTTTCTCTTTGTTTTTAGAACTTAACATTTTTTAAACTTTGAAATTATACTTTCATAATGTATTTCTCAGCTCACAACATTAGAGGGGATTTTGTTTATATTAACATCCAACAGGGAAAATACCATTATATAATCAAATATTTGGTTGAAACTAAATTTAATCACTGTCTTCATCAAAATAACTATTTACTGCACAATGTAATTTCACTAATGCCACATCCAGCTGCATTATAAGACGAGCACAAATCAACAAAATGCCATCCAATTTGTGCAAATTAAAATAATTCTTGAGAAAATATTGAAATACTTAATGCTATGAAAACAACATTACATTTGTGTTAGAAACTTATTGTTTCAGCAGAAGAAAATGTCTAGAGGTCAACTCACTCTTCTGTTTTCCTCTGGATAGAATTCTAGAAAACACAATGTCTACCATCAAAATTTAAGAAACATGCTTGGACACTTGAAAACAAGACACAGGAAAGGAACTTTGCTACCTTACTCAATAGCCCACTAGAATAGCAAAGCCTCTAATTTTTAACTACAGAGCCTCTCATTAAGGCAATAACTAGTCTGACTGCTGATTATGTTTAAAAGCTTCCCATTAGTAACATTACGTCAAATTCGAAACCAGAAATAAGTAGAGTTCTAAAACTTCACATTAGAAAAAAAAATAAGGGGAGACTGAGTCACATGAGCTGTTGAAAATAAAACTACCAATTTTTCGAAAGAGGGACAGATTTCACACAGTAAATTGAGAAATAAATGAATCTAAACAGAAAAAGCAAATAAAGTACAGATGAGTTCTATGCACTTGGCTGGTGCCCAACAGCTGGTGTTCTAACCCACTGTTTGATATTCTATAAAACTGTCTCCACATGAATAAATATACTCAGTGACAGTCTTTCATACAGAGCAGAGCTTTTGAGAGGAATGAGCAATTAAGCATACCAGTTAGTCATTGTCACAAAATAGCCAATAGCATTTTATATATATATACATATTAAATGCACAAAGTGGCAAATAGTTTTACTTTTCACTGTTTTAATTTGTGGAACATGATACATTAATGATAGATATAAAATGTGAAAAGCTGAACTATTCATGGCTTCCAATCTGTTTCTAGAACTTCAGAAACAAGTCAGAGTAGACTATTATGTCATTGAGATCACTCAGTAAACCAAGCACCAAATAATGAAACCAAGCCCTGTTGGTAACTGCTACGTAAGTAGAGATTTTTCTGGATTAAAATATTCATGTCTCAGGCAACATCTTTATTCAGGTCATAGAGAAAACCCTGCATTGCTATTTTGAACTCCTTCCTCAACTTGAAAGACTAATGGCTAGATTCTAGTTCCTCTCTTGATCATCAGAGTAACACTCTGAACTTTGTCTCCAATTAATCACAAGGTAGCCTATTTTGACTCATCTCCCCATAATATAGCACATTAGCCTGAGATAAACATTTGGCCATAGTGCTATCAAAAGGAGCCTGTACAAGATTAATGTGCACATAAACCTGTGCCCTTTCCAACCTATTCCTGATAAGAATAATGATGATAATACAAGATTGAGAATAATTATTGACATTCCTTATAAAACCAGCATGAAAAAAATGCATGAAAAGCTCAATCCTGAATTTCCATTTTAATGTGGATTTCAGAAGAAATTTGGCTATCCAAATGAGATGAAAAGTATGATCTGTATTGGAAAAGATCTGAAAACATGGAAAATATAGTGGTTCCAAGTATATTTTCAACTGCTAACTTACCGTCACTCAGCTATAATATGAGCAAATCAGAGGGAAAATTGGTCCCAGCTGTTGGTTGATGGACAGAATAAAAGGACAAAACGAATTTTGTATTTTCTAGAAAACAATAAGAGGCTTATAGTAAAGAGCACTTATGGGTATAAGGTTGCATGTGTGCTGCTGGATGTCAGGAACTGATTCTTGGTCTGTCTCTTCTCTGGAGGCTGTTTACCTTCAATTCTTCACCTTCTCCCTCAAAAATGCTAGCTCTCAATAGTCTAGTAACAAAAAGTCTCACCTATTAGCTTAGATTTCAATTTCTCCTTATTTTTCTTTGATTTAATTCTTCTCTCTACAGAAATCTTCTTATTGCTATTCCTGTAATTCAGTGGAATCTGTAAGATGTTCTTGAGCAAACATATTTTCACAAGGAGGCAGAAATAGATTTAAATGTGACACAAACTATTAGGCATTCCAGTGAATAATTATGCTCCCTGTGTGGTCAGTTTTGTCAACATGCAGCTAAGAATGACAGTGTCAAAGAAATGTATTGCTTTCATAGACACTGACTGAAAATTAGTGAAGTGATCATTTCATTTACACCTGAAAGCCTGAAATATGTCTGCCCCGAATTTGATTTTTATTAAATTCAGATGCTCCATGCCATCCGCTTTCTCTTCCTAAAAGTAAAAATCTTCTAAAAGAAAAGGAACTTTTTACTTCTTCTTGTAATATCTTTCTCTTTTGAATTCCAATATCACTTGCCTCTTGAGCTAATTAGCCCTGAGCATATGCTGTTTTATATAGTTTACCTTTCTCTTAATGTTCTTATTTTACTTTTTTAATTAAGTTATAAACTGCTTGGTGGCAGAGATTTCATGTATTTCTCACAGCATCTCTCAGTATAAACCGAATAACTTTATTAATAAATGTTTATCAATTAATAGCTTTATTAGTTGGTTTATGCCAACTAAACTCTATTGTCTTAATCCTCTTCCAACTTAGACTGAGATTCTTTTCGTGGTTGTGTCTTCTCCGTTACAGCATTTTACAAAAAATCAATATGGGTCATATGGGCTTCTCCTCAATTGCAATCCCATGCTCTTCTAGCAGACAGGATCATATAAATATAATTGGCTAGAGAGTCAATGTTTTATTTTTTCATCTAAAATGATTTTTAAATAAATAATAAACTTCTATATGATGAGACTTCGAAATATATTAAAAGTACCTTAATATAATATTCATATTATGTGCAAAAGGAACATGAATACTTTACCAATACTAAACTTCAATGTTGATATGTTCTTGTTATAATTTATACTTTGAACTGTCTTTATTATACTAGAATAAAATAGTATATTCATAATAGAGATTATATCTGAATCAGTGAGTTGGCATGTTTTACAGAGGAAAAATGATGAAAAAATGGTTCAGTAATAGTCTCAATGGCAGAAGCATCTTCTCAAACACTCAGAAGGCGTTCAGGTATGTCAGGGGAGATTGATAATACAGTAGCAACATTATATCACAAAGCAACCAGGATTTCCTCAATAGTATAAACAACAAAGTGGGTTGACCTTGTATTATATCTAGAATAAGTGGGAAGAGGCTAATAGTAATTGAAGAAAATGATCTAATTAAAATAGGATTTCTGTAAAGAAGTAGAATTTCTTCAATTAAACAATAGACTGACACAGTGGACAAGTTACATTAGAGAATAGCTTGTGTTTCATCATTTTGGCAACCTATTGTGATTAAAAAAATTAGAAGGCAGAGCACTAATCTGGCTTATAACATTCTGAGAAAGAGGTTCTAGAATAGAGTTCTGAAATAATTCCAAACAAATATATCTCTGCCATTCATTTCCCACTATTCTACATAGGTCACATTAGTTCAAAAGCATTTCAGTAAACCAGAGTGCTGTTCCCCTTACCATCTATCCACAGTAAAATCGAATCTAAGAATTATTAGTGTCACTCTAGAGACTGACAGCCAGAAACTCACATTCTACCAACTTACTAAAGCAAAATCTCCATGGGGATGGTGAAGAGAGAGGAAATGCTTGTCTTATTATTTGTACGCCCATCCTCCCCATCAAGGAATCTAGCATTTGTTGGTGCCCATTATATTGTAGGTGTATAAAGTAAGAAATTAATAATTAATTTTGAAAAAATAAATTTTTTTTCTGGGGTTAAACATAGCTTAATGAGAAGAATAAATATCAGACAAGGTAAAGGATAATGTATCTCCTGTTTTCTTTTATGCAAAGAGATGAAAGAAAAGATCCAAAAGAATTAGAAGTGCTGTACTAGAAGTTTTATGAGATTCTATAAGGTATGTTTTCAAGATAATTGCTACCCAAAATTCTGAGAAATAAACCAAGTTATTCAGTTTATACTGAATTCTGAGAAATTCACACCTTACTCACACAGTTAGGGGTTCAATTGTCAAATAAGCAAAATGTTTGTTCCCACTTGGGTTTGACTGACAATATGACAAATAAGAGACTGCCCAAAGTTTTGGGCTCTCTTTAAATGACATCATTGTCCTGAAATCACATCTGCTATCAGTGATTACAGGACCTGTAAAGTTGTGGATTTTGTCCCCAAATCTCTCTTAATTCAATAAACACAAAATGAACCTCTACTATAGTCTAACACGTGATAAGAAATAGTAGGAGTTTCAAAGGTAAACAGAACGTGAATAACTCAAAATTCAGTGAAAAAGACATATATGCATACAGCAACATAATAATGTAATTAGTTTTCTAGATTAACTGTTTCACAGTTTGGTCCTCAAGAGAATTAAATACTAGCTGGTACTAATTCAACGACCAAGGCAGGGCTGAGGGTGAGGGCAGTGTTTTAGCATTAACTGGCCGGGCATGATGGAAGGAGACAGACTGAGAGCCACTGTAAAAAGGAACTGCTGAAGTAATCTGAAAAATATATGGTTTCAGCTACAATTTTGCATGCTCTTATTCTTTTTGAAACCGAACTGCTGAAAGTTGTGAAATTTTTTTTAAAAAGTTAAACTTTTTGCAAAGATTTTGAAAGGTCAAGTCACGTCCTTATCATTCAAATAATCAAGTTGGTTTTGGGTCCTGAGGGAGAGAGCTTCAAGTATCCTGAATAATTTAAAGAAATTCTGTTTCTTTGGTCCTGCGTATGGAAGACATAAAAATGTATTTTAAAGACAAAGGCAAAAATTAGAGCAGCAATATTAGCTCTATTTCTATGTGTAATGTCCTGATGTGTGAGAACAGTTCATATTTGTAGGAACAGATGTCAGTCTCTATCATCTTAATGCTGGCTAAATAAAGGGCAATATTAAATTTTCAAAAGAGATAGGTCTTTCTTTGACACAGATTTTTGTTGTGCTTTATTTTCAACTCAGAGGCAGAGAAATAAGACAAGATGGAGGGATATCATGAATGAAATCAAAACTATTGGTTGTTAATAAAATAAGCAATAATGGAAATTAATGAACAATTTAAACTGTCTAAATAAAATATATGTAATGTGATCTTACAGACCAACGCAATTTTGAAATGGTGAGCATTACGTAGTTTTAATAGCTGATTCATAAGGTTTTTTTTTTAAGTGTGCTTATATCATAATAATCTCAGATGCTTAGAAATTATTACCACTTGGACTTTATGACCAATCTCAAAGTGACTGTGACAGAAGAGAATACTACATAGAAACTTTGGCATGTCTTAAAAGACAATCACAGGAATCACCTTGAGTATTTTAGAGCAAAGTCATGCCTTTTTCTTCAAACAACTATTTGCTTTCGAGAAATAGCTCCTTGCTTAGAACTGAGGTGATACAGTGCAGGGAGGTGTTAAGAGTGTAATCTTTGGAGCCAGACTGTCTGTTTGAATCTTACAACCCTCTCTTATTAGCTATAGGACAATGAGCAGGACACTTAAACTACCTGTGCCACATTTCCTTTCTGAAAAACAGGGGCAAAAATAGTGCTTACTTCATACAGTCATTGTAATGATTAAAGAAATTAATGTGCATAAAATGTTTATGAAAGTGTCTGACATATAGACAATACCTCATTCATGTTTTCTATCATCATTACAACTCAATCCTGGTGGAAATGAAATGGCTCCCCTTAGAAGAACAAATGATTATGCAACCCGACCTACTGTTGTAGGGCTCTCCTTAGTTTAGCTCAAGACAGGGACCCTTGGCTAAGTGTGGTGGCTCAAGCCTGTAATTCCAGCACTTTGGAAGGACAAGCTGGGGTGGATTGCCTAAAGTCAGGAGTTTGAGACCAGTCTGACCAACATAGTGAAACCCTGTCTCTACTAAAAATACGAAAACTAGCTAGGTGTGGTGGCAGGTGCCTGTAATCCTAGCTACTCAGGAGGCTGAGGCAGGAGAATTGCTTGAACCTGAGAGCAGCAGGTTGCAGTGAGCCGCACTGCACTCCAGCCTGGATGACAAGAGTGAAATTTCACCTCCAAAAACAAACAAACAAAAAGACATGGATCTTTGTCACACAGCCATGAAAAATCAAGCTCACAGACAATTTGAAGAGTGAGGAGAGTACAGTTTACTGGGTGAAAAGGAAAACAGGGACTCTCAGCAGAGAGAGTCTTGCTAGTGTGCTTCCCGCCTTGCAGACCGAATTCCAGCTTCCACCCAGGAAGAGGAGGGACCAGGCTTCTCCCCGCTGCAAATGGCACAAACTTCTGTGGCTCCACCCCAGTGTGCACTCCTCCCAGTGCTCAGGCCAGGTGGGGTTTCTCCAGGGACCCCTTCCCACCTGGCTGTCTCACTATGTAACATAAACTGGATGTTATCTGGTCTGCCAAATGCTTAAAGCCTGTTCAATGGCATACCAAGTGGCTGTGTTACATACACAATCAGGCTGAATTAAGGCCTAAAGAAGGCACCTGCAAGTGTTATGAATGGGTGATTTAGACTTCCAGTGCACGTACGCTTGCTGCATTGCCACTTATTCCTCCACTTTTTATGAGAAATCCCCCCAAGACCAGTGAACTAGGAAGAGCATATTTGAACCTGGGTTAGAGATGACTCGTCATGATATTCTGGCCCCAGCTAGAAGTGGAGGGCTACAATGCATATCATTGACTTCTTTGCCAAAGGTTTGAAAGGGACTTAGAAATTATGAGATTGAAGACTTGAGAAAAGAGTATTTTTAAAAGACTTGTGGATGAGCCTCACAGAATGGGAACAGAGTGTAAGAACATCTACATGCATTCTGCATGTTTATCAAAGTACACCTGCTTTAGAAGATACTTTCAATATTCAGATAGGTAGGGGACCAATTGTGTGTCACAGTTTGTGCCAATTCTGTATGTAAATCTCCTTACCTGGACACTTGTGTCCTTGCTCAAATGTTCATAAACAAAGTGGTCATGATGGTAGAAATGGAGGTTATGCAAGAGCTCTGTAAAATGGGCTTTCCTACAACATGGCTGATCTAACTGCTGTTACTGCTGAGTACCCAGTCTTGCAAAGCAGAGATGAGTCTTGAATCTGATATGACATCACAACTCAAGGGAATCTGATCATAGTTTGTTACTTTTTGACTCCAACTATTAAGGTTTGTCCTTCTTGGACTAGATACTCGTTAAGGATATGAATATGTGTTCCCGGCTTACCATGCTTCTGCTAGCTGAGTTCCTGCAGTGTTAAGATATTTCAGTTAACACTGCCTCTGATCAGGGAATTTAATAACAAAAGAAGTAAGACATACCATACCCTGGGCATGTTCTCTATCGCATATTCTCTATCACTCAAAAGCAGTAGTCCTTATAAAAAAGTGGGAAGAGCCTACAGAAGGCCCAGTCATGGTAACAGCTATAGAAAAAAATCTACATGTTTGAATTCAGTACCTCTGGAAGTAGAGATGAATATAGGTTTTGGTTGAACTTGAATCCCTAACAAAGAAGACCCCTGAGCTAAAAAATTATTAGAAAATTTTGATGTGAAGTGGATTTTTTTAATTCTGATGACAATTACATCTCTGATATACTATATCACATTGTTTCCCAAAGTATGTTTTCCAGTTGGTATGTTTCCAGGATATGTTAGTCAATGCTTTATTGTTATTTTAGAAAACCTGTGGTTAAACAACATTAAATAGATTTCTTCATTATATAGCTTTTCAGAGCCTAGAAGATAGCACTGTGCTTTGTGAATTTTCAAAAAGACTATGCAGCATCAGCATATCCCAAATGTATTTGATCACAAAACCCTGTTTATTTATTGTTGTGAACTATTTATATTATTGTGCAACAGGGAAACATTTAGTGAAAAACTTACGCAGATGTTTTAATGGTATCTAGATAGAAATGAATCAAGTAAGTAGTAATGATAAAACTACTAGTATAGGGTTTATAAAGAAATAGGAAACTGTAATAAAAAAGCACTGCATGTGAGCTGAGATCACACCACTGCACTCCAGCCTGGGCAACAGAGCAAGAGTCTGTCCGAAAAAAAAAAAAAAAAAAAAAAAAAAAAAAAAAAAAAAAAAAAAAAAAAAAAAAAAACAACCACTGCACAAATAGGTTTGTTGGATTTGGTGCAAACATATTGTTCTGTGGAATTCTGTTAGCTTCAGGAGAGCAAATATCTAGAAGTGACAAATTATCAAACAAAGAGTAGTTGTATTCCCACATTCCCAGTATCTCCATTTACTAGTAATCAGATCAAAGCAGTGAACAGATGTTATAGTCTAAATGTCTAAAGAGGCATTATTTAGTCAAGGACACTTAGCAGTTTCTAAGAAAATATTAGAGGTTTATTCTGTTTTATAGTTGGGTATCAGAATATGTAATTATGTTCACAAAATCTAGAAATAAGTTGATCAACAATTTTGTCAAATACAGAAAGTACATGAATATCTACAAAAAAAGGCACAATTGTTTTTATTTTCTGAACATTTGGAAACTAAAAAGCGGCATTTAATTCTCAGAAACTGATAAGCTACTAAATAAATGAAACTGTCAATCTTCAACTGGTGTCTGAAGATACAAAAGTAACTAATGAATAATCCTGTTTACCTGGTTTGTTTTTGTTATTTCTAAGATTAGAGAAAAAGCTAGGAGGACCTGAGAGATAGGCATGACATATTATTTACAAATGAACAAATACTTCAAATCCATGCACTGAAGGGACATTTGCTTTTTGTCTTCAGAAGAAGAAAATCATTAAACACTTAATAGTGCTATGTTAGAGCTCGAAAAGATCTGACATTTTTAATAAGTAATGCTGTGTAGCCTGTCCTGTGTCAAAAGTATCACTTATTTCAAACTTCCATTCTCTCCTCTATTTGCCTGTGAATGGTCTTTCTTTCCAAGATCAGGGCGATTCCAAGAGTACATTACATACTTCTTAGATTTAGTTTCCACAAGTAGAATGGATCTAAATATTTGAATTGGAAATCATGTTATTTAAAACAGGTCATCAGTTACTAGAAATAGTTATTTCAAACATCAATGTTGTTGGCTGGTATAGACTGTTAACATGGGGTTTCTTGAGCTAATATTTTACTCAAGTTTTTTTTTTTTTAACCAGTTTGCAAGTACTTATTTGATAATAGTTAATCAACAATATAGACCATGCTCAGACAAAACTGATCAGCAACACATCAAAAAACTTATCCACACCATCGAGTTGGCTTAATCCCTGGAAAAAGAAGTCCTGAAAGGAATGCTAAATATAGAAAGAAAAGCCTATTACTAATCCCTACAAAAACACACATAAGTACATAGAACAGTGACACTATAAAGCAACCACACAAACAAGTCTGCATAATTACCAGCTAACAATATAATGACAGGATCAAATCCATACATATCAATACTAACCTTAAATGTAAACAGGCTAAATGCCCCAATTAAAAGACACAGAGTGGCAGGTCAGATAAAGAAACAGGACCCTATGGTGTGCTGTCTTCAAGAGACCCATCTCACATACAATGACACCTATAGGCTCGAAATAAAGGGATGGGGAAAAATCTACCAAACAAATAGAAAACAGAAAAAAGCATGAGTTGCTATTAGATTTCAGACAGAAAACAGGTTTTAAACCAACAAATATCAAAAAAGACAAAGAAGAGCATCGCATAAAAGTAATGGCTCAGTTCAACAAGAAGACCTAACTCTTCTAAATATATATGCACCCAACACAGGGGTATCCAAATTCTAATAAACAAGGCCTAATAGACATCTACAGAACTCTTCATTTAAAAACAACAGAATATACATTCTTCTCATCTGCACATGAAACATACTATAAGATTAATCACAAAAGTAGCTATAAAACAATCCTTAGCAAATTAAAAATGAAAACCTGAAACCCAAAATCATACTGAGTGCATTCTCAGTTCACAGAACAATAAAAATAGAAATAAATGCTAAGAAAATTGCTCAAAACCATATAATTACATGTAAATTAAAAAACTTTCTCCTGAATAATTTTTGGGTTAATAATGAAATTAAGGTAGAAATAAAAAAATTCTTTAAAGCTGTTGGAAACAAAGATATAACATATCAGGATCTCTGGGACACAGCTAAAGCGTGTGAAGAGGTACATTTATAGCACTAAACATTCACATCAAAAAGTCAGACAGATCTCAAATTAACAACCTAACATCACATGTGGAAGAACTAGAGAAATAAGAAGTAAACTAAGCCCAAAACTAGCAGAATAAAAGAAATGACCAAAATCAGAGCTAAAACCAAAAAATTGAGATGTTAAAAACTATACAAAAGACCAATGAACCCAGGGGTTGGTTTGTTGAAAGAATTAATAAGATAGATTGACTGCTAGATAGACTAATAAAGAAAAAAAAGAAGATCCAAATAAACACAATCAGAAATAATAAAAGAGACATTACCACTGACCCAACAGAAATACGAAAACCTATAGAGAGAGACTGCTATGAATACCTCCATGCTCACAAGCTAGAACACCTAGAAATGGAGGAATTCCTGAAAACATACAACCTACCAAGTTTGAACCAGAAAGCAACTGAATCCCTGACCAGTAACAAGTTCCAAAATGGAATCAGTAATACCTAGCTTCAAAAAAACCCTAAGACCAGACAGATGCACAGCCAAATTCTACCAGATATATAAAATAGTGATAGTAGCAGCCAGACATGATAGGTCACACCTGTAATCCCAGCACTTTGAGAGGCTGAGTTGGGCAGATTGCCTGAGCTTAGGAGTTGGAGACCAGCCTGGGCAACATGGTGAAATCCCATCTCTACTAAAATACAAAAATCTAACCAGGTGTAGAGACATGTGCCTGTAGTCCTAGCTACTGGGGAGGCTAAGGCAAGGGACTTGCTTGAACCCAGGAGTGCCAAATTGAACTCCAGCCTGGGTGACAGAGCAAGACCCCATCTCCAAAAAAAAAAAAAGCTAGTATCATAGTATCATTTCTACTGAAACAATTCCAAAAAATTGCAAAGGAGGGAGGGACTCCTCCATAACTCATTCTATGAGTCCAGCATCATCCTGATACCAAAACATGGCAGTAACCACAAAAGAGGAAAATATCCTTGATGAACATCAGTGCAAAAATCCCCAACAAAATTCTAACAAACAAAATCCAGCAGCAAAGCAAAAAAGCTAATCCACCAATTAAGGAGGCTTTATCTCTGGGATTCAAGGTTGGTTCAACAAACACAAATCAATGAATATGATTCATCACATAAACAGAACTAAAGACAAAAACCACATGATCATCTCAATAGATGGGGAAAGGCTTTTGATAAAATTCAACACTCCTTCATATTAAAAACCCTCAACAAACAGGGCATCGAAGGAATACCCATCAAAATAAAAAGAGCCAAAATAATAAGGGCCATCCATGACAAACCCACAGCCAACATCATAGTAACTGGGGAAACCCTGAAAACCAGAAAAAAACAAGGTTGTACTCTCTCACTGCTATTTTTCATAGTACTGGAAGTCCTGGCCAGAGCAATCAGGCAAGAGTAGGAAATAAAAGGAAACCAAGTAGAATGAGAGGAAGTCAAACTATCCCTGTTTGCAGATTCTATACCTAGAAAATCCCACAGTGTCTGTCCCCAGCCTCCTTAATTTGATACACAACTTCAGAAAAGTTTCAGGATATAAAATCAATGTATAAAAATCAGTTGCTTTCCTACACATCAACAACATCCAAGCTGAGAGCAAAATCAAGAACACAATCTAATTTATAGCAGGCACAAAGAGAATAAAATACATAGGAAGACAGCAAACCAGGGAGGTGAAAGGTATCTACAATGAGAAGTACAAAACACTGCTCAAAGAAATCAGAGACACATATACAAATGAAAAAAACATACTCCATGTTCATGGATAGGGAAAATCAACATTGTTAAAATGACTATAATGCCAAAGCAATTTAATATTTAATGCTGTACCTATCAAACTACCAATGATATCCTTCACAGGATTAGAAAGAAACTACTTAAAAATTCACGTGGAGGCCGGGCACAGTGGGTCACACCTGTAACCCCAGAACTTTGGGAGGCTGAGGCAGGTGGATCACGTGAGGTCAGGAGCTTGAGACCATCTTGGCCTTGATATAGTAAAACTGTATTTCTACTAAAAATACAAAAATTAGCTGGGTGTGGTGGCATGCACCTGTAATTTCAGCTATTTGGGTGGCTGAGGCAGGAGAATCACTAGAACAGGGAGGCAGAGGTTGCAATGAGCCGAGATTCTGCCACTGCATTCCAGCTGGATGACAGAGTGAGACTGTCTCAAAAAAAA
>NW_016107458.1:1714876-1772386 GCF_001604975.1 Cebus imitator
CTAAGCAAAAAGAACAAAACTGAAAGTATCTCATTACTGGACTATACTACAAGTCTGCAGTAACTAAAACAGCATGGTACCGGTACAAAACAGAAACGTAGAGCAATGGAACAGAACAGTAAGTCCAGAAATAATGCCACATATCTATAATCATATGATCTTCCACAAAGTGGACAAAAGCAAGGAATTGGGAAAAGACTCCATAATCAATAAATGATGCTGGGATAATTGGCTAGCCAAATGCAGAAGATTGAGGCTGGGCTCCTTTATTACACCATATACAAAAATCAACTCAAAATGGAATAAAGACTTAAATCTAAAAGCAAAAACTACAGAGACCCTGTGATGTAACCTAGAAATTCTTGACCTGGTTAAAGATTTCATGATGACAATGCCAAAAGCAATTGCAACAAAAACAAAAATTGACAGATGGGACCTAAAGAACTTTTGCATAGCAAAAGAAATGATCAACAGAGTAAACAGACAATCTACAAAATGGGAGAATATTTTTGCAACCTATGCATCTGACAAAGGTCTAATATCCAGAATCTATTAGGAAATTAAATTTACAAGCACTGTACAACCCCATTAAAAAGTGGGCAAAGGAAATGAATACAAACTTTTCAAAAGAAGACATATGCATGGCCAATAAGCATATGGAAAAAATGTTCAAATTAGAGAAATGCATATTAAAACCACAAAGAGATACCATCTCAAATTGTTAGAATGTCTATTATTTAAAAAAAAATGCTGGTGAGGTTGCAGAGAAAAGGGAATGCTTATACACTTTTGGTGGAAATGTAAAGTAGTTCAACTATTACAGAAAGGAGTTTGGTGATTTCTCAAAGAACTTGAAGGAGAATTACCATTCAACCCAGTAATCTCATTATTGCATATATACCCCCCAAAATATAAATTGTTTTACCATTAAGATATATACGCACATATGTTCATTGCAGAACTATTCACAATAGCAAAGACATGGAAGCAACCTAAATGCCCATCAATGGGAGACTGAATAAAGAAAATGTAGTACATATACACCATGGAATACTATGCAGCCATAAAACAATGACATCATGCTCTTTGCAACCACATTATTGAAGTTGGAGGCTATTATCCTAAGCAAACTAACAGAAAAATAAAACCAAATACCACATGTTCTCACTTACAAGTGAGAGCTATACACTGAGTATATATAGACACAAAGCATGAAACAACAGAATCTGGGGCCTACCTGAGGATCGAGGGAGGGAGTAGGGTGAACTACCTGTCAGGTATTATGCTTATTACCTGAGTGACAAAATAATCTGTACACCAAATCCCTGTCATGAGCAGTTTACCTACATAATATGTCAGCATGTGTACCCCTGAAACTAAAAGTTATGTTTTGTCACACACAGCATATATAAAAAGCCTTAAATGAAATTAGGAAATTGCCTTTTTCTTTCTTGTTTCTGCCACAAATTACACAGTGCTCCCTTTTGTAGTTGTTATTTGAATGATAATTGAATTAATGTTTGTTCCAAAAAGATTTTAAATGATTGTACAATTTCTTAGCTCATTAATGACACAGACTTAAAAAATGTTACAGAGGAAATTCATTAACCATTTCCCTCTCTTCCCCTTTTATTTACCTTGAAATTTTCTGGCTTCATTGAGTTACTAACTGATTGTGATTATAAATCAAAATTAAATGAACTGAAGGAGGGATAAATTACACAATAACCTATTACAGATATTTACCACATTTGTTTATTTTATATTGTTTCTGTACTACCATTTTATTTTGTATTATTTCGGTACCTTCATAGTTTCATTAAATGCAGTAAAAATTAATTCTTTCTCTTCTGTACTACATAACTTTCTAGATACTATTCCACAGACCTTATCACATTATATTGGAGTTACCTGCGTACTTTCCTGGTTTTCCAGTGGACTGTGAACTCTTTGGAAGCAAGACTCTACTGTATATTTCTATTATCCTCAATACAAAATGCTTAATGAATACATGAGTTAATAAATCAAGGAATGAATACATGAAATTTTCTTTACTGCAGTAGATGGCAAATATAAAAATAGGCGGGTGTTGAACAATGAGAACACATGGACACAGGGAGGGAAGCACTACACACTGGGGTCAGTTGGGGGGAAATAGAGGAGGGACGGTGGGGGGTGGGGAGCTGGGGAGAGATAGCAAGGGGAGAAATGCCAGATGTAGGTGATGGGGAGGAAGGCAGCAAATCACACTGCCACATGTGTACCTATGCAACAATTTTGCATGTTCTTCACATGTACCCCAAAACCTAAAATGCAATAAAATAAATAAAGGGGAAAAAATATGGCAAAGATACAGTCTCAGCTTTTGAAGACCTTATAATATACTGAAGAATGGATATAAACAAACAATTACTAAAATATAACTCTAATTATAGCACTATACAACTAGAAATACAGAGAAAGAACACCTAACAAGAAGGTGGAATATTTGTGAAGTCTTGGTGGAGAGCTTTGGGAAAGGTCCTATTGAAGAATGCCTGAGAAGGTCTTCATCAGAAGAAGGAGAGAGTGTGGGAAGAAAGAGCACACAAATTAGAGTAGAAGACATGAGCAAGTCTTAAAGATGACAAATGCTGTGTTGAATATGATGAATGAAAAGTAGTTACATTTTATGGACCACTGGGGAGAGTGATGCTTAGAGAGATAAGGTTGGAGAGGTGGACCAGACTGGGCTCTTGATTCAAGTGCTTGTGTTTTATCTTTTAGGTGATGAAAACTCAATGAAAGGCTTTAAGCTGAACAGTGACATGGTGAGATATATTTATTCTTTGCATGGGAAAAATCTGAATATAAAGGGACAAGAGGTTATTTTACTAATTCTAGTAAGAGAGTTGAAGGCTTAAACTAGGGTGGATGCAGGAAAGAAGAGGTGAAAAGTTGTATAAATGTAGAATTCTTTCTTCTCTGTGAAAAAGAATAGTTTTCTTGCTATTATGTTACAAAACTAGGCACACTGCATTAGAGTCAACCACATTTAATTTGAGTCAAACTTGAAATTTGATCTGGTGTGGGAGACATGTGACTGGGAGAAGCCAAAAATGTATCCAAGCTTTCTAGCTTGATTTATTGGAAGGACAGTGGTATTGAAATAGCAAATACAGACAGGTAAATATGAACAAAGTAGAATTCAAAAGTAGGCAATGCTTATTCATTGCTTGATTAACTGACTTTTAGATTTCTGCAATATTTTAAGGTAGAGATGTTCCACAGGTAGGTGATTGTGCAGCTGGATATGAATGTGAAGTACAGTCAAGATATCTAGAATCAAGATAGAGATATTAGCTGCGTCTGGGTGTTGAAATTCTAGCAGATGAAAAAAATCCAAGCAGAGAGTTTAGAACAAGAAAAAAAAAACAGTCTGAGGAGATAGCCTTAAGAACTAGCTCTAGTTAATGGTGTACACAAAAGAACTCATGAAAATACACATGGTAAGATATGGTAAAGATACTGTATACATGGCAAGATAAGATACACATAGTTCTGATGTGACATTGTAAGACATACAACAGAATAGAAGTTTGGTGTCTGAGGACCTAATGGAGTAGAAAATCTTAATGTTAAAGAGTAACACATTGTTTCAAATCCAATATTATTTCAATAGTGACATCTTAAAAGAATATGCCCTGTACCTGACAGGTTGGGAGCTGATGGATGATGGCCTTGCCAATAACTGTTTCAGTAGGAAGTAGAGATAAAGGCCAGGTTGCCATGGTAACAGAGAGAATCTCTTGAAGGTTCTTATTATGCCCTGGGTCATCAAAGCTTCAAGAGGTACTGAGTTGAAAATTGGCTTACATTTATTTATTTATTTATTATCTGGTCCTTCACACTTCACTAATCAATGTTTTTCAAGTAATGCAAATTAATAAAACAATATGATCCATGTTCATTAGAACACACTTTTAGACAGATGAATCATAAGTCCTATGTATTTAACTATATCCAAACCCAAACAAAATGACACATTGAAAGAAATCATCTTAAAGGGAGAGGAGAAGAGATCTGTGATGAGGAATGATGTTATAAATAATTCCTAAAAATTTAAAAGTGACTATTTCTAAATATCCTCAATTTGTATGAGAATACCAGTCTTCCTTCACATTTGGCCCAGGTGTATATAGAAAAAAATATGCTGAAAAGAGGAATAATAATATTGCTTTTGGAGGGATTTTTAGATTTATTCATCTAGATTGGAACAGAAATTAAATAATATTGTTCTGAGCCAGAGGTTAGTGAAAATGCTGATATAAGAAGGGCAAAACACTTGATCTATCATTCACAGCCTCCAAACTTGCCAGAAACAGCTATTTTCTTTCTGATAAAATCTCTTTTCCCAGATTGGAAAATATAACAACATCAAGTACTCAGGCACCTGTGTATTAGAATTCATTACAATGGTATCCTGGGACTTCTCACACAAAGGTGCCCGGCCTACAGACACTTTTTAATATTTTAATACATTCACAGGTGAAAAAAGTTAACAGAATATTGCTTGCTTTTTGAACCTTCTATCCTTCCCCTGACTCTTTCAATTATAAGTTTATGTATGAACGTTTGTATGTGGGACAGAGAAAGTCATTTTTATTTTTCTTCTTTAGGAACAAAATAATTTTCTTAGAAGTAAATGGAAAAATATAATACAAACCAGAGTGAAGTCATTGATATTAGGAACATCTACACCACAGTGAATCCATCATCCAATGAGACATTTTTAATATATACAGACAACAGTGATTCTCCCTACACCATCATTGTCCATTTTATCTCAAAGAACTTTGAATCTAAATAATTTGCTCTCTGTAGCTCCGGGAACAAACTGAAAACTAGTTTAGGAATCTGTGAGCAACGACTGGACAGTTCTCTCCATTTATGTGCATTATCTGTTCTCTTGGTGGCAATTAAATCTTTTCTTATACACTGGCTCACAATAACAACCAGAAAACCCAACTAAAATATCAAATAATCACTGTGACAGAATATCTACTTTGGAATAGGGAAAATAGATTGCAACAATCATAGAAAATCTGTTTTATGTTCATTATTTCTTTATCAAGACACTACTAAGTAGTGCCTCTCATTTATAAAAAGCAATTGAAAATTAATCATCTACATCTATAAATACCTACTGCTCATCTGATCTGTGGAGATCCTTTACCATGTGCTATGAAGGATAAAGGAATCAAGTGACGATCCACACCTTCAAGAACTAAGCTATATCAAGGTGTGAATGCATAGATGTGCTTCTTGGAGTCACTTCCAATATGGGGATTTCTCTGAAGCTCCATCTGGGTAAGATGGTACTAAAATACATTTAAGCTCTCACTTTGTCTTCCTTCCTGCAATAGGTACCTCATTACTAAGGCCACGATTCTGTAAGTCAGTGATACTATTGAATTATAGTGGAAAAAAGGTCATGGGCAAAACAAACAAAAATGGATTTATCTCAATGAAAAAGAAAGAAAAAAAAAAAACCTGTTATTTCCTTAAAGGTAATGGCAATAGAAATGACAGTGCTGATAAAAATGTTATCATTTCCACATGCACACGAATGTTCATTGTGGCACGGTTTACAATAGCAAAGACTTGGAACCAACCCAAATGCCCATCGATGACAAACTGGACAGGGAAAATGTGGCGCATATATACCATAGAATACTATGTAGCCATAAAAAACAATGAGTTTGCGTCCTTCGTAGGGACATGGATGAACCTGGAAACCATCATTCTCAGCAAACTGACACAAGAACAGAAAATCAAACACCACATGTTCTCACTCTTAGGCGGGAGTTGAACAATGAGAACACATAGACACAGGGAGGGGAGCATCACACACTCTGAGGTCTGTGTGGGGGAAACAGGAGAGGGACAGCGGGGGTGGGGAGTTGGGGAGGGATACCATGGGGAGAAATGCCAGATATAGGTGATGGGAAGGAAGGCAGCAAACCACACTGCCATGTGTGTACCTATGCAACAATCTTACATGTTCTTCACATGTACCCCAAAACCTAAAATGCAATTAAAAATTAATTAATTATTTAATTTTAAAAAATGTTATTTCTTAAGCATTTTTATCTGTCAGGTAGGAGACTTAGAGCTTTACAAATCCTAATTCACTGAAGTCTGCCAAGAACTGTTTAAAGCAGATAAAATCCTGATTTTACTAACACAGAAAACAAAGATAATAAATATTAAACAGCTTGTCCAAAATCATGTAGTTGGGAAATGAGCAAACTAGATTTCAAACCCATATTCTTAAACACTACTCTATACTGTCTTACCTGTGCATGCCATTCTAGACTTTATAAAATCTATATAACATATTTAAACAGATTCCAAAACTGTCTTTTGTCCACTAAATTCTATGAGAGACTACCCCTATTGACCCTCAGTTATATTCATCAGTAAAGCAAAATCATATTACCTGTTGCGATATTGCATTTCTCAAAGGTTGCCAAATGCTGCAAAACTTCTTCTTAAAAATGCAACTTTGACTTTCTTCTATTGGGAAGTATGGTCTGTTTCCCCTCCTTGAATATGGTCAGGTCTATAAGTACAACACAACTGAATCTATATGACATCCAAGGGTAAAGGATAAAAAGTTATTGAGCTTCCTCCTGGTTCCCCTGGGAGGCTCATCCATGGAACCCAGGGGCCATGTTGTAAAGAAGTCAAGTAGCCACATGGAAAGACAATCTTAGGTGGTCTGGGTACAGCCTCAGATGACAGAGTGACTAGAGGCCAGTGAGCTGGGAGTGTGAGGACCCAGATTAGAGTCTGGTGATGCCAGCTACCTTCTAGCATCAACCATCAGTCAAATGAATGAGTATGCCTTTAGATTATTCCATTTTTTACCATCTGAGTTGCCTCGAATTATGTTTTGTGGGATGGAGAGAAGCTCTGCACACTTAACTCTGTTCAAATTTCAAATCTGTGAACAAAATAATTGTTCTCTTTTACTTTATGCCACTAAATTTAGGATCAGTAGGTGACACAGAAATTTATAGCCACAACACCTGTCTTAATTCACAGTATTGTGTGTTCTAAATGAGATAATGCACATAATATTTCAAATAACTGAGAAAATATGTGATTATTATTGCTTTTGCTTGTGTTATAATTACTCTATGGTGTTACTTAATTACATTTATTCTAGTACCTTTTCTTTTTCCTGCTAATAATATGGTCCACAAATCAGCAGCATAAATGTAACCTGGAAGACTGTTAGAAATACAGAATCTGAAGTCCCACCCCAGATCTACTGAGTCAGAATTCTGCTGAATCAGAATTCATGGGTGATTCCTATGCATATTAAGTTTTGTAAGCACCTGTATAGACCACTTGAGCTGGTTAATAATTGTTGTATAAGGTAGTTCCATGATTAATCATATATGTTAGTCAGCCTAAGGGAGATACTGCTTCTGTGGATAGACACTAGTGCTTCTAGTCTTCCATAAATAGTAATGATGATTCAATAAGAAACTCTCTAAATTTTCATGGGGAAATTCATGAGAAATAAAAACCTTCAAAACCTCTATCTCTTTCAAGATGTGCAGAAGGTTGACAGAAGCTACCCAGCATGATCTGACAGATGGTGTATGTCAGATGAATGAGTGGAAAAGAAGAAAAAGATCCAGCCTTTCAAAGTACCTGATTGTAGTTTTGGCAAAGAGCTGCCTTTAGGCCAATTTTCCAGAGTCTAGTAGCTTGCAAATGTTTTGGATCAAGGACACACTATTCCAGTATTTTGTGGTTAACTGGCTAGCTGGGTTGCCAATTACCTACATGGATAAAAGTAAGTATTCCTGTCGGTGCTTTTTTAAAAAAAATTATAATTAGTGATTTGAGAAATGAATACAAATCATTAATAAGGTACCATGAGATCAGAGCCTCTTCAAGATAAATTTAACCTTGTGTGTCCACTCCAAGATTTCTATTCACATCTTAACTTTTAAGACTCTTTGGCCCTTACCCTTAATCTAACTATTAGTTTGTATGTACTTACTTAAATGATAATTGTACAAGGCCCATACCGTTTCTTAGACACTGTAAACATGATTAAGGACTGCAGAAAAATAACTAGGACTCCAAAAAACAGCATATCTGTCTGAAAATGGGAAAAAAGCAAAGCTAAGCCGATGTGTCTTCTTAAAATGGATTTAAAAACATGGCATCTTTATTAACCATAATAGTAATAATAAATTTCATCATTATAAGGTATTTGAAGGTTTTAGTTGTCTCTTTCAATATCCCTATGAGATTAGCAATCATCTATTTTCACATTTCCAATGAAGGTGAAACGCAACAAGCATAGGAGATTAATATAAGGTAACATCTCCAGTTAACTGTTTGTGGTTGAGAAAACAAATTACTATTCATGTTTCCTAACTCTGTGTGGGAATTTATTCCTTTGGAAAATAGAAAAAAACACATTTTAGGTATGAATTATAACTAAAAGCAACACATATGGAACCACAGTCTCTAGCACAACAACGTTCAATTTCAGTAGGACCTTCTTCAACTATGGGAATGCTCTTTAGCTGCACTGTCCAATATGGTAGCCCTTAGGCACATGTGTCTAGTTGTTTGAAATAACGGCTACTGTGACTAAGGAACAGAATTTTGGGGTTTACTAAGTTAAAATTAAATCAACTTAATACGTTTAAGTTAATTAAATTAACTTTATAAGTTGAAGTAGATTAATTTTGCTCCAAAGAATAGAAGCATGAAAGACTGAGAGGCAGGCTTTAGAAAACCCATCCTCTAGCAATTATTTCTAAGCATCTTGTACAAGGCACCTGCAGAAACCCCACAACAAAGGAACATGATAGAGTGACTAGAGGTCAGCGAGCTGAGAGTCTGGGGAATGAGATTAGAGTCTTGGACTCAGGTCTGTCATTTGCAAAATAAAGACATTGAAGTTGATATGTTCTAAAGCACTTTTCAGTTACAAAACTATGTGATTTTAGCCAGATGACAACTGGTTTCTTTCTGCCCCTTTCTTTGTCTCTTATTTTTTTCTGTCTTTACCATCATCCTGAGGTTCCTTCTAACCTCACCAAATTCAAAAACACCATTTTCAGTCTGCAATTTCATGTCCTCTCATAAGCCAATTAAGGACAATTTTCTTGTGGTTTTGATTTTCCACTTTAATAGAGCCAGGTAGCATACTCATCCAGCTACTGAGATCCCACAATCTCAATTAATTCAAAGCATGACTTTGTTCTTCCTAGTCTCTTGTCCTTTCAGAGTCATGAATCACAGTTACTTTGACTTAATAATTATCTTTGCTTTGCCTTAGGATGCTCCAACCTTTTTTTTTTTTTTTTTTTTTTTTTTTTTTTTTTTTTTTTTTTTTTTTTTTTTTTTTTTTTTTTTTTTTTTACAATGGTCTCTTCTACATCTACACTAAGAAATATGCTCTATGCCCTAGGCAACTCCTTTTTCTTACTTCACATTAAATGTAAAAGGCAAAAACTGATATAAAATCCTCCATTTCCTGATAGCTTCTCTTTAATTCTCTACTCTTCGATTTTACTAGAGCCACTTTGCTTTCATGTATGTTTCAAATACATTTGCAATATCTTTTTCTTAGTAAGAATCCTGTCTGAATGAAATATTTTCATTTCCAGTCCCTAACTATCCTTTTAACTCGTTTCTTCACTTACAAACCATCACTTTTCCGATCAGCCTTCTTGGATTAAAAGTTATTCATCGATTTCAATCAGATCATTTTAGTTTCCTATGCTTTTCTGCTAACATCCAGATTGAACCCAATTTAAGAAAATTTTCATCTCTTCTAGTTGAAGAAATGTGCTTAGGGGTTTAAGTGATTTTGAAGATATTTCACTTTTGAAAATAGATTTCCTACAAGGTAGCAAATCCAGTGAAACATATTTAGGGCATTAATTTTCTGAAAGTCAGTGTCAATCTATTTCCTACAATTCTTGGGTTTTTTGTGTTTTTAGAATATTGATCTAAAAGCAGTAAATGAGTAAGAAAATGTCCAAGATTCCAATCCTGTGTTTCTGATGGCTAGGAACAGGATAAAGAGCATCTCAATTTAACCCACTGCTATGATCTGAATGTTTGTTTCCCTCCAAAATTCATTATGTTCAAACCCCAGTGCAAGAATATTAAGCAGTGGGAGTTTTGGGAGCTGATTAGGTCATGAAGGCTACACCTTCATAAATGGAATTAGTCCCTTAGAAAAAAGGACTGAGGAAGCATATTTGTTTCTTGGCCATAGGAGAACACAGTAACCAGGAGCCATCTATGAAGCAGATAGTAGGTTCTCACCAGACACCAAATCTGCCTTGCTCTTGGATTTTCAAGGCCCCAGAACTACATGAAATAAATTTCTGTTGTTTATAACCTACCAAGTCTTTCGAATTCTGCTATAGCAATTCAAATGGACTAAGACAGCCATGGAAATTCAGAAGATTCAAATTGGCCTTATAGTAAATCTGCAGTCTAGAGGACTCAGGAGAAATAAAACGAGTTTCTGAGATTTCTAGATCAAGCTAGGCCCAGAAAGGTGCTTCAGAAAATATCCATCCTGATTCAGGTCCCCCAAGAATTTTGAACATAACCTAAAGCTGACTGAGATAAACACTCTCTGTGGACCCAAACTGATTCTTGAAAGAGTGGGACAGTCAGGACAGCTTTGTCCAATCCTCCAGCTCTTCTAATGTGCCTCTCTTCAGTTTCTCGTTCTTTTCACATGGAATTCAGTTCAAAGCCCCGAGAAGCTCAGAATTGTCATGAATACTACTTTAAGCTTGAATAATCAATAGCTATGTTTCTATGGTCTGGTACCTTGAATTCTAACAAGAATTCTAGCTCTATTGGGAATTTTCTCCATTCTCACTTACAAAGCTGTCTCCCATTCTTTCTGAATAAAGAAATCTGTGTGGCCATGTTTTCTCTCAGAGTTAATCACAACAATATTCCCTTTCAAGCAACTGTTTCTTAAGGCATTGGAATGTGAACAGACTACCCTAGTGAGGGCAGCTATTTTTATTGTTTTTCCTCTGAACCAGCTCTGCTTTACCAGCCAAAATATTTGTATCCTGTTCATTCTGTCTATTCAATATTATATTTCTCAAATGTTATTACCTGTGTACTCTCCATCATCCAGATAGAGCCTAAGGGAGCAGCTGATCTCTCCCATTGCATTTGGCTGAAGGAAGCTGGCTTCCATCACCTCTCTGTACACAGGATTCTGAATCCATACTCCAGATGGGACTGTCCACTTCTCTCCGAGCTCCTCCTACCTTGGCAACCTCTCCATGCTGTGGCAACCTGTTTTCACCAGTCACCACCCAAGGGCCAAACTTCTCAGTCTTCTGTTATTCTCCAAACTCTCATTCTATCCTGATTCTTTTGCCTCTAATTACAGCCAGTCCCAAATGCTCTATTGGATCTCTGCAACTCAGACTGTCATGGATCAGTGGCTTTTAGTATATTTTCATGATTTTTTTCTGAATTTAATGTTCATTATCAACCCTTAACAAGTATCTGTCTAGAATTTTTCAAAAATGTCTCCTCTTTGACCTTTTAGTTGAATGTTAATTTTCTCTCTTAGTGGTTGGCAAGGTTTGCTCCTTTATTTCCACTTGGGAATAATTTTTTCCTGTCTCATGGCACATCTGTGAAACATGATGCAACAAGCATAGACTACAAAGTCCAATGGTTCAAACCCCAACTCTACTCCGTACTAACCCTAGACTGAATGACAGTTATTTGACCTCATCTTACTCATTTTTAACATTTTAAAAATAAAATGACAAAAACATCTTAATCAAACTGATTTTTAAGCCTTATAAAATAAAGATTAAGTAAATTAACATTAAGCACAGTACTATAAGCACTACTGATAATTATACTTTCATTGCTGAATGAAAGGTTTTGAGAAGAACTGAAATTAAGCACAGTTTTATTCAAACTTTCAAGGCATTTTAAAATTTATTTTCAAATAATTAAATATAATTGCATATATTTAATGTGTATGACATGTTTTGAAATATGTATACATTGTGGAATAGCTAAATTAAGCTAATTAACAAATATATTACCTTACTTTGTTATGGTGAGGACACTTAAGTCTGCTCTCTTAGCAATTTTTAAGAATACAATACATTTTTGTTAACTATAGCCACCATGAGAGACAATGGATCTCTTAAACTTATTCTTCCTATCTAACTGAAATTTTGTATCCCTTGACCAACACCTTCAAGAGTATTTAATCTTAGAACACTACATTCTCTTTTCCTAATGTAACAGTTTCCAGATTAAAATATGATGGTAGCTACAGTTTTAGATGTCCTTTATAAACTTAAGGATGTTTTCTGGAAATTCTTATGTTTTCTTGAAATTCTTATTGCATAGAATTCACTTGGAGAAATACTGATTTTGAATTTTAAAAACAAACAAACAAAATCCCAAGAAAGGTGAAATAAATTCAGTAAAATTATGGTGGTTAATAATAGGGACAAATTCTAAATTACAACCCACATATTCTAGTGCTAGAGGATGCTAAAATTTGATTCATTAAAAAGGAACCATAAATAGTTGTTATAAGGGTTAAATAAGCATCCTTATTAAATCAGCCAATGTTTCATAAATGCTACTTCATAACATTATTCAGGAGAGAAATTTCTGAACACTTCTGGCTTTTCTTTCTCTGGTTTCAGAAAGTGTTTCTGTGTTTTCTTCAGTCTTGCAATTGATTAGTTAATGTTACACAGTTGTTGTTCAGGAAATAATATAAATATGCAGTTTAAACATATATATGTAGTAAATACATAAATATTAAATGAGATCTGACAAACACATACACCTGTGAGTGTGACTCACATACCTATCAGAATATAGAGCATGTTATTCACTCATACTACTTCCCAGTCAATTCCACCAGCCCCAGAGAGGCAACAATATTTATCTGCTTTTGTTTTCTTTACAATAGTTTTGTCTTTTCTAGAACCTCATATAAATGGAATCATACAATATTCACTCATTTATGCTCAGTTTCTTTCACTGCAGTAATGTGTAATTAATCTACATTCTTGGCAATATCAGCACTTTATTCCATTTTATTACTGAGTAATATTTCATCATATAAATATGTCACTATTTCCTTGTCCATTCTTTTACGGGTAGGCTTTGTATATTCTCTGTGTATTAGTTTAGGTTCTCCAGAGAAACAGAACCAACAGAATACAAGGAGATTTATCATAAGTAATTGTCTCATGCAGTGATAGAATCTGACACGTTCCATGATCTGCAGACAGCAAGCTAAAGACCCAGGAGAATAACTGCTATGGTCTGAAAGTTTGTGCCCCACCCCCCCAAATTCATATATTTAAATTCTAACCTCCAAGGTGATGGTATCAGGAGGTGGGGCCATTTGGGAGGTGATTAGGTCATAAAGGCAGAGCCCTTATGTACAGATTTAGTGACCTTGTGACAGAGGCCCCAGAGACCACTTACGGAAGAGGACATGCCCATTCTACCATGCAAATGACCTGAAAAAAGAGGTCTTTCTGACTTTACTACGTAAGGACACAACTAGAAGGTGCCACCTAGAAACCAGAGAGTGAGCCCCCACCAAACAATGAGTCTCCTGGTACTTGGATCTTGGACTTTTGCCTTCTAGAATGGTGAGCAATAAATTTGTCTTGCTTTTCAGCTACCCAGTTTATGGTATTTTGTTACAGCAGCCCAAACTGACTAAGACAGTGACAGTGACTCAAGACTGGCATAGTTCTAGAGTAAAGTCCAAAGGCCTGAGAACCAGGAGAGCTGATTACATAAGCTCCAGTTTGAGTGCAAGTCCGGTGGTAGAAGACTGATCTCCCAGCTTGAATACTGAGGCGGGCAGAGAGTGAGTTCTCCCTTACTGAGACTTTTGTTCTATTCAGACGATTAATAGATGAGATGATGCCTTTCTACATTGGAGAGGGCACTCTACTTTATTTAGTCTACAGATTCAAATGCAAGTCTCCTCTAAAAACACCCTCATAGACACACCCAGGATAATGTTTAACCAAATACCTGGGCATGATATGGCCCAGTCAATTTAACACAAAATAAACCAACACAACCAGTTTGGGGATATGTTAGTGAATTTGTAGATATTATAAAATATTTGTTACAAATATATTCAACCACTTATATTGAATGGAAAAATTCTTTGAGAAATAAAACTTGCCAAATTGAAATTGGATGGAATAGAAAAAACAAATAGCCCTACATCTCATTTAGGAATTAATTCATTATCAAAAACAACTCGCAAAGTCAATTTCAAAATGTTCACTGGTGAATTCTAGCAAAGATTTAAAGATAAAATAATACCAGTTTTACCCAACCTCTTTTGGAAAAGTGATGCAGAGTACACTTCTTGCCTACTTTATGAGCCACCAGGTTCATTCAAGCCTTTGTGAATTGTGTTTATTCTCTGTTTTCATGAATCTTTCTAGGGCTTTGTCAATGTTATTAATTTTTGCAAAGATGGAGATTTGGGGTTTTATTTTTTATTTTATTTATTTATTTATTTATTTTAATTTTAGATTTGGGGAGTACATGAGCTTGTTTGTTACAAGAGCATTACGTGCATAATGGTGAGGGTTGAGCTTCTAGTGTACCCATCATCCAAATATTACATATCATACCCAGTAGGTGTTTTGGTTTTAAAATTGTTCTCTGGTGTTTGTTTTCTATTTCATTAGTTGCTGCTTTTTCTAATTTTGTTTTCTACTTATTTTGAATTAAATTAACTGGCTATTTTTTAGATTCTTAAGATAGACATTTAAATCACTGATTTTAAAACCTTTTTCTTTTCCAATATAATAATTTAAAATAGCAAATATCCCTATAATTACCGCTACACATGCATCTCACAAATTTTGATTTGTTAGGTAGTTATTACCATCAAGTTTAAAGCATTTTCTAAGATTATTTTTATATCTCTTTCCAAAAAGCATTGTTTGTTTTCTAAATACGAGGGCCTTTTCTAGAAATTGTACTTTTATTTCATAATCACAGGGTGCACTAATACTCCAATATTCTGAAATTTATTGAGATTTGTTTTGTGGTCAGCATATGAACTAGCTTGTTGATTGTTCATTATTCATTTAAAAATAGTGTATATTCATTTTGCAGCTTTTGATATCATTATAAATCATTGTCAATTAAGTCAGGGTGAGTAATAATCTTCATATCTTCCATCATAATGAGTTTTTGTCTAATTGTTCTATTAACTATGTGATAAAGGTGTGAAAATATTAACCTGTACTTGTGAATTTATCTATTCTTCTGTTTTTACATCATGCATTTTGAGGCTCTGTTATTAGGTGCATGCACATGTTTAATCTCTTTTTGCCTTCCTGATAGTTTTTTCTTTTAGCATTATGAAATGTTCCCCTTTGTTTGTTATAATACTCATGATGTTGAAGATTATTTAATTGATGTGAACGCTGTCAGCTAGCCTTCTTATAACTAATTTTTGCATGTTTCATCCATTTACTTTCAATCAATGTGTGCCTTTATATGTAAAGTGTATCCTCTAAGTAATGTAATGTCTTGGGCTTTTTAAACCAGCCTAGTTTTCCTATAATTGGGGTGTGTAGTCTATTATTTATAGTTAGTGTAATTATTGATATGGTTGGACTTAAGTCTATCATGTTGCCTTTTATTTTCCATTTTTTCTCATTTTACAGTTGATCCTTTATTTTGCTTTTTTGGGGAGTACATAAAATATTTTTAGTCTTGCATTATATTTTTCTTTTGTTTTTCTAACTAGGAAAACTTCATTACTTTTCTTTTCATGGTCACTGAAGAAATTGTGGTATGCATTCTTAAATCTTATTACTTCTTGTAAGATATAAAAATTTGGAATTATGGTTTATTCATATGTTTTTTGAGCTACTGCTATGTCTAAATACAAAGAACACTAATTCATAAGACGTTATTTATAATTACTATCACTATTGCTTTAAATTACCATATGCCTTAGAAAAAAAATTAAGGTCTCATGAAAATTTTTCCTCTGGTACAGATTTTTTCTGTCAAGGGTAATTTCCTTTTCAGTATTTGTCTGTTTTTAGTTTTTCTCTAGTACCTTCAAAATAATTGTTTCTACATATTTTCCCCAGAGTTTATTATTTTATATGTGGGAAGATAAATTTGATGTAAGACATTCTGCTGTTACTAGAAGTAGAATAATTACTTTCTTTTCCTCAATAATTATTTGAGGTTAAAAATGTGAATTTTTCATACCTTTATCTTTTAAAGAAATTAATAATAAATTATGATATGTTTCTCATCTCCTAACTTTACATTACAATATTTGATAGTGAGTAGTACATTGAGCACTGCCAGCATTACCAGTAAACAACAACAACAAAAAAACTACTGTGCTATCTATCAGTGAGGATAGAGTTTGCTTAGAAAGAGTCCTAGGAGGCCCATGTGTGCTGTCATTATTGGTTCAGCAAATTATTCTATTCTAAGGGGCAGTGAATCGCCTGAACTACAGTTTCATCAGTTTTCATTTTAATAAACCTTCCTGATTACTGTCAGATGATTTAACTACAGTAGATATGTGACTGACTCTTTGGAATCCAAATGCATCACAGACGTCCTTTAACAGATCCCAATTGTCCAGTTGTTTTTCCCTTTTAATCTGCAGCTTCCCAGTTTCCCTTTCAATACGACATCCTACTAAAATTGGTATTTATATCATGACTCTTGAAAGCTGATTGATTAATACCAAAATGAATCAAATCTTCTAGAGGCTTTGAAAAGAGAATCCCCATGTTAGTAACCCATGCTAAATAGCTTCATGTCCAAGGCAAAATTGTTTCTGCCGCTTCCCTGAGTTGATTCCTTTGCTTTTGTTATTTATCTACGGAAATGTAGACATTCTTTTTGCCTCACTTTGTGAATTGTCGAAATCTGGCCCTGTGAACTAGAAAGATATCATCTATTAAGTGTATTGGCTACTTACCTGTATGCTCTTCTGTGCCCCCTTTACCTGTACTCTCCCACTTAATTGTGTTGGTCAATCAAAATTTGTCACTCTTATATTCTGACCACTGGTATAAGTCTCCAAGAAAAGGATGTCTTTTATGTGATGCCCACCCCAAAATGTACTTCTTGTACTCTGGCCATATGCCTGAATATCGAACTTCCATAGTGATGTCTTATTCTTCAGAGAGACCAGCCCCAATGGCATTGGACATAACTATACAAGAGTGTGAATGAGAAGGGTGTGATGTTTTCTCAGCCAACATATAGCCCAGTGGAAATGATGTACAGATACTTCAGAAATACTCAGTTAAACTGTATCAGTTTGCCTCACATGGTCTTTTCTCTGTGTGTGCATATTCCTATCATCATTTCATGTCCAAATTTTCTTTTCTTATGAGAATATCAACCAGATAAGATTAGGGCTCACCCTAAGGGTCTCATTTAGTTTAATCTCCCTTCTAACGGATCTCCCCAAATACAGCCATACTCTGAGGTACTAAGGATCAGGGTATATTAGGCCATTTTCATGCTGCTATAAGAAATACCTGAAATTGGGTAATTTATAAAGTCAAGAGGTTTAGCTGGCTCATGGTTCCATACACTGCACAGGTAGCATGGCTGGGGAGGTCTCAGAAAACTTCTAATCATGGCAGAAAGTGAACGGGAGGAAGGCACATCTTACATGGCTGGAGCAAGAGAAAGAGAGTGAGAGAGATTAAACCGGATCTTGTGAGAACTCATTCACTATTAAAAGAACTCACTATTATAAGAATACTATTATAAGGAGGTGGGAGAGGTCCGCCCCATGATCCAATCACCTCCCACCTCCTTCAACATTGGGTATTACTATTTGACATGAGATTGAGGTGGGGACACAAATCTAAACCATATCACAGGGTTTCAACATATACATTTGGTGAGGACATGATTCAGTACATAACGGGTATTATCATACTAACCAAAATATCAAGACATTTCTTTAAAGCCTTAATCCTCAGAGTAACTTCGTGTCGAGTCAAGGATGAAACACACTTTTATGGGTGGAGGTATAGGCAGAGAGCAGAAAATAGCAGTGGGCCCTAACTATGCATTTATCCTTTTTGTTTAATAAAAGAATAGGCTAAATGTCCAGATGCCCATTGGCCAGAAGTGCAAAACCTCTGTGTTCTTTGTGGTTATAGGTCTTTACGTGGAACATTTATCATCTTTTTTTTTTTTTGGCCCCAAATCTGAACACCATTCATATGTTTGGAGAACCCCTCACCATGTGAGTCATGGCAAAAGGCAGTGCTTGCCTTTAATCAGAGATGTTAAAGTACCAGATGCTCATTTATTCATTTCCCTTGCATCAGAGGCACAAGCATGTAACCTAGAATGTATTACCTCTGCTCTTGAAACTGGGAGATAGGAAACAAGCAGGAGGGTCTACTATGGAGAATACATTTTGATGCAGGTGACGGTGGCAGCAGCAGCAGCAACAGCAAGGAGTTTCCAGGGGCAGCAGTGGCAGCTCTCAGTGTCAAGCATCAACATATGGCTGCTTTGCAAGCTGAGTACCGGGTTAAACAGTAGCAGTGTGCACACTGGTTTTGCAGCACAATTTTGTCTTTAGTCCTGGCTGCTGCATATCCCTACTATTTCCACTTGTTTTGTGAGTCAGGTTCAGCCAGAATTACCTTTCTGGTAATTCTCTCAATTAATTTATTTCCTTAAAACAACCACAGTAAGTTTCTGTTGCTTAAAAATAAGACTTTTTACTCATTAACACTTAGTCTTAAGTGAGTCAATATATCTCCACAGTGGTGTGAGGTGGGGGGGTTGGGGGGAGTTGAAGATGGAAAGAAAGAGGTCATTCTAAAGCTCCTGAATTGAGTCTTTAAGGTTCACATAAAACAAATCAAAATTCACCCATGTCACAAGACACAGGATTTTCTTCATTTTTGAATAATGCATAGAACTCCATTGTGTACACATATCACATTTTCTTTATCCACTGATGGACACTTACGTTGATGCCACATCTTGGTTTTTGTGATAAAGCTGCAATGAACATGAGAGTGCAGGTATCTCTTTAGCATATTGATTGTAGTACCTTTGGAGACATACCCAGAAGTGAGATTACTGGCCAAGTACTGCATGATATGACTTATATGTGCAATCCAGTAAATTTGAATTCACAGAAATAGAACACAGGATGATGGTGACCAGAGGCTTGAGAAGTGGGGAGAGAAGGAATGACAAGTTGTCAATCAAAAGATATAAAATTTCAGATAGACAGGAGGAGTAACTCTGGGGATCCACAGCAGAGCAGGGTGACTAGAGTCAATTATAATATGTTGTATATTTCAAAACAGCTAATAGTAAATTTCAAACATCTCAACATAAAAATGATAGATAAGGGAGGTGATGGATACTGTACTGAGCTTGATTTAAACAGTCCACATTGTATACATATATATATGGAAACATCACATTGCACCTCATAAATGTATATAATTATGATGTGTCAATCAAAATCAGTATTAATAATAAAAATCCCAAAAAATAAAAAGATTAAATAATAAAAAGCAAATTATTGGCAAATAAAAAATAAAGATATTTGTGTTTCATGAAACTCTTTATTTAAACAAACAAACAAGATTTTTTATTCCCTTTTGTAGTTCAGATCTGACCCAGTTTTTGTCCAATAAGACTCATCAGCTGTTTTCAGACTGGAGTTCACCCATTTCTCAATGTGTACAAAAATCGTTCTGAGGGTACATGAGAATTGATAGCATTAATATAATTCATTATGCACATATATATTTTTGCACCTTTACATACATACATGCTTTTTTATATACACATATAAATGTATGTAAAATGTAAGTTGATTTCCAAAAGTAAGGCATTTCTAGCGACAAATGGTTCCGCTGCTCTCTCTCTTCACTTGGCCTTTCTTTCATGACAATTCTTTTTGTGCCAGCTGACTTCAAAGTAGCCACAGGTGTTTTTGTGATTTGGTTATAGGAAAGCTGAATAAATGATGTTGGAATTTAACAGGATGAATCCGTGTGATTTCCAGTCATTTCCTTAGACATGCAGTTAAGTTATTGCTAGTTATTATACTGCAGCTTCCATAGATAGTTCTTAAGAATTATTTTAGCACACAGAGCCAACTCATCTGGCACTGTGGCAAGGAGGTCCAAGGCCAGAAGTCATTCTGTAGTATGATGGCCACGACAGTGTCTGGCAACAAAAGCATGTTGTTATTAGAGCAGAAAGATATTTTAAATTTATGAACTAAGGAGCTTGTCTTCTATGGAGAACTTTTCCTATTATATCAGATGCTAAAACTATAAAGGGAGTGCCGACTTAGTATGCCTCATCAATTTCCAATCAAAACTGAAATTCTCTTCTGTCAGGAATTTGCTTTTAACGTAGCATAGGCATGGTAGTGTACTACTTTTATTTTGTTTGTGAAGCCAATAACGCAAAGTATAATTTGTCAGAATTTCTGCTTCAGTAGGTCACAAACATATAGAAGCAGGGTAAGAGAGTAAATAGGTCTACATGAGGTAATATATATTTTAAAAATCCTGATATTTTATCCCCATATATACCAATTAATTTAAAGTTTGTGGATTCTTAGTCAGGAGCTGTGAGGTTGAGAAAGAAACTCTCTGAAGTATCAGTAGAGTTGTTTGATTAACCATCCCAGAGAAAACACCAAGTTATCTTTCTGTTCTTTCTAAAGAGTAACATATAAAATTATAGCCATATGAAAAGAAGATTAAAAGAGTGTCAGGCAACAAATGTAGGAATAAAGCAAAATATGTCAGGCAATTAAGAAATAAAAATATTCTGATGACTTTTTTTTTTTCTTTTTTTTTTCAAAAATATGGAACGCTTCACGAATTTGCGTGTCATCCTTGCGCAGGGGCCATGCTAATCTTCTCTGTATCGTTCCAATTTTAATATATGTGCTGCCGAAGCGAGCACGACTTTTTAAATCTAATAATAACTGAGCCTAATGAAGCACCCATATAAAGTATAATAATATCAAATGTTAACTGTTTTGAAATAGTATGTACCTACACGATAATCACCACAATCAACGTAACAAACATTTCTATGATGTCCCAAATTTTCTTCATGGTTCTTTTAAATTCACTATTTTTTTTCCCATCTTTAGGCAATCACTGATTTACTTTCTAATACAGATTAGTTTACATTTTCTAGAATTTTATGTAACTGCAATCATGTAGAATCTACATATTTTTTGCATGGCTTCTTTTACCTAGCATAATCACATTAAGCATGCATGTTATTACCTGTATCAATAGTTGATTCTTTATTGTTGCTGAGTAGTACTCTATTACACGGATAGGCCACACTCTGTTTTTCTGTTAATCTATTTACTTGTTAACGAACATTTGGGATATCCCAGTTTGGGGCTATTAAAAATAAAGCTATTATGAACATTTCCTTAAAATAAGTCTTTGTTCAGGCAAATGTCTTCATTTCTATCAGGTAAATATTTCGGAGTAGGATGGCTGAACAATATGGAAAGTATATGTTTGACTTTTTAAAAAACTGCCAAACTTGTTCAGAGTATTTGTATAATTTTACGTTCCCATCAGCAGTATATGTAATGCCAGTCATGCTATATCCTTAACAACACTTGATATGATCCACCTTTTTCAAATTTTAACCAATTTAATTGGTGTGCTGTATTATCTCATCATAGTTTTGTTTTGAATTTTTCTAAAGATTAGTGAAATTGAACATGGTTTCATATGCTTATTGGCTATTTATATATTTTCTTTTGTGAAGTGCCTATTTAGGTCTTTTGAACATTTTTAAAATCTGTGTTGTTTTTATTTTAATTATTGAACTATGAGAGTTTTTAATATGTTCTGAATACAAGTTTTTGTTTGGCATGATTACTGGTTTTATGAATTGCTTTTCTCCCTATGAGACTCTTGTTATGTCCTGTAATGGGAGTGCTCTTCTTTTGGGAACTAGGTTCTCTAAATCTATGTTGCCACGCGTCCTTTGTAATCTAAGAGAGAGATTCTGCTATAACAGAAGTTAACACATAGGAATCGGGCTACATGCATGCTTATGTAGCTTATTTGTTCCTTCTGTCCCACTCATGTTTAGTCCTGAATGCATCGCTTTTATCTTATAATAGATTCTTCCTGGAACCAACTGATTTATGAATTGCCGGTTCTGACAAAACCCAATTTATGATGGGCAGTTATGACTTCATGGTCTCCTGATGCATTAGGGTCAGGCCTTTCATCTCTACCAGGAATATAATTCTCCTCTGCAGACAAAGAAGAGCCTGTGTTGTGATTCTCCTTTTCATAAATCTGTTCTAGGCTATTTTTCCACCACTGATATTACTAATATTATCGTATCTGCTGTATCTTCTGGCTCAAACAGCCAAGCTATTATATCATGACTTGGTCCTCCTGAGAAATGCTTTCATTTTCTTAGCTTCAGTTAAAGATAATAGTTAAAACAATATTCCTAGGTGTGGAATATGTTACCTGCATAACAGAAGAAACCTACCAGACACTATACTTTCCTCACAGTGGCAGGAGAAAGAGGCAATAATTTGTCCTTCACTTTGAATTCAGCAAGCTCTTGAACACTGACTATTTTTAGGCCAAAAAACTCATAAGATTTATCTCCCATCCTCTGATGGGCTGTGTCTTATAAAGACCTCCAAAATGGCAAGCACCTCCTGCAAGTTCCATCTGATTAATCAATATAGTGAATGCACGTTTTGTTCTGCAGGATACCTAGAGAGGCTAAGCATCTTTAGACTGTATTACAAACGACGGTAACAGACTTACAGCTCTGGGGGGAAACTATGAATGTATACTACTGTCAATTCCATGTGAATGCAAATTACTTATGATTCTTTTTTTCTGACAAAGAAGGAAAAAAATACATTCGTCAAGTTAAAAATAGCATACCATATACCTAAGGCTGTGTTACCAGGCTCAAACAAAGATAGCATATTTGTTGCAGATGACATGATTCTATATCTAGGAAACCCCACTGTCTCAGCCCAAAAGCTTCTTAAGCTGATAAGCAACTTTATCAAAGTCTCAGGATACAAAATCAATGTGCAAAAATAGCTAGCATTTCTATACACCAGCAATAGACAAGCAGAGAGTCAAATCATGAATGAGCTCCCATTCACAATTGTTAAAAAAAAGAATAAAATACCAATGAATATAGCTAACAAGGGAAGTGAAGGAACTGTTCGGGGTGAAGGACAAACCACTGCTCAAGGAAATCAGAGAGGATACAAACAAATGGAAAAAGATTTCATGCTTATGGATAGGAAGAATCAACATTGTGAGGATGGCCATATTGCCCAAAGGTGATTTATAGGTTCAGTGTTATTCCCATTAAACTGCCATTAACATTTTTCACAGAATTAGAAAAAAAAAAACTATTTTAAAATTCTTATGGAACCAAAAAAAAAAGGAGCCTGAATAGGCAAGACAATCCTAAGCAAAAAGAACAAAGCTGGAGGCATCATGCTACCCAACTTCAAACTATGCTACAGAGCTAAAGTAACCAAAGCAGTATGGCACTGGTAAAAAACAAACACATAAACCAATGGAACAGAATAAAGAACTCACAAATAAGACACCTACAACCATCTAAACTTCAACAAACCTGACTAAAACAAGTCAAAGGAAAAGGACTTTTTATTTAATAAATGGTGATGGGAGATGTGGGCCCAGATGACCGGGGCAGACATATACTGTCTCTACTATCACTGATTAAACAAATATAAGTTTGATTTGCTTATTAGCTTATACAGTTCTCGGTGCACTGAAGTTTATACCCTGAAATAAACAATAGTGAAAGAAAAGCACAGCACAAAAGAGAACAGCCTGTAGCTTGTAAAAGCAGTAATGGGAGGCCTAAAGTTAGACTGCCTGAGAGCTCCCCATTAACTGTGGCACATCCGCGGTGTGGCTGCAAGGCAGGAAAACACTGTCTTGGTTCCACAAACTGCTTTCCAACATGGAGTCTGTACAGAGGTCTCATAAAGAGGGCTTCTGTAAGCACCCAGGAAAGGTCGGTGACCTATGCTCACAAGGACCTATGCTGACCCTCTGGGAGGGTCTTTGCAGATGGAAGCTGGCAAGGCAGGAGGGCATTGTGAGTGGAGATAGTGGAACACCTCTGCTCTGTCTGTGTTCTCAGAATATGGGGTAATCTTGGTTGCTCTATGTCCACAGTGCTCGGGAGATAAAAGCCCCTTGATGCATTGTGTATAGTCAGACCTGGTGCCGTCCTACCCACTATGTTCCAGTGCAACTGCATATCGACAATGATCAGTGGTAAAACTTGGTGTACTAGATTAGCTTCTCTTAGAAAAATTACCTATTGGCCGGGCGCGGTGGCTCACACCTGTAATCCCAGCACTTTGGGAGGCTGAGGAGGGTGGATCACGAGGTCAAGAGATCGAGACCATCCTGGTCAACATGGTGAAACCCCATCTCTACTAAAACTACAAAAAATCAGCTGGGCATGGTGGCGCGTGCCTGTAATCCCAGCTACTCAGGAGGCTGAGGCAGGAGAATTGCCTGAACCCAGGAGGCGGAGGTTGCGGTGAGCTGAGATCGTGGCATTGCACTCCAGCCTGGGTAACAAGAGCGAAACTCCGTCTCAAAAAAAAAAAAAAAAGAAAGAAAAATTACCTATTCCATTGTATTATAATGGTACGTGCTTCTCCCCTTGACTATCTTGCCCCACAATAGTTTCAAGTCCTCCCCTGACAGTTTCCAGGCCTCCCCCAATAACCCCCCTTGCTTTCCACCCCTCAATTAATGAGTGTGTGCACCTAATAAAAACCTGTGGAAACCAGAACTCAGGGCCAACGTGGTCCTTGCACTTTCCGTTGGTCCCCTGGATCCACTTTTTGAACTCTGTTTCTATGTCTTTGTCTTTACTTCCTTTCTCAATCCCTCATCACCACCAGGGCTTGGGACACCCATGAAAAGGGTTCGGGCTGGTCCCCAACAGGAGAAGTGGCTAGTCATATATAGAAAAGTGAAACTGAACATCTTCCTTATACCTTATGCAAAAATTATCTCAATATGGATTAAAGACTTAAATGTAAAACCCAAAACTATAAAAACCCTAGAAAAAAAATCTGGGAGAACTGGCTAGCCATGTGTAGAAAATTAAACCTGGACCTCTTCTTTACATCTTATACAAAAATTAACTCAAGATGGATTAAAAGCTTAAATATAAACCCGAAGCTATAAACCCTAGAAAAAAATGTAGGCAATACCATTCAGGCCATAAATGTGGACAAATATTTCATGATGAAAACACCAAAAACAATTGCAACAAACACCACAATTGACAAATGGGATCTAATTAAACTAAAGAACTTCTGCATACCAAAAGGAACCATAGTCAGAATGAACAACCTACAGAATGTGAGAAAATATTTGCAATTTATCCATCTGACAAAGATATCCAGAGTCTACAAAGAACTTAAATAAATTTATAAGAAAAAAACAGCCACATAAAAAAGGAGTACAAAGGACATGAACAGATATTTCTCAAAAGAAGACATTCATGTGGCCAACAAACATGAAAAAAAGCTCAACATCCCTGATCATTAGAGAAATCATAATCAAAACCACATGAGATGCAATCTTATGCCAGTCAGAATGACTATTATTAAAAAGACAAGAAAAAACAGATGCTGGTGAGGTTTTGGAGAAAAGGGAACGCTTACACACTGTTTGGGGGGAGTATAAATTAGTTTATCCATTGCATAAGACAGTGTGGCAATTTCTCAAAGGTATAGAACCAGAAATACCATTTGACTCAGCAATCCCATTACTAGGTATATATCCAAGTGAATATAAATCATTCGATTATAAAAATACACATGCGTGTGTATGTTGACTGCAACACAATTCACAATAGCAAAGACATGGAATCAACCCAAATGCCCATCAATGATAAAGAAAATGTGGCACATACACACCATGGAATACTGTGCAGCCATAAAAAAGAATGAGTTCCTGTCCTTTGCAGGAACATGGATGAAGCTGGAAGCCATCATCATCCTCAGCAAAACAAAGCAGGAACGTAAAATCAAACACCGCATGTTCTCACTTATGAGTGGGAGTTGATTGATGAGAATACATGGGACAGAATAATATACGCTGGGCACTGACAGGGATTGGGGACAGGGAAGGGAGAGCATCAGAAAGAACAGCTAATGGATGCTAGGTTTAACACCTAGCTGATGGGTTGACCTGTGCAAGCAAACCACCATGGCACACGTTTATTTATGTAACAAACCTGCATATCCTGCACATGCAACACTGAACTTAAAATAAAAATTGAAGGAAAAATAAAGATAGCATATTTTGACTATAATCAAGGCCATTATATGGTTGAATTTGTGGCAATCTACTATCCTTCTCCAGGATCCATCTAGATTTTGCAAGGGTCAGATGGGTAAATTGAAGGGAGGTATGATGAACATCACCACACCTGCATCCTTTAGGTCTCTGTGAGGCATTAATTTCTGACATCTTCCATTGACAACTTGGTGTCTTTACTGTACTTCTTTGGCTTGGGAGAAAAGGACAGGCTTCCACATCGACTTTGCTCCTACAGTAACTGTTGCTCCACAGCCCAAGGATTCTATGTGAGGCTATGCCAACTACTAATATGTCTATTTTCATTATACATTCACTCAAATAATAGATAACATTGGCCAATAATCCATTTGTCACTTATCTTCCATTTTTTTCCTTACTTTAATAGGGGGCCATAATGACACTTAAAACACACTCAGTGAACAAAATCTTACTTTTGTCAACTGCAAGATCTCTTCTGATACCCAATACTGATTTCCTTTCCAGAAGAACTAATTACAAAATGGTTGTGTTTGATCGAAAGATCAGAAGTAGTTTTCAGCTCTAATCAAGTCCTAGAAATTTGAGACAGTAAATTAAAAATCTAGTCATAGCAAATGTATTTTCTTTCAAGTGGCTACTCATCCCAGCTTGCACAGGAAAATCCTAGTTTCCACAGGGCTTAGAATTCATTAGTGTGACAAGAGAATTGGGATAAAGGATGAAAAATCTTGATTTACTGCAAGTGTAGTCTCAGTATGCCAACATGCTGCAAATGTGCTTTCTGTTGTCTGTGTCACACTCAAGACTTAGTTAAAAATTAACTATGACACTGTTCCCATAGAGCGCAAACAAGACTTTCCAGATTTTTCTGTAGCAAAGTGATCCCAAATTTAGTCATTTCAAACAGGACAGCGTGAAAAGGAATACCAATAATAATTGCACAAGGAAAACACAAACGAAATAGGTATTTAAAATAAGTGTAGTTTAAAAATATTGAACATTGGCTTGGTGTGGTGGCTCATGCCAGCACTTGGGGAGGTTGAGGTGGGCCAATCACCTGAGGTCAGGAGTTCAAGACCAGCCTGGCCAACATAGCAAAAGCCTGTTTCTGCTAAAAATACAAAAATTAGCTGGGTGTGGTTGCAGGTGCCTGTAATCCCAGCTACTTGGGGGGCTGAGGCAGGAGAACTATTTGAACCTAAAAGGGAGAGAATGCAGTAAGCTGAGATTGCACTACTGCATTTAAGTCTGCGTGACACAGCAAAACTCTTTTAAAAAAAAAATTAAACACTCCTTTCTGTGATAGAACAAGTTTATACAGCATGTTAATTTTTCTCAGTTAATCCTCACAACAACACTATAAACAGTACTATTATTATTTCCATTTTACAAAGAGAAAACTGAATATAAGAGATGTTAAAGAACTGGACTAAAATTACATAGCATATAGGTAATGAGTCTGTGATCTCAGTCTAATATTTCTGATTCTGGAGCTTGTGTTTCTACTGTTATATTCTATTGCCACTCAAGATCAGCACTATATCTCATTATTGGTTAAATTGCCAGTCACCTACAGGATGATTTCAGTGGTTTCACACAGAAACTACTAAAAGTCCCTTTTCCCCACAGTTTAAAATGATAGTACTAAACATCTTGCTAAGTAAGAATTATTAAAAGTTCTTGAGTGAAGTAAAAATAACAACAGTAACAAATGGAAAGAAGAAGGAATGGAGGCACTTTTTCCAAAATGGTTTGATTAAAAAACATTAATTCATTGAAAAAATCCATCCTCATTATTCAGAGATTCTGTATCTTCAGATTTGCCTACTTGCTAAAATTTATTTATAACCCTAAAATCAATGCTTGTGGCACTTTTGTCGTCATTTGTGGACATGCACAGAGCAATGAAAAATTTGTTGCCAGACTTGCATATTCCCAGCTGAGGTCAAGTAAAGCAATATTCTATCCTTTTGTTTCCATTGTTATACAGCATACAAGTATCCTTTTTGGTTCTATTTAATGTCATATGTTTCATAATTTTGTGCCTTATATTAGGGATATTGCTGTTTAAAATGGCCCCCAAGCATAATGCTGAAGGGCTGTCTACTATTTCTAAGTGCAAGAAGGCGGTGATGTGCCTTATAAAGTATGTGAGTTAAATAAGCCTCATTCAGGCATGAATTAGAGTGCTAGTCATGAGTCCAATGTGAAGGAATCAGCAATATGTGTTAAATAAGATGTCATTAAACAGAAACACAAATAAAGCAAGTTTATGCATTTCTTAGCTGTTGTAAATGTTGTGACCAGAGGCTCAAAGGAACCTAACTCTATATTTCCCCTAGGAGCAGCGGTTCAATATTCACTAACTTAGTGTTTGTGGTGACATTATAGAACATAATTATCATGAATAATGGTAACAGACCATTTATTCATTTATTAATGCATCATTTAGTGTTACTAAGAAAGAAAACCAGTCTCTTTCCATGTTTATATTATGTAATGAGAAATCTAACTACAATATTTGATATTTAACTGCTAACAGCTTTTAAGTCTTGCTCCCCTTTTCCCTTTTGTGCCTCACAAGTGGCAAGCTGCTAAGAAAGTCCAAATGCTGCCTTCTTTGGCACTAGTAAAAGATTCCAACCACATAAGCCCCTGCTCATAAACCACAGTGAAAACCCAAGCCAGTCTCCTTTCCTTGCTCTCTTGCACCATTTCAAGCCTGCTTGAGAAGCCGGCCCTGCTCTCCCCAGAAACTTCAATGATGAAAGCAATAATCCCTTTTATGCCATCCTGGTATGTATGTGGTACCATCCATCCTAACACTGAAACCATATGTTGGGTGGATGGGTCTATCTGCTTCAGCAGGTGAATGCAATATATTAATAAACATTTATTTTATATTTTTAATGAATGTATATAATATGTCACTTTATATTTCTAAGAGAGCCTAACTTTGAAGGGCAAGGTATACAAAAGATACATTTCAGAGAAGGAATCAGAATGATGTGTGAAGAGGCAGGGCTCTGAGTCAAAAATAGCTCCACGGGAATGAGCAAGTAGTGGTATATTTAACCCACATGAGAGAAAAACACTCTGCACATAGAACACATTTAAATGATGGCTTGCATTTTACTTGTCTTTATTTACTGCTCTACATCCTTTCAGGTTCTGATTTATTTTTTTCTTTTTCTTGTCATGAAGGTAAATGGAAGTTCTAGACATTTTGCAAGTTCCCCCAAACAATAAGAATTTGTCAAAATGATAACCTGGCCAATATTCAGTTTCCCTCAAACCACAAAACATCCAAATCAGCATGAGTTAGAAAAGAAACTCCTGATTTAAACACATGTAGGTCTTTTTTGTGCTCTTCAAGTAACACATTGCTGCCTAGCCCTAGGCATGGATTTTACCAGGCCTAAAAACACCCACAGGGATACACAGAGGTATTAACTAATGTGAAACACTTTCCAGCATATAGGTCAATCTTTTCTATCCCTTCAGACCATTAAGGCAAGTCTAACACTTAGAATTCATGCCAAATTACAAAACCCACCACTATAAGAACAGAGCAGGTGCCAGGATGTAAAATATGTGTAAATTCCTCAATATCACCCAGAAGAATTTCTACACAGTTTCTATTTTCATCAGACAAAGTTGGCATATACTGCGGCTGCCATTGGAAAGGACAGTTAAGAATTTGTTAACTGAGGGGAAAAAACACCTCTCCAGATGCATAATTTAAAACACTATAATTCAGAGCATCATTATCTAAATTTTTAAAAAGAAAGACTGCTCAAACCCAGTGATATTGCTCACAGAGATAGTAGGAACAGCTTCCAACACCTTCTTCCACATGGCTTGCTTCCTGTCTAGGAGCTTTATTTTACCTAGAGCATTTATTTTGCAGGTATTACTCAAGTTGTTCTCTGAACCTAAAGCACAAACACGCTAGAATTGAACTTAAACAGGAAGCCTGTTGTATGTTTCTCCTGTCCCCCACATTTAGATGAATAATTTAAAGGCAGATTTTTTTTTCCCTAGGAGGTAAAGCAAAATGTAGAGACTGGTTTTCTTTTGAAAGCACTTTGAATAAGGTACTTATAGGTCTAGGTTGGGTAAAAGGTATGAAATGGTATAAACTTTTTTCTCCTTTTCTCTTGGATTATCAGAAGCAAAAATTATAAAAAGTTTCAGATATTTTTACCACCATAGTCTCATCTAAAGTACCTATAATAGTTACACTTCTGCAGCTGAGATTATTATAGGTCAAAAAGTTTCTGGCAATCTCCAAATGCTACCACCCAAAAGCCACCCCCTTCCTTTATCTGTGTTAACAGCACCCCCAAAATGTTCAGCTATCCAGTAACTGTGTGTTTCAGGGGACACTAAACCTATCTTCAACAACTGTGGAATCATTCCCTTTGCTAGTGACTATGCACAAGGAATGTAATTTCGCCATGAGGCTCTGTGCAAAGTGTTCTGGGGTTAGTTTTATTTTTGGAAACTTGCATTTGTTCTTTAAATGGAACCAAAGAAAAGGCAGCCTTTTTTCCAGCTTTTCTCATTGCTACAAGGATGAAAGCCTTGGGATGGTGCATGCATTTTGTGATGGTGGAGGGAGACAATCTGAAGATTAAAAAAAAAAAAAAAAAACTCAGAGAAGATGGCAAAATAGTAAATCAAGAGAATCTGGAACGTTTTGCTTCTGGATTATCTTTTCATCCTCTACTTGAAAACATGTTATGTTAATTAATACATTTTCATTTTAGTTAAACACATAAGTGCTTCTTATAGTTTTAGGACAAAGCATTCCTAAACAGCATCTGCAAATCCATAGCACACATAATTTAGTGAACTCAAGATTCAAAACCAGATTTTTCTGACTCCAGACTCTGCGACCATTTTAAAATATAGTTATTTCTTGTCCCATGTTAGGGTGTAATAGCTAATTATTTAGAAGAAGGCAAAATACTGAACTTAATTTCCTTATCAACATAAAAGTAGAATTCTGTAAAAGGTAAGAAAATAAGAAAAAAAGCTAGATGTGTCTGTTCATGTGATTACTACATGGAGCATACTTATATTGCTCAATATTCATTGCAGATGATGAGGTTACTAAAATTATAACCATTAATTATGAGATTTTAAAGATTTTTATTTAGCACTCACTTAACAATTTCAAAATCCAGACTCTCAGCTCTTTTTTATGTCTCTCTAGTTTTCAATTATGAGTTTTCTTGAATTCTTTCTGTCTTAAGTACAAATTTATCAGCCTTAGATCATCATAGCACTATTTTCCTATATCCCCTCATCTTCTCCCTTCATGGGTGAGTGCAGAAGAATGAAGTGTCTCTTAGGAAAACTTCTTTGACATCTATCACTTCCACCATATAGGACCCAAGTCCTATCTAACAATATTTTCTTCCTAAGAGAGGTATTGAAGTGACATACTGACATCTTCAAACCGTGTCTACAGTCTCCTTTCCTCTTCAAGACCTCATTGGCACCAGGTCTCACCCCCAAGCACCACTCCAGGCCTGTGTGTTGCATACTATTACAAATCACCTGCTCCACATAGACTTTTCTGACCTCTTCAGGCTAGCAGGCACAATGCCATTATATACTGAGTATACTTCCACCTATCTGAAGGTTTTCAGTGTCCCCATTGTCTTCGTAAGCACATTTACGCAAATACTATTTAACATGCCTCTGTTTATCTCTTGCATTTGTTGATGTTCACTAAATATTTCATGATATGTGTGTATCTATATATATATGTACCAGAAATCAAACAAAATTCAGTGTAAATGGTATACAGTATAAATATTGTATGAATGTATACTGTATTCAGTATAAATATTATTCTAAAAGCTTTAATTCTATTAATAATTAATCATCACAATAACCTGTATAGCATAGGTAATTTATCCATCTCTATTTTTACAGAGAAAGAAACCAAGGTTAAGTAACTTACCCCAAAATCACACAATTAGGAATTGGTGAAGTAAGAATTGAAATACAGCAACCTTGCTTGTCTATGAAGCTACTATGTTATGCTGCCTTCCTGTAAACATTCATCAGCTACCCATGGGACTCAAGCTGTACTCCTCACTGACTTCATAGTGCTTGCTTTAATTAGAATCTAGTTCTCTTAGAAAAGAGGGACATCAAAAAAATTAATGACTATCGATCATTGTATAAGAGATTATCGTCTGCAACCAAAATGTATACTCCCTCTTCCTGAATATAGATGTGTTACTGGGATAGCTGTCTAGCAGGGATTACATTTCCCAGTCTTCTTGCATCTAGATTCATCTATCTATCTAACGTATTGTGAATAAAAAAACTTGTATCACTTCTAGGGGAACATTTTTTATCTCTTTTTCCTCTTACCAGTTGGATGAAGAAAATTATAAAAGAGGCGTGCGTTCCTGTAGGTCCTTCTGGGAGGACAGTCACCAAACACTGGGAATACTCATATCTAACTTTTAAGCAGGCACCAAAAGGCATCTGTTGTGCTGAGCCTTTATTCCATTTTGTAGTGTGTCAATAACTAACACAAGCATGCAATAGATGCAAGAATGGTATAAATATTTGCCTACTTCATTCATACTATATTTTGTGAGGCAAATACTTTTATTTCTATAAAAACTATGGTTCTGAGAGATTCGTTAGACTGATAAAGGTGATACAGTTCTAGAGTGTCTAACTCCAACAGCTACACAATGTTATGACAAAGCAGTATTTATAACATAACATGCAACTTGCTTCTGACTTTAAGCATTACAAATCATACCACTTTTTTGATGTCATATGGTCACACCATTCTGAAAAAGAGAACTTTCTAATAGACATTAATCCTCTGACGTCTTCCTGACTAGTGAAAGTCTGGTTGGTCTTGGTACAGTCCTTCGTGATGGACAATGTTAGAACAATGAACTCCTCAATTTCAGCACTCCCTTGCTATCCAATTAACAAGTTTATCTGGGAGATTTTGAGAAAGCTTTTCTTCCCTTCTGAAGGAAAACAAACAAACAACAACTGATTCTTCTTTTTCCTACCTAAACATAGATAGAAAGATGGGAGCCTCCCCAATTCACTTTGTAACCACGAAGAAAAAGGCCAAAACCATTGCAGAGAGGTGTGAATCAACTCCAGTAACAACTCGTAACTCAACTTTTCATATGAGAAAAAAATCTTACATGTTTAAGCCATTGTGTTTTTCAATCTTTAGAGCTAAAAACAATCCTGACCAAGGAAACTATCATTCAGTAGTTATATTTTTAATATAATATTACCAGTTTATACCAACATCCCATCAAGGTACACTGTACCTTTATGACACTCTAAATGACTCTTTATCAATACTTGAAAATTTCATGTGGATTTACTATAAAGCAAGGCATTTATTTTCTATAGTATATCTTTAACGAAGAGATTAGTTTGTTAAATATAAAGGGTTTAACTTGTTAAATATGCATTCATCCTAATTGTGCTTTTTTGTATCATGTCAGATTGGGGAAAAGCAGAGGAGTGGGGAAATCTATGAAGTAGGAAACGCCAAATAAATATTTTGACATATATAAAAAATATTGAATCAGATGATTTATAGAATTCAAAATCATCTGATAGATTTTATAGAATTGAGAATCTATTCCTATTTTCTAGCTTTATTGTGTGTGCAAGTTGCTTTTATATTCTTTTTTTTTTTTTTTTTTTTTTTTTTTTTTTAAACTTTTGTCCTTGCTCTGTCACCAGGCTGGAGTTCACTGGCACGATCTCGGCTCACTGCAACCTCCGCCTCNACCCAGGCTGGAGTGCAATGGCACGATCTCGGCTCACTGCGACTTCTGCCTCCTGGGTTCAAGCAATTCTCCTGCCTCAGCCTCCTGAGTAGCTGGGACTACAGGCGCGCGCCACCATGCCCAGCTAATTTTTGTATTTTTAGCAGACACAGGGTTTCACCATGTTGACCAGGATGGTCTTGATCTCTTGACCTCGTGATCCACCTGTCTCGGTCCCCCAAAGTGCTGGGATTATAGGTGTGAGCCACCGCACCCGGCCTGCTTTTCTATTCTAAGTTTTAGCTTTCTTAGCTATAGGACAGTACTAATGACAGTATGACATTTATTGTAACTTCAGTTACAGTTTATTGTTGTATGAAGTTTATTGTTGTAACTTTTCAATGTCATGCACAAGTGTTATGCACATTGATAACCCTCAAAACAAGAACTATTATTTTCATTTTCATCATTATCCAATCATGATAATGGTCCCAAAATGTCAAAATATCTTTAATAAAGCACTATGTGAGTTTTTGAATTGATTTAGGAGAATAGCTATATGTTGTCTAATTTATTTTGAATGGAAACTATATAGTAACCTGATTTATTGGAATGAATGCATCATTGGATGCATTCATTTCCTTGATTGCCTTTTAGTTTTACAACTACCTTAAAACTATCTTTTAAATGTAATAAAAGGGACAAAACCAATCTGAAACTTATGGCATGAGCTAATGATATGGATATTAATTAACTTTCTATTCTCTCCCGAAATTTATTTTAAAGTATAAACAATGTGGCTACGAAGAAATTTTAGAGTAAGTTGGCAACTTTCAAAAGAAATTGTGGTCTGTAGAGAATATTTGTCCTTTGTTTAAACTACTTTTAATTCAGTGCTTTATCCTGCCAGGTTAAGGGTTATTTTAACCTCTATGAAGTATGAGAAAATTTAGATAGCCCTACAGTGTCTTTTAAATTATCTTTCTCTGCTTTTAAAATAATAGAAAAAAATTGGCCATATAAATGGATAAGACATCAGGTTGGAACTTGATTAAACACTTTGAACCATTAGAAACAGACTCTGTAAAGTTATTTGATCTTTATCTCTTTGTAGTTTAACTTCATGAAATATTTTACATGCCCTGCCTTCCAAATCGGGTAAATTTTGCAAATTTAAAATTTTTGTGGAGCAATCCTTTTATTGCTTTGATATTGGGCTACGAAGTGTCATCTGGAAATAAGTTTATACCTCATTCTGAATCAAAATTTTCTGCACAATTTAGTGAGCAGGCATTCAGAAATCCAGCTTCCGTACCAGACACTGACACTAAACTTATCTTGTGACATGTAGGAACCCATCTTCCTTTTCTTAGCCTTAATTTCCTCAAATATAAAAGCAAAATAATTGAACTGAACTGTATGACTACAGCTTCTTCCAGTTATACAATTTTCTCCATTACAATGCTTACTATGGCCAGAGTTTTCTTCTTTAGCAATACAGAACATAAGAATTCTTGCAGTTCTTAGGAATAAGTAAGTTTTTCCTTTAGAAAAGTAACAAAGGTTATGAACAGGCAATTTACAGAAGAAGAAACACATGAAAAGTATGCAGACTCATTAGTATCAGGGAAAATAAATAACAGATAAAACAGATGTTTCACCCATCAGATTGTGACCAATTTGAAATTTTGATAATGTTAAGTATTATTGATGCTGTTGGGGTAGAAGACTCTTATTCATTGCTGGGAGGAGGACATATCAGTTTAGCTACTTTGAAGGACCATGTGGAAATAGCTTTGAAAAACTAACCTGTACATAGTACACTGCCTAGAAATTTCATTTTACTACACTGTTATGAGAGAAACGCTTGCCTGATTCATAAAAAGACATATACAAGGGTATTTACTGAAGCATTATATGTAATAGAGATACATTTTGAGGGGAGAAAATCCTGACCGTTCATTGATAGAACAATCATGTAATAAGCTGTAGTATATTTATGCTATGGAATACTATGTAGAAAAGGATGATGTGGATTTACTGTGTATAAATATACAGTATCTGTTATTGATTTAATATACAGGACAACATAAACAGCATGAAACTGTGTGCAGATGTATGCACTGTGTGCATGTGTATGAATATGTGTGTAGGTGTACATCGACAAATAAGTTTCAAGGGATCTAGAAGATTAGAGGCCAAATAAATGACAGTGCTTCCTTCTGGGGAGACAGAAAGAAGGCTGACATTCCTGATAAAAGAGCCTTCTCTATAGTGCCTGTAACTTTTATAAGTATTTCATTGATCTACATAGTTCTCTTCATGCCAGTACACTACCATCTTGATTACTGTATTGTTGATTCTGGTATACTTAGAAGCCAGCCTTCCAACTTTCAGTTTTTGTATTAAATTATAAATATGGTTTTCTCTAAATAAATATAATTGAATAGCTTCCTCCTTAACATAAAAAGAACAAAAAAATACAAAGATAAATTACTACTTCATAGAACTACTCTCTCAGAAGACATAAAGAATATGCTGGCCTATAGAACTGTCAACGGGTGCCATGTTGATATATCCCTTATTGCATGAACAGGTGAGCTAAATGGAAATTTCAAAAGATTGTCCAAGAATATCAGTTCATCTTGATATTTCTCATTAATTATATGAATTCTTTTTTTCTCCCTCTTTCTATCTCTGTCTCTATTTCCCTTTTTCCTATCTTCTTAGTCACTTGTCTCTACTTTGTAAAATTTTTTTCTAAATGACTTTGTACTAGTCCATTTTCAGACCGCTGTAAAGAACTGCCCAAGGCTTGGTAATTTATAAAGGAATGCAGTTTAACAGACTCACAGTCCAGCATGGCTGGGAAGGACTCAGGAAACCTTCAATCATGATGGAAGATGAAGGAGAAGAAAGGCACCTTCTTCACAAGGCAGCAGTAAGGAGAAGAGCTGAGTGAAAGGGGAAGAGCCTCTTATGAAGGAATCAGAACTTATCAGAACTCATTCACTATCCTGAGAACAGCATGGGGTCAACTGCCCCCATGATTAAATTACCTGCTCCTGGTCTCTCCCTTGACTTATAAGGACTATGGGGTCTATAATTAAAGATGAAATTTGGGTGGGGACACAAAGTCTAACCATATCAGACTTGTACAGAAATACTTCCAGTTGCCACTTTGTAAAATATTCTCTATTGAAATAATGACAACCATAGTAACTCACATTTGTAAAACACTTTACAATCCTATTTACCCTTGCATTATTTGTAGGCAGGTATTATTCCAACTATTATATACACCTGATAAAACTGAGAATGATTGAATAAAAAATTTGAACAACTTTAAAAAATAATTACGTGGCAAAAAAGGAACTCAAAATAAGTTTTAATCCAATTAAAATTATATTTTCATTGTGGTCTTACTAACGGAGTAATGTACATGAAAATAGTTAGCAAACACTGAACACCATAGCAATGTTAGATGGTATTTACTGTCATTAATTTTATTATTAGGCATAATTTATGTACAATGTCAACTATGTTTCTGCAGAAAACTGCAGGTGTAATAAATCCTCCCTGAAACAGGGCCCAAGAGATACCCACCATGAGACTCTGTTTAATTAAACAGGTGTAAGTGAACTAAAGGGAAGCAGAATCAAAAACATTTGATTCTATGACTTACATATGAATTGGGTTATAATAACTATATTAAGAAAACAGGAGCTGGAGCTGGGCAACGGATGGCCTTAAGCTATGTGAATGGAACGAATGTTTCAAATTACCTAGCTACTGAATATAAAGCATATTTAGCCCACAAACTCCCAAGTATACAGGACACTTTATACAATGGCACAATAAAGTACAAGCAAAATGAACTTGCGTCCTTAAAAAGAGTTCTCATTTTTGACTGCATGAAAGCCTTAAAAAGAGTTCTTATTTTTGACTGTATGAAATCTATACCAAGTCAGTCACAGTAATGTCTTTCTGCCCAAACCCCTTTTTAAGGAAGCTCTTACTCAAAGATCCTCATATCCCCCCCAAAAAAGTCCAACTATATGCTATTTGGTTATCTGTTTTTCCAGTTATCATTTTTATTGTCTCCCACTTCCAAGTCCATTCTTCATTGCCAGACCTGCAATAACAGAGATGGGCCCTGTAAATATTTCTCGGTGGTCAGCTGTCATGTTGTTAAGTGCTATCAGTAGAGGGCAGTAGATGAACAGCACAAGAAGGAAGGTTTCTCTTCTTGGATCTGAGCTGTTCCTCTTGCCAATTTCCTGCAGTGCAGGTGGTTTCTTCAGAGCTCAGTGGCCAACAGCTCTTTCCCATACATCCCTGGAGATGAGGCACATTCCTATGAATGCTTCTTTTAGACACTGTTGGGAGGCTTTGTAGCAAGTTATAAACACAGAAACTCCCTGTGGAAAATTTCCTTGATGTCCCAAAGAGCAGATTTTACAAAAGTCCTGCTGCAACATCTCAGTAACTTATCTACCATCCTTTACCCATGGTTGTTCCCACTCCAAACAGGTTTGGATCTGAGCCCAGGACTGGGGAGAGCTTTAACATTCAGTTCCTTCCTTGGTCACCAGATCTATCCGTAGAGCTAGAGCCTACTCTCTATGTGCCATTTCTTTACTCCTTAGAATTCTCCCTCTTTTTTCCTTACTACTCAATCCAATCCCCTGTTATAATTAATAATACTTTAAAATATTATTCAGATATAAATCACGCACTATAACATTCATCAAGACCAACTTAAAAGGTAAAATTCAACAATTTTTTGGTATATTCACAAGATTTTGCAAGGATGACTAACATCTAATTACAAAACACTTTCAGTAGCCCCAAAAGAAATCCCACACACATTAAGCAGCCTCAGCCAATTACTTCTGCCACCAACACCTTGCAACCATTAACCTACTTTTTAATCTGTGGATTTCTGTCTCTATGCCTCTTCTGAATGTTTCATATAAGTAAAATCATACAATATGTGCCTCCTTTCACATAGCATAATGTTTTCAAGGTTCATCCATGTTGTAGCATGTGACAGAGCTCTTCTGTGGGGCTTAGTAATACTCTATCGTATGAATATACCCCATTTTGTTTTATCTTCAGTTGATGAACATTTGAGATGTTTCTACTAGCTGACTGCTACAAATAATGCTATAAACATTCAGGTACAAGTTTTGTGCGACCATGTGCTTTTAATTCCCTTGGTTATATACCTAGGAGTATAATTGCTGGCTAATATGGTAATTCAATGTTTAACTTTTAAAGGAAAAAACTGATTTCCACCATGGCAGTGCCATTTTACATTTATGCATACAGCCATGTATGAGGATTTCAAATTATCTACATTTTTGACGAGGTTGAGGAAATTCCTATAATTTATAGTTTGGTTCATGTTTTTAACTAAAAAATAGAGGTATTGTATTTTGTCAAATGCATTTTTTCAATTATCCAGGTCATGTGTCGTTCCCCTTCTCTCTCTTAATATTGTGTGTCAAATTAATTAATTTTTATATGTTGAAAAAGTCTTGGATTCATAGGAAAAATCCCACTTGAGCATGCTGTATAATTCCTCCATACGGTGATGAATTCAATTTCCCTGTCTTCTGCTGTAATTTTTGCAACTATAGTCTCAAGATATAATGATCTGTAGTTTTCTTTTCTATTGATCTTTAAATGTTTGGTAGGATTCATTGGTGAAATCATCCAGTCCTGGGTTTTTTATTTTGTTGGAAGTTTCTTATTACTAATTCAATCTCTTAACAAATCTCTTGAGTTTTTCTATTTCTTTTTCATTCAGTTTTGATAGTTTGTGTCTTTCTAAAAATTTGTCCATTTCATTGACATTATCTAACTTGTTATCATACAGTGGTTTGCAGGTTTAGAATTCATTTCATTTTTATGGAGCTAATATTAATGTCCCTTTTTTATCCCTGATTTTAGTAATCTGAGTTACCTAATTTTTCTAGATCAATCTCACTAAAAGTTTATTGATTTTGTTGTTCTTTGCAAACAACTTCTGATTTCATGGGTTTTCTCTATTGTGTTTTGCTTGTCTCTTCAATTCATTTATGTGCTAATCTTTGTTACTTCTTTCCTTAGGTTTGCTTTGGGTTTAAGTTAATATCTCAAATTTATTAAAATAAAAGTTAGTTATTAATTTGAAACCTTCTTTTTAGGTGGAAACTAACAACCTGCTCCTGAATGACTACTAGATAAATGATGAAATGACTTTGTTTACCAGAACCTCTGGGACACATTTAAAGCAGTGTCTAACGGGAAATTTACAGCACTAAATGCCCACATTTGAGAAGCGAGGAAAGATCTAAAATTGATACCCTAACATCACGATTAACAGAACTAAAGGAGCAAGATCAAACAAATTCAAAAGCTAGCAGAAGGCAAGAAATAGATAATATCAGCAGAACTGAAGGAGATAGAGAGACCAAAAACACCTTCAAAAAATCAATAAATCCAGGACGTTGTTTTTTGAAAATATCAACAAAATAGATAGACTGCTTGTCAGACTAATAAAAAAAGAGAGAGATAAGAATCAAATAGATGCAATAAAAAATGATAAAGGGGACATCACCACCAATCCCATAGAAATACAAACTACCATCAGAGACTACTACAATCACCTCTATGAACATAAACCTGTAAATCTAGAAGAAATGGATAAATTCCTAGACACGCCTTCCCAAGACTAAACCAGGAAGATGTTGAATCCCTGAATAGACCAATAACAAAGTCTGAAATTGAGACAACAAATAATAACCTACCAACCAAAAAAAGTCCAGGACCAGACAGGATCACAGCTGAATTCTACTAGAGGTACAAAGAGGAGCTGGTACCATTCCTTCTGAAACTATTCCAAACAATACAAAAAGAGGGACTCTTCCCTAACTAATTTTATGAGACCAACATCATCCTGATACCAAAATCTGGCAGAGACACAACTAAAAAAGAAAATTTCAGGCCAATGTCCATAATGAACATGGATGCAAAAATCTTCAATAAAATACCGGCAAACCAAATCCAACAGCACATCAAAAAGCTTATCTATCACAATCAAATCATCTTCATCCCTGGGATGCAAGCCTGGTTGTACATATGCAAATCTATAAATGTAACCTGTCATATAAACAGAACCAAAGACAAAAACCACATGAATATCTCAATAGATACAGAGAAGACCTTTGAAAAAAATTCAACAGCCCTTTATGTTAAAATCTCTCAATAAACTAGGCATCAATGAAACATATATCAAAATAATAAGAGCCACTTATGACAAACCCACAGCCAATATCATACTGAATGGGCAAAAAACTGGAAGCATTCTCTTTGAAAACTGGCACTAGACAAGAATGCCCTCTCTCACCACTCCTATTCAACATAGTATTGGAAGTTCTGGTCAGGGCAATCAGGCAAGAAAAAGAAATAAAAGGTATTTAATTAGGAAAAGAGGAAGTCAAACTGTCTCTATTTGTAGATGATATGATTGTCTATTTAGAAGATTCCATTGTCTCAGCCCAAAATCTCCTTAAGCTGGTAAGCAACTTCAGCAAAGTCTCAGGATACAAAATCGGTGTCCAAAAATCACAAGCATTCTTATACACTAGTAACAGACAGAGAGCTAAATCATGAGTGAACTCCCACTTGCAATTACTACAAAGAGAATAAAATACCTAGGGATGCAACTAACAAGGGATGTGAAGGACCTCTTCAGGGAGAACTACAAACTAATGCTCAAGGAAGTAAGAAAGGACACAAACAGATGGAAGAACATTCCATGCTCATGGTTAGAAAGAATCAATATCATGAAAATGGCCGTATTTCCCAAAGTAACTTATAGATTCAATGTTATCCCCATCAAGCTACTATTGACTTTCTTCACAGATTTGGAAAAAAACACCTTAAACTTCATATAGAACCAAAAAAGAGCCTACATAGCCAAGACAATCCTAAGAAGAAAAAAATAAAATAAAATAAACTGGAGGCTTCATGCTACCTGACTTCAAACATTTTTTTTTCTTTTTTTTAATTATACTTTAGGTTCTGAGGTACATGAGCAGGTCATGCAGGATTGTTGCATAGGTACATACATGGCAATGTGGTTTGCTGCCTCCAGCCCCCATCCCCTATATCTGGCATTTCTCCCCATGTTATCCCTCCCCAACCTCCCTACCCCCAACTGACTCTCACCTAGCCCTCTCAACAGACCCCAACGTGTGATGCTCCCCTCTCTGAGTCCATGTGTTCTCTCTGTTCAACACCTACCTATGAGTGAGAACATGGGGTGTTTGATTTTCTGTTCTTGTGTCAGTTTGCTGAGAATGATGGTTTCAAACTATAATACAAGGCTACAGTAATCAAAACAGCACAGTACTAGTACCAAAACAAAGATATAGACCAACGGAACAGAAGAGAAGCCTCAGAAGTAATGCCACATATCTACAACTGTCTGATCTTTGACAAACCTGACAAAAACAAGCAACGGGGAAACGATTCCCCATTTAATAAATGATGTTGGGAAAACAGACTAGCCATACACAGAAAGCTGAAACTGGATCCCTTCCTTACACCTTATATAAAAATTAACTCCAGATGGATTAAAGATTTAAACATAAGACCTAACACCATAAAAATGCTAGAAGAATACCTAGGCAATACCATTCAGGACATAGGCATAGGCAAGGACTTCATGGCTAAAACACCAAAAGCAATGGCAACAAAATCCAAAATAGACAAATGGATCTAATTAAACTTAAGAGCTTCTGCACAGCAAAAGAAGCTATTATTGGAGTGAACTGGCACCCAAGAGAATGGGAAAAGGTTTTTGTAATCTACCCATCTGACAAAGGGCTAAAAACCAGAATCTACAAAGAACTTAAACAAATTTACAAGAAAAAAAAAAACTTCCCCATCAAAAAGTGGGTAAAGGATATAAACGGACACTTTTCAAAAAAAGACATTTATGCCGCCAACAAACATGAAAAAAAGCTCATCATCACTGGTCATTAGAGAAATGCAAATCAAAACCACACTGAGACATCATCTCACGCTAGTTAGAATGATGATCATTAAAAAATCAGGAGACAATAGATGCTATAGAGGATGTGGTAGGAGTATAAATTAGTTCAACCATTGTGGAAGACAGTGTGGTGATTCCTCAAGTATCTAGATCTAGAAATACCATTTGACCCAACAATTCCATTACTGGGTATATACCCAAAGGATTATAAATCACTCTATTATAAAGACACATGTACACATATGTTTTTGTGGCACTGTTTACAGCAGCAAAGACTTGGAATCAACCCAAATGCCCATCAGTGATAGGCTGGATTAAAAAAAAAAAACGTGGCACGTATACACCATGGAATACTATGCAACCATAAAAAAGGATGAGTTCATGTCCTTTGCAGGGACATGGATGAAGTTGGAAACTGTCATTCTCAGCAAACTGACACAAGAACAGAAAACCAAACACATGTTCTAAGTCATAAGAGGGTGTTGAACAATGAGAACATATGGACACAGGGAGGGGAACATCACACACTGGGGCATGTCAGGGGGTAGGGGGGTAGGGGAGGAACAGCAGGGGGTGGGGGGATTAAAAAGGCATAATATTAAGAGAAATATCTAGTGTAGATGATAAGGGGATGGATGTAGCAAACCAACATGTCACGTGTATACCTATGTAACAAACCTGCACTATCTGCACATGTACCCCAGAACTTAAAGTATAATAAAAATAAAAATAAAAAATAAAAGACTTGAAAAAAAAGATGTCTATCTCTTCCTATTTTATAAATTAATTTAGAAGTTTCTTTGTGTTGATTTTCAACCTTGTCTTAGATCTTGATGAGCTTCTTTGCAATCTACACTTTGAATTCTTTCTCTGTCATTTCTGAATTTTCATTTTGGTTAGGAGTCATTGCTGGAGGGCTGGTGGGATCCTTTGATGGTATCATGACATTCAAATTTTTCATGGTGCTAGATTCTTGTGCTGATTTCTCCTCATCTGGAGATGCTGGCGTTTCTAAATTTGTACATATATTAATGAAGATAGAATTTTTTTTCTTTCTTTTTTCCCTCTCCCTACGGGGTGGGAGAATGTAGGCTGTCTCTACACTGTGACTGTAGAGAATGCTGGCTAGGGCTCTTTTGGCTTTATTTCTATATCTCTGTGTAATTCTGTTGGCAGGTTTTATATTGAACTGTGTGGTTTGATCTACAGGCCTGTAGATGGTACTTATAAGTAAGAGCCATCTATAGCCAATACCGATGGTCATATACTTGGTCCTTGCTTACTGGAAACTCTCTGTTGCCTCAGGCAATGGGTTTATCCATAAAGTACACAGTGGTCTGAGATGTCTGCTTATCCCAGGGTTGGGAGCAAGATGGGCAGGTCTTCACTAGGCAGTCCTGCTTATGGATCCCCCAATGGCAAATACAAGCACCAGAATGGAGAGAGTCACAGCAGGGAGCAACCAAGCACCCCAGAGGTGTGTCTAGGCATGGAGATGAGGAACACATTGGCTCCAAGTTCTCTGTATGGTATAGGGAATGCTAAACTCCTACTCCAGAAAAGTGTGTGCTCCAGATGACATAAAGCCATAGTTAATAATTCTTTATTTTAAACATTTTATTTCTAATTGCTGTGTGAGTTTTGTCTCCTAATAGAAATCTAACTAATATGCTTGCAGTACATTCTGTTATAAAATGATAAAGTGACTACATGAAATTTACTCAGTAATCTGAATAGGAAATACTAACTTTTTAACCCCTAGCAATGGATTGAATTGAAAATTAATGATGTATAAAGGAATGGAATAGCCACAGTAAGTCTTCAAGCTAAATTTATGAAGACTCAGCAGTTTGGCCAACCAAAATAAATTCGTCATTAGACAGAGGAAAAAAGATTTTTAGAAACCTACACAATATAGATACTACGGTGCCTATCAAAGTCTTTTTCATGGCTATCTCCTGACTGCAAACATCTTTATAACATATTATCTTCATCTTAAAACAGTCTGAGTTAATTTGCGTTCCTTGAAATTAAGCCGATCAAGAAAAAAAGCTAAACACTGCTTATCTTTCTATAATCTGAACGACCTCGCTTTTCTTTCTCCATGTATGCCCCATCACCACCGCACACCACTCATCAATGAGTGTGTATGTTTTTGCTTATGTCTTTGCTCTCCTGTGCAGAAAGTTCTGCTACAAGAAAAAAACAACCCGATCAAAAAGCGGGCGAAGGATATAAACAGATACTTTTCAAAAGAAGACATTTATGCAGCCAACAAACATATGAAAAAAAGCTTATCATCACTTGTCATTGGAGAAATGCAAATGAAAACAACATTGAGATACCATGTCACGCCCAGTTATAATGGCGATCTTTAAAAATTCAGGGGACAAAGGATGCTGGAGAGGATGTGGAGAAATAAGAACGCTTTTACACTGTGGTGGGAGTATAAATAAGTTCAACCATGGTGGAAGACAGTGTGGTGATTCCTCAAGGATCTAGAACTAGAAATACCATTTGACCCAGCAATCCCATTACTGGGTATATACCCAAAGGATTATAAATCATTTGTTACAAAGACACATGCACACATACGTTTACTGCAGCACTGTTCACAATAGCAAAGACTTCGAACCAACCCAAATGCCCATCAATGATAGACTGGATAAAGAAAATGTGGCAAATATACACCTTAGAATACTATGCAGCCATAAAAAAGGATGAGTTCATGTCCTTTGTGGGAAATGGATAAAACTGGAAACCATCATTCTTAGCAAACTGACACAGGAGAGAAAACCAAACACCATATGCTCTCACTCACAAGTGGGTGTTGAACAATGAGAACACATGGACACAGGGTGGGGAACATCACACACTGGGGCCTGTCAGTGGGTAGGGGGATAGGGGAGGTACAGAGCAGCGGGGGAATAGGTAAGGGATAGCATTCGGAGAAATACCTAATGTAGATGACGGGGTGATGTATGCAGCAAACCACCATGGCACGTGTATACCTATGTAACAAACCTGCACATTCTGTACATGCACTCAGAACTTAAAGTATAATAATAAAAAATTTAAAAAAAGAAAAGTCAAGTTTAGACGTGGAAATACTAAGTCAAAATCACAATACAATCTTATACTTTTGGGTCTAACTTTATTTTCCTCATTAATTAAAAAACCTATCCTGCATGGTTGTTATGATTAAGTGATGTTATCTATGGAAAGCGATTGTTAGTATACTGAACACATTTGAAGTTCTCCACAATTGTTAAGGCAACACTGTTTCACCACTCTACCTGATCCAAGTCTTACCCACATAGACCCAAATAAAAAGTTAATCTTCCACGTAAAAGTTTAAATAAACATATAATGGTCATGAAGGCCAAATAGAACTACATTGCTCAAAATTAAATTAAACTACTTAATGGGCACAAATAAAGTCTTCAATAATATGTATTGAATTAATTCATTAATGACATATTCTATACTGATCCAGACTTCAGTGATTCACTTCTATTATATTGTTAATATTGTTTAAGCATATTAATTATTTTTCCTTTTCCTCAGGAGGTCAGACATTACGTCTTCTCTTCTTTTGCACCCTTAAAGTAGCTGATCCAGTGAAGGGAAAGAGGAAATACTCAAAAAATACATATTAATTGAGAAAATATATTTTTACTTTAATAGAATAAAAATGTTAGACTTAACATAAAACATAACTAAACCCATCTCTCTTTGCTGGAGATATCCTGCACATAATATGACACTTTTTGCTCTGTAAAAGTTAAGCTATAATTCAATTTTTTCCTTTGTGTTATCTTTCTGTACCTCCTTCTGAACTTCTGACATTAGCTGTCACTCACTGTCAGGGAGCTAACGCTAAGCAATCTTTACACTAAGGATAAACGTGAGCTGAGTTGCACAGAATAATGTCTCTCTAGGTCCAAAAAGACTGTCTTTCCATGGGCTTGCCCTTCAGAAGAAAGGAGATTACTCTGAGTGAACAGTGTTTAAACAGCCAACCCCATCTAGCATTTCAATTTTCGGTCCAGTGACCAAGTGAATGCACATAGTCACAACAGAGAAACTAGATCTTTTGGCATTTAAAATAACACAGTAAAGAGCAAAGCATAATTTCAGATCCTAGCTTCTCATAAGAGAAAGGAAAAATGGGAAGAGAAATAATTTTAAAGGAATATCTTAGGAGAAAGAGGAATTAGCACAGAACTTGGGAAAATACCATCACTTTAGAGTATACAAAGTTTGATTATATGTAGCCTCAATGACAGATTTTTCCAAATTGCCTGTGAAAGCCTGAAATTGATAAAGTATGTGTTAAGTACGTCTTTTTGATTCAGACAAGCAAGAAAAGCACAAGGCATAAATAAATTGTTAGTCCTGAAAATGACTGATTACAGCAAAGGATGTAAGAGACTGAATGAAATCCACATTCTACAGCTCCTCTGTGTTCTTTTCCCTTTGCATGTTACGCAGTTGATTCACATCCTAATCATTAGAATGCTGGTGCTAATCAGATACCTTTGGTCTTCCAATTTGAATTTTGTCTGAAAAACCAACAGCAATCACCTACAATAGAAACAAATCATTAAACCACTTAACTCTTGGTTTGAGAATTTCATAATTTTCCCTTTAATGTTGAAAATCCCACCTGAATTGGGTAAATCTCACTCACCTGGGCTAAAATAAACCGTGGTGGCACACCTTCTTAGAAAAGAAGAAATTAGTGATTTTCTAGAATATTTCATTTGAGTAAAATGAGGTGTGATGAACAGTTAGCCAGACATAGGAAAACTGATTTCAGTCTTGTCTGGTGAAAGGGAAATTAGATTAGTCTCCACCTGAGAACTTGGCCCCCCAGCTGGATAAGAGGTTGAAGGAAAATCATACAAGTCAGGACAATTAGTTTGTTTGTACATCTTGGGAAGCTGTCTCACACTTTATCTCACACCTTGTTTTATTGAAGAGCTGCCCCTTGCTGTGTGTTTCCCTGTGCAAAGTGAAAATACTTTTGCTCGATTTTCAATGGATCAATAGAGAGCATTCAATTCTTCATTAACAGATGAACTGGTGCAGAAAATTAAGACTCCACCATGCTTTCTCTGCACGTGGATGATCAAGAGTTTAGCCCTAACTTAATACGAGTAAGGGCAATCTGAAGCATGGAGTAACCCCACAGGACAATACAAATAAAATGAGGCTCTTGTGGGCAGAAAATAGGGATGTTCTAGCTTCAGAAAAATGACAATATCTGGATTAATACAATATGTTAAACAGTAAGCTAATTAAGGATTGGGTTATTTAATTTGCATCCAGCTTCTTGTAATCTATCTGCCTTCCCAAATGCCCAGTCAAGTCTCCTCCAAGGCCTAGAATTGGCATTAAGCTCTGCTGAGGACTTCATTTCTCTTGGCCTATGGCTTCTTCAATCAGCTGTCAAGGACATGCTACATTTCCTAAAGTTAGTGTACTCAGGCAAGAAGTGTAGACTATGACAGAGCTAGGTGGGAAAATGGGAGGAAGTTCAAGTGGAGTGGGGAAAGGAAGGAAAGAAAATAGAAGTATGCCATGAGAAAAAGCGGTTTCCTGGGAGTATACAGGAGGACAGAGGGGAACTTAAGATGTGTTTCTGGAAGTTTACCATCATGAAACCCATGATGTGTGTGCCTTCCTTGAAAACACATCTCCAAAGAAATGACTTATAGGGAGGAATTCTGATTCCCTTGAGTAAGACACACAAACTGAAAGCCAATGGTATAATTTAATATGGAAATGACTGTTTCAAAAATAGCTGTAAAGTAAATATGTAAGTAGCTATATGTCTATTCAATTGACACAGTCTCATTATTGGTCTGCTTCATTCATTTATTGTGTATACCAGAACTTTGAAAGTTATCATTTTTGGATCCTAGTGAGAAGAATATTCTAAATCACTGTACCCTTCAACTGATCTGAACTTGAAGTACTAGTGTGATAATTGCTCCTATGTTTAACTGACAAAGAGTAAGAAGGCCTCACAGCACATGCTGCCCCGCTGTCTGCTGACACCTTGAACTTCACAGCTATACTCCCTCTCTCTTCAGTTTACAAAGGGCCATTGAGAAAACGCAAGTACCTCCATTTGGTTCAGGAGACTGAGAGAGTACAAATACCTTGGAGAAAGTTGAGGTTAAGAGGAAAGAACACTGTATCAAATCTTCCCCTTAATCCACACCTTCTTTTTCAGGGGTCACAAGCCTGGAAAAGAACATGATGGATTATCTACAGTTTATAGAGAAAAGAAAAGAATGTCCACATATCTCCTCTCCTCATAATCTTCTGTTCAACGTTCTTTCTTGGGCTTAATACCTTGAAATTATAAGGCCTTTCAGATACACTTGTCTTTGTGCCTCACAAACTTGGAGAGTAACTTAAGAAAAAAAACATGGTAAAATCTTTAGAATTCCACTAATTAATTTCGATTTGAGATTCCCCTGGCAGACGTAAAGAAAGAAATATCATTAAGTATATGCAGTCCTGAATTTATTATGGTCTAATGTCTGGAAAAACAATAATTTTAATATAATTGGTACTTTCAAAGTAATTAAAATGATTTTTAAAGATATTAAAGACATAAAAAATCTCGTTACTTGCCTTTATTTTTTTAATTTGGTAATTAGTTCTCTAATGTTGAAGCGTTTTTATATTTTGAATCCACTATTATGTGAAGGAGGTCTGTTTCAACTTGTTATTTTCTCATTAACTTACCTCACCTTACTTATTAGTATACAAGTGCACACGTGCTCTCTACTTGAAAATTACAAACTTGCATGTGTAAGTAAATGTTTTAATTGCCAGCATTTTACTAGGCCATTCTAAATTTCTCGGGTAATAAAGGCACAAGTCTTCTGGTACATAATTCACTGGACTTATTGAGCACTGCCTTTACTCCTTTACATCACAGGAAAATACTTTAGGTCATTTTTTCCCCACTGTATTAGAGATAACATCTGTGCAATAAAATTCACACTGGTCCTTGAACAGGACTAAGAGTTTTGACAACTCTGCATGGGTTTGCACAGCCTAATTCATAGGTCTGGAATGCTCTTCCCAAACTCCTGACTCTTCCTGTGAAGTTGCTGCTATCTTTTCCCCCCAGCATCAGCAACATTTGGTATGAAACCTTTACTAACGGTCTGAGAAAAAGCTGTCACCACCCTGGTCATCCACCATGTGTCTTTATTATAATAGTTTCTATGGGTACTTACAATTTTTTTTCTGTCACCCCCAAAAATTGTGAGCTCATCAAGATCAAACATAGCATCTCATTCATTGTTTTAATCCATGAAAAACAACAAAACAAAACTCAATTGTAGACTTTTGGGACTAAAATTCTGAGAATTTTAAATGAAACCCAATTTTCTATATCATTTCTGACTCTGTAAGTCACTCATGAGAATGAATGTTGCATTTTTTCACATTAAAAAAAAATCTAAAGAAGAGTTCAAAAGTAGCAGGGGGTTCTCATTAGTCCTTTAGTGGGTAGTTTTCTGAATTTCTAATGTCATCTCTACCACTGATAGCATTCAACAAAGGACTATTTGAAAAGACAGATTAGCAAGAATAATGGAAACTGGAGGTCAGAAGAGAAATAGCTAGAGGAAAAATGTACTACATATAACTATTTCCAAAGTTGGTATGCTTAGGAGAAAAACCTTTTGAAGTAGCACGGTTTAGAAGAGATGCAGGAATTAACTTGTAGCATGATAGATGATTGTGTCAGGAAGGAAAGAGAATATGTGAGATAGTTCAGAGGAAAATCATAAATGATAAAACTCCTTCTATGAGCAATATGAGGAAATAAACAAACCTCAGAATTCTGATAATTGGGTGTAAATCAACAAAGACTGCAGCCCTTAAATCGCCAAAACCTCATAAGAATGACTTAATGTTTCTCTTTGGAGCATTACGTTTAGACAGGATTGGCTGAAGTTGTCTGGCCAGGCTAAAAATCCTGAGTTTCTAGACAGATTGCTATTGCAGGCTTTGTTTCTCATCACAGTCACACACATACACACAAACACACTCACACATTACATACCACTTTGGTTTTCCCCCTCTTGCTGTTGATGCTGTTTTCTTTGACTAGTCTCTCATTTTTTAATCAAAGTTAAAGTGGCACAGAAGTTCTGAAATTCAGCTTTCAAAACCATTATAGAGATAAAAACACATACACAGCTGGGCTGTCAAATTTCTCGAGAGGAATCTTTTATGCTCTTCAATGAAATGATGCTTGCTTGTCTGTCTCCTTTTTCCTCCCACAGCTCATTGATGGAAAGTTTTGACTAATTTCAGGGAGTCATATAATTGGATATTCACTATTCACCCATTCATTTGGTAACCTACTCAGTCCTTGGGAAATGTTGACTTACTAATCATCCTGTTATACTGACTATGTACTATAATCTAATGATCAAACTACATGATATATTTAAAATAAGAAATTCATTAATTCTGTTCTTGATCATGATTCTTTACAAATATGATAAGCATCATATCACATAGGTAATTGGCTTTGAATTTTTAACTCTCAGCTTTCCTGAGATTGGTATAATTTACATTCAAAAACTAGTGAGAAAGCATAAATCACTGACATCAAAAAACCTAAAAAAAAGGCAAAAAATTGTCCAAAAAACGAAACAGAAGCACAAATCCAAGGCAATTAAAGTACCTACAGTGGAAACAAACAATGATTTCAGTGGTAAATTTAAAACGCTAAAGATTAATATTTAAAAACATGAAATATGAAATTTTAATTTCTCTGATGGGTTTTATAATAAACATTGAATTGTGAACATATAATTAAATATCAGTGAAGCTTTCAGAAACAATATATCATTAGTAATATAAGGCATGTTTGTATTAAGTATGAAAAATAGAGAAATGAGTATGCAAAAGCAGAACAAATATTTTCTTAAGCTATTGACACACAATGAAGGTCAATCAACCTATGTTGAAAACAGGCATTTCTATAAATGCTCTGCAAAAACACTTGAGATAAACAATCATTTCCAGAAGAATGAATTTCAGCATACAATAATGGACAATCATACCTTGTTTAAAACAGTGGAATAATAAAAGGAAATCCTACATTCAAGAGATGAATTTCTTCACTCAGAAACTTAATTTTATATACTAGTTTATCTATTAATATCTGCCTTCCTCCCAGCTTTTCTTTGAATGATTGGCGTCTCTTTACTGCACACATCAGTCTCATCAGTCTCCATCTTTTACGTTAACCTTTTCCTGGGCTCCTGAGCATTCAGTTATTCCTCTCACTGAGGTTTTTCTCACACCACACTTCAATGTTTGGTTCATGTGCCCATCTCTTTTACTACACTGATATTGTGGGTAGCAGATTCCATGCCTTTTCAACTACCTATCCCTAGACTCATTTAATGATACATATCCAAAACATTGGTACACAAGAAAACCTCTCCATGGTTTTCATTTTCATGTGTCATCTCAGAGTCCCAGAACTAACCCTCATGATCAGGGACTCATTCTATATCCTTTACCAAAATATCTGATCTCTGGAAACTACAGATTTATTTTTTTTAATGTCGATCCAATAAAACATCCTAACTTTGAACTGATAACTGGTATTATGGTGTAGTGTGGTATGAAAACTAATAATCAAAATTAAAAGTTATGTATTTTTTAACAGAAAAATAATAGCAAGAGAATTCATCATATGACAAGTTTTTTCTATGCCCTGTTACATACAAGATCTCATTATTGAGCAAATATTGCTAAGTTTCCCTTTAATCCTGCCACTGTCCTAGACACTGGGACTATATGTACAAGATGTATGATATCCTTGCCATCATGTTGTTTACATTCACATGGACCAGACATATTTCAAGAACGTACACATTTTTTTTAAAAAAAGTTATTGTTGAGCAGCATTAAGAACACAAAGCAAAGTTGGGAGATAGTGACTAAGAGCTTCTTTTTTCGAATAATGTGGCCAAGAAAGACTCTCTAGATGAGCTGATATTTGAAGACACAAATCATGAGAAGGGGCTATTAGAATGCAGATATTAGTGAAGCATATGTAAGGCTGAGCAAGCTAGTGTAATGACCCCTGAAGAGGACATGAGCTTCTGTGTTTGAGAAATAACAAAGAACAGAGTAACTAATACAATAACATGGGAGAAGCAGGTAGGAGCCAGGCCATGAAGAACCTTACAGATAGTTATATGGTGTTTGATAAAACATAATTTATATTTTTCAACATCCATTCCTGCTATAGAGTAGAAAGCAGGCTTTATGGGGAAAAGAAAGGAAACAAGAAGATGAGAAAGCTATTGCAGAACCAAAGAAAAGATGATGGAGGCAGTGATGAAGATAATAGAATTCAATATATTTGGAAGATTATATTGGTAGGCATAGCTAACTTGCTACTGAGTTGGACAGGTGGGGTGGTATTAGAAGTGTTGGGAAACCAAGGATAACTCCTAAGTTTCGATCTGAGTAATTAGCTAAATGTGGTCATGTAAACCGAAATAAAAAGGAAAGATAGAGAAATCTGATGAGGAGAGCAAAGAACAGAGTAGCTCAGAGGATGGATGGATGATTTGTGCTAAATTACCAAGAATGATAACAGGAACAGTGGCAGAAAGGAAGGGATTAAATATTTGCTTATTATTGCAATTGGACAGCATATGACACCAATAAGAAGGCAGTGTACAGCAGAGTCCAATCTTAGGCCCCTCAGAAAAGCTGGGAATTTGAGGTATGTGGAGGAAAAATCATCAGAAAAAGGCATAGGGAGGCAGGGGCAATCCTACGCTACTAGCCTTGTGGTAGATGATGTACACCTGAGAAAGAAATGAACACAAACCTTTTCTATTTGAATGGGCTGCAGGAGAACCTGTGTCTTTAAGAGAGAGCTAACATAAAGAGCATATTTTGAAAGTTAGTAGGGAGTTTTCTGATGATGTCTATGAGATTCAAGGGGCACCATAAAAAAAAAGAAGACATTTATGCAGCCAACAAACATATGAAAAGAAGCTCATCATCACTGGTCATTAGAGAAATGCAAATCAAAACAACATTGAGATACCATCTCATACCAGTTAGAATGACAATCATTAAAAAATCAGGAGACAACAGATACTGGAGAGGATGTGGAGAAATAGGAATGCTTTTACACTGTTGGTGGGAGTGCAAATTAGTTCAACCATTGTGGATGACAGTGTGGTGATTCCTCAAGGATCTAGAACCAGAAATACCACTTGATCCAGCAATCCCATTACTGGGTATATAACCAAAGGATTATAAATCATTCTATTATAAAGACACATGCACACGTATGTTTATTATGGCACTGCTCACAATAGCAAAGACTTGGAACCAACCCAAATGCCCATCAATAATAGACTGGATTAAAAAAATGTGGCACATATACACCATGGAATACTATGCATCCATAAAAATGATGAGTTCATGTCCTTTGCAGGGACATGGATGAAGCTGGAAACCATCATTCTCAGCAAACTGAAACAGGAACAGAAAACCAAACACCACATGTTCTCACTCATAAATGGGAGTTGAACGATGAGAACACATGAACATAGGCAGGAGAACATCACACACTGGGGTGTGTTAGACATCAGGGGCCTATAGGAGAGATACCAGGGGTTGGGGAGGGATAGCATTAAGAGAAATACCTAATGGAGATGACGGGGTGATGGATGCAGCAAACCACTGTGGCACGTGTATACCTATGTAACAAACCTGCACATTCAGCACATGTACCCCAGAACTTAAAGTATAATAAATAAATAATTAAAAAACAAAAAATAAATAAAAAGCTTTGGGAGTCAGTGAGGACTGAAAAATGGCATCTCATTAGGGAATGCATACATTCATATGATGACAACAATTTTGATGGTAATAAATAGCCTGAGAGATGTAAATTTTTGCTATGACCCCGATGGCCACCACTTTTTATTGTTAAAATATTAAAATATGTTAATATTTGATAAACAGTCATTATCTTGAGTTCTCATAGTGCTCTTCTCATAATCATGGTACTCTAGTCCATTTTCTCAAGACTCTTAACCTTTCTGTGATCTAGAAACCTATAAACAGGTATCTCAAGGCACAGCAGGGGGCTTCCAGAATGTTCTCCGGTACAGTGTCTAGCATCTGTTTGCATTTATTTATACAGGATACTTATTCAATATGATGAATACCTTATTTTTTACACGGTATACTCACAATGATGCCGGGGTGATAATTCAGGTGAATTGCGCTATGAGGAATGATGGGATTAGTCCTGATGTTCTAAGGAGAAGGAACAGTCTCATCTCATCATAGTATCTAGCAAAAGCTTGTTCTTGTCGTGGCAGTGATGGGGATAAAAGTGTGACAAATGAGGAGAAGGCACCCTTGACTAAAGCATTTAAACAATTATATTTCTTCAGTGTGTAGGGACATAGGGCCATGGTGAGAGGAGTCACATTACACTAAATCTAAATTCCAGTGAATAAAGTAGCTTCATCTAGATGATCAATGCCTACTGCCAGGACCCCCAAAAACCGATGTCATTAAGTCCCATGTTAGACACAAGGACGAATATTTACAGTTTGCCCCAAAGCATAGTTTACTGAGAGATGAATGGAGAATTCTAATTGAAGTCTTTTATATTAAAAAACCCATGCATTTTCTTCAACCTGTAAAATGTACCTGCATGTACAAAAACCTAACCTTATAACACCACTACAAGTATAGAACTTGAAGGGGACTTAAAAATACCAAAGATGAAACATAGTAAATAGTGGTGGATGTTGAAGTCTATATGGCAGATAGATTGCAAACCAAACTTTGGGAACTAAAAGGAAGGTAAAAGACTTTAATAAAATTTTTAATACACATGAACATTCAGTACGATAAACACAAAGATTAGCATGCTATGGAATAGTCAAAATAGATTCTAGAAACTCAGGTTGTGTTTTCTTGTTCCTTTTTTTTGTAGGAGACACTTTTGAAATACACCCTGATTTTGCAATATACGTCTTTGCATTAAACAAATTACCTAAATATTGGGATACAGCACCAAATAGAAATTTTATTAATTGGTTTGCCTGACTTGATTCAATTTGGTGTAAAATATGAAAAAATGGTGAAAACATCCACATTAAATTCATGAAGAGATCCCAATACTTAAGTGGAGAGGTTTTGTTTATCCAGTCTATCATTGATGGGCATTTGGGTTGGTTCCAAGTTAATTCACAATACAACATGATTCTAAGCATGTCTTTTTGGACTAATAAGAAACATTTGTTATGTAAAAGATAAATGCTTTTGTTACAGATTTTATGAAAAGTTCTATTTTTCATAGACAGAATGTTCTTGGAAACTCTAAGTAACACGAAGCATACCAGTTCAATCCTTATTACACTGTGTATATGTCATCGCTATGGGTGTTACAATTAAAGCAAGGTATGCTTGGGACACTCCTGGTAGATGTCTTTTGTATTTACTTTGTAATAATGATGCTCTATTTTGCTCTCAAAATCATTCTGGTTTGCAAGATAAAGTACAAGAATAAAACCAATTGAAAATGATATGTGGATCACCTTGCCAATTGAAAGGAAAGAACCAAATATTGAACAGGGAAACTAATATATGTTAAATGCCAAAAATACAGTGCCATCAAGACTTTAATGTGATTCTTTTGAACATATTGTTACTTCCTAAAATAGAAGAAGGAAGCTGAAGTATACAAGCTTGCTCTTTCCTTCCTTTCTTAGGGATGAAGTGATCTTCTACCTTCCCCATCCACCTGTATGCTTGATTTGTGGTAGATGGCACATATTAGTGATTAAGGCATGAAAATGAGCATCATGACAATCCAGGTTTATATACAAACTTTGATACCCCACAGCTGTGTGCACTTGGACACATTAACTTTTCTAAGACTCACTTTTCATCTGAAAGTTGAGAATGATAGTATCTTCCCTATGAAACTGCCTATAGATAGAATCCCATAAATGAGAGATAACACCATTACGGTAGTCAAAGGCATCACCCTGATTGTCATCATGATCTGATTCCCTCCAATACTTACAAAAATGTTTTGTTATCACTTCTTTCTAAATCAACTATG
>NW_016107458.1:1772444-1782151 GCF_001604975.1 Cebus imitator
AAAAAAAAAAAAAAAAAAAAAAAACCCTCAAAAAACCATAATCTAATGGATTTTAGTCATTCTCTGAGACCAGCAAAATAACTTTAGAAGACATGAGAAACATGTCTTGGAGAAAAGAAACCTTAGTGGATGTCAGGAAAGAAACGCAGCATACGCACATATGTGTGCTAGTGTATGTTTTCATGTATGTTTCTCTACTCTCTACTTCCCTACTCTACCTTACTCCTCCTTTTTCTCAAATTTTATCCACTACAATTTGGTTTCCACTTTTATCACTACAATAAACTGTTCTTCAAAGAGGGATCGAATTTCTCACAGCATGTATAAGCCACAGCTCAAAATTCTTGGCATATCCCACAAGGTGAGCTGCCACTGTTCAGAAAGTGCTTGTGTATAAATTAGAAAAAGCTGGCCTCAATTAAATTAAAAAATCAGGATGTTTCTATTGCATAACCTCATCAAGAGGTTAGGTTGTGCAATATAACCTAACTTCTTGGGTAGGTTGTGCAATACAACCTAATTCTATGCTCCATATGCAATGACTCTTAGGAATCAAGTGGAGCCACTTCTGTGTAAAACACCTCGGCTGGGCCAGGACCTGTCCAGAAGAGCGTTCCAGGGTCCTGACAGGCACCAGCCAGGAACACACATACAAAGATATCCATACACTCTCCTGTTTCCATGCTCCTTGGATGCCAAGAAGCATATCTCTCAGCAACGCTAACATTCCGTGCCCACCACTATACCTTGCTCTACAGCTAAGATAACCATGTCAAGTTTGGGGGTAAGGATAACAGGCCCTCTAAGAGTGGCAGTGGGAAGAAGAAACCGTAGTGGATGTCAGAGAAAAAACCCAGCATTATGCACGCATGTGTGCTAGTGTATGTTTTCATGCATGTTTCTCTGAGCTTATGCATGGCTAGCCTCAACTGCTCCAGGTTAGTATCTATCCAATGTGTGAATGCAGTCTCTTAGATGTGACACATTTATATAACCAACAACCTGAATAGCCATATAGAGTGGCCCTAAGGTTCTCCATAGCCTGGGCTCGACCTATCATTTCATCCATTTTCCCCATCACCCACTGTCTTGAAATGTATGCTCTAGAATGACCGAGCTACTTGCAACTTCAGTTTTTATGCCGCAATTTAATAGTCCCATGTCTTCACTAATGCCTCTCTCTACCTTAGCAATTCCTTCTCTCCTTTTCTTTGTATGTGTATGTTCTTCTTTATTTCAAGGATCAAGCCCAGGAAGAATCTGCTCTAGAAAGTCTTTTTTGAAGCTCACACATATACACTCAAACACGCTTAACGAAGCAGGCCAATTCCTGACATTCCTCTTCTCTGCTCCATTGCATCTTGTTTCTATTTCTACATGAGGTTTGCTTTATTAATTTAAAATTATCTGTTTATGCATGCCTCCCCAAACTGGTTCTCATGCTATTTTGGCAGTGCAAAAGTCTTAGTTATTTTTCTACTCCAGACTTCAGCACTATTATATTGCCACAGGGTAGATGATAAATAAAAATTGAATGATACAAACTAAAGAGAGAGTGTGGAATGACACTTCAAGTCTAACTACTATGTAAATTGTTCTCAACTGGTGAGTACTGAATAAAAAAAAGCTATTAAACTAATTGTAGCATTTAAAAAAAAAACCCTGGATACTGCATAAGTCCTTTTTCTATTTTTTGTAAACTCTCTAAAAATAGAAGTCTAACACGCATATAGAAAACGTGCACAAAATTTGTACAGTTTGATGCATTGCGACAGGTGATCTTGCCGTGTACTTCACTCCCAGATATATAATATCACAAACACCGCAGTATCCTCTTTCATGCCTACTTCTTATTTTTCCTCCAAAGGTAAACATCCTTCTGATAACAAAACAGTTTAATTTTGATTATTTTTTATTTCATATACATGGAATCATATAGTATATGTTATTTTGTGTCTAGCTTCCTTCACTCAACATTTTATTTGTGAGATTAGTCAGGTTGTGACCCAATCATTCTCACTGCTACATAGAATTCCACCCTATGATTATGCTCATATGCTGCAATTTATCCAATTTTCCTTTTATTTTTTTTTTTTTCTTGAGGCAAAGTCTCACTCTGTTGCCCAAGCTGGAGTGTGGCGGCGTGATCTTGGCTAACTGCAACCTCTGCGTCTTGGGTTCAAGCAATTCTCCTGACTCAGCCTCCCGAGTAGCTAGGACTACAGGTATGTGCCACCACACCTGGCTAATTTTTTATCTTTAGTAGATAGAGATGGGGTTTCACCGTGTTGGCCAGGCTGGTCTCGAACTTCTGACCTCAGGTGATCCACCCACCTCAGCCTCCCAAAGCTCTGGGATTACAGGTGTGAGCCACTGCACCCGGCCTCTCTTGTACTCTTGATGGGAATTTTGTTTGTTGCCTATCTGGCTGTTATGAGAACTGCTATGATTATTCTAGTATATGTCTTTTGATAAATATATATTCCTCATTCCAATGAGTATATTCCTAGGGGTTGAAATCCTTATTAGAGAATACTTATATGTTGAGATTTAGTAGGTACTGCCAAACCAGTTTCCAAAGCAGTAGTACAAACTTACACTCCTATGAGCAGTAAATGACAGTTATAGTATCTCTATATGCTTACTAACTCTTAAGACTGTCACTTGATTCTTTTAAGTAAATTCGATTTTTTAGAGAAATTTTAGGTTCATGGCAAAATTGAGTGGAAGGTGTAGAGATATCTTCTCTACCCGCACCTACCATATGTGAACAGCCTCTCCTACTGTCAAAATCTACAGAGTGGTAAGTATAACAATTAATCTTGTCAGTTAATTTTTAATTTATCTCTTCTGGTGTATATGTTTCTCACCATTATTTAATTTGAATTTTTCTGATGATTATGTTGAGCACCATTTTATGTGGGTTTTGGTCACTGGATATCTTCTTTTAGACATGCCTATTCAAGATTTTTGCTCAAATTGTTCATTGGGTGATTGTTTTTCCCCATATTTATTTGTAGAAATTATTCATATCATCTGGATATGAGTCTTTTGTGAATAAATGTATTGAAAATATTTTCTCCAACTTCCATGTACTTATCATATAATATAAAATATCTGGATTATCTGTAGGGTATTTCTGTTACATGTGCTTTGTTTGTCTTTTTTCCTGCGTCGTTTGATCCTGCTTTCTGGTATAGCTAATCATTCTTTTTTGAATGCTGTACACTATGTATAAAAATTCAGTGACACTGGACAGCTGTTATCTTCCTCAAGGGAAGGTTTAATTTTCTTCTAAATAGCAGATAGAAAATGAGCAAATCACTTTGATTTTTAGAAAGCTGGTCTATTTCTGTTTTGCCTTTTTCTCCTAGAGGATAGCTCTTCTGGGATTTTAATTGAATGCCTGGGGAGTTTACCAGAGCTATCTCCCTGGCAGGCTCTGTGGTCCAATTTTTTTTTTTTGTCTCCAGCCCCATGAAACCGGTAAATTCTCTGCTTACATGTTTAGCCTCTTAGCAGTTGTTCCCTGCTTGGCTTTTCTGTGTCTTATCCCAAGCATGTATAACCAAGGAGTACAGCCTTGAGAAGAAATTGCATGTCGAACTCTGGCTCACTTTTTACTTGTTCTCTTTTCTCTAGGATCTTGTTTTTGTGAAAACCTAGCTAGTTGGTAAACCTACACTAATTTTTAACCTCCCTAGCTAAGTGAAACACCTTCATTTTCTAGGATCCTACAGTCTGCTCAGCCTCTATGTCTCATGCAGCAAATCAGCAAACACTCAAAGGGAAGACAGGGATAAAATATACCTTCATGACCTTTAAGAAGGTAAACAATACCTAATATCTGTATGCATTAAAGGCAAATAAATTAAAAACATAAAAGAAGGGGCTTGATGTGTTTAAAATTGAAGCATAACAAAATATAAGTGAAGACTTCCTACCTGGTATGCCCTTTTCTTAACTTAGACTGTTTAAACTCTTTCCCGCATTTAAGACTCATGTCAAATGACACCAGTTCCATTATTTCATTCCAGATCCCACTAGTCAATTTTGGACATTCGATTCTTCCTATTCGTTATTATTCTACTGATAGACTAGGAAACAAGGATGACCGTCCTCAAGGTACACCTATCCCCCATTTTCTAAATCATACTCTGCCTACACTAGACCACAGAATTCTCTGCCGAAACAGCCCCAAGCTTATTCTAGGGTGTGTATGGGCCTTTGTTATGAATCTGTCTCAATGGCAGTGTGGAAGTAGCCATCAGAATGTATGCCAATGGGCTCAAAATTTGGCCAATGGGTGAATGTTTGTAGGTAGGGTTGACATGTTAAATACACGACGCCTAGCTAAATTTGAATTTTTGTTAAACAACAAAATATTGCAAGGGACATATTTATAATAAATAATTTGTATCTGAAAATCATATTTTACTGGGACTTCCGTCTCTTTTTATTTGCTGAATCTGCCAATCTTATTTGCAAGGGATAACAACAATGATAGTTTTGTCTACAATGGGCACTGAAGGCCTCTTGTAGTATAAGACCAATATAGGAGTGGATAAAAGAATAGGCCAGGCTTGGAGCCAGGACCCAAGAGTGGAGGGATCAGGGACCTAGCACAGGCTTTACAACACGGGTTTCCCTGAGTACCCGTGTTGTAATCGAAAGTCAAAGAAGTCTGAGCCTTCTATCTTTGAATCTGGTCCTCCAGGTTGTTAGAGAAATACGTCTGTCAGGATAAGAGGCTAACCAATACTTTAATTACCTTGATTTATAAATTTTAAGCATACAAAGTCTAGATATATGGTACGTGAACCTCCTCCATTTGGTACTGTTTCCTAGGCCCTGGAAACAGTACCTGGAAATGTTGCGGCAAGGCTCTTGCATCTATCATAAGTCTTAATTCATATTAATTGTGTGTTAATTAATCTGCATATTCAGCTCAATTTTTCTTACTGAATCTTATGGAAACATTAAGATCCTTCAGGGCAGAAACTCGCACTCTCTTTTTCCTGTTTGCTAAGATGCCTAGCATTTCACGAATAAGGACATTTAAGGCAGGAAAATAAAGAACTGAAACATACTGTTCAAGTGTTTATGTCCTGATTTGAAGAGGAAAGTGTAAAGCAAATCCTAGAGTGATTTTATGTATCACTTCTGTGCCTCAGTTTCTGATCTGTAAAATCAGAATAATAAACAGAACTTCCTCACTGACTATCAAAAAGATTAAATAAGCTAAAATATGTAAGACAATGAGAAAGTTACTTGAAACTTACTTAGCAGAGGATAAATGCTAGTTATTTTCACATCTCTAGCCTTAGGAAGTCATACAGACCTCCTGCTGGGATAGTCCTGACCTGCCATAGAGTGTCTATTGTCAAAAATGTCAATAACTCCCTTTTTGTTCTTTTCCATGGCTCTTTCTGGAGAAATCTGGAATTCCTTATCTGTGACTCTTGAAATGACTATTCACCAAGACCTCAAAAACATTTTTTTTGTTTTGGTTTTCACTTCTAGAGAAAGAACTGCCTGAAAGCAGGTTAGAGGCAAAAAGTGTCCCAGCAAGAAAAACAAGGAAGTTTGAAAAGTTTGTACCTCAGTGACATATGTGGGGATTGCCACAAAGAAGACTGAAAATAGGAAATACACCTGCTTCAAAGAAAAAAAATCACTTGCTACTCTAGGCTGTGCTTTTGCTTATAATAGCTGTATATGGACACCCTAACGGGTTTCTTTGTACTTTAACTATATCAGATGTCTAAACAGATAAAGCACTTATTTAAAGAGACATATGGAAATTGCTCTTCAATAGCTTCCCCCAAAAAGACACTGTTTAAAAACCACTGGGTTACTGTTCTCCGCCATGGTCTGAGCCTCCTCACATGGCTGGTGTCTACAGAAACCCAAGTCTTGTTCCTATATAGTTTTCAGTCAATCAAGAGGGCTCTTTGACCCTGGTAACCATCACCCAAATACCCTGAGGCTGTACTATCTTGTAGCTTCCAGTTATACTGAGAACACTATCCACAGGAAATTTTTTTTTCTTAGGGCTGCTGCCCTCCTCATGTTATATGTTATATGTTATATGTTGAGCAATGGGAATGGGGGATCAAAGAGAGTAAACAATCATCTTTGCCCTCAAGGATGCTATTGTCTAAATGAAGTCTTAAAATGTTTATATCTGAAAATAATTTCAACTACAGTAGAAGGTTTTATGTAGTCAGTGTTTAGTGCCATAAACCAGTATAGAAAGTATTAACAATAATGATAATGGTATTAGTAGGTAACAAAGTCTAATATTTGAACCTTTACAACATGACAAGCATTTTGCATGGATCACTGCAAAGGAAGGTACGTTAGCTTCGTAGGGTTGCTGTGACAAATTACCACAAACTGGGTGGCTTAAAACAACAAAAATGTACTTTCTCACAGTCCTGGAGGGCAGACATCTGAAAGCAAGGAGCCAGTAGGCCTATGCTTCTGAAAGCTCTAGGAAATAATTGTTTCTTGACTCTTCTCAGCTTCTGGTGACTCCTGCAACCCTCGGCAGCCTGGCTTGCAGCTGCACTACTCCAATCTCTGCATTAGATATTAGGCATCCTTTTTCCATGTGTCTGTGTGTCCTTTCCTTGGTCACGGTACTTAGGGCCCACCCTATTCTAGTATGACCTCATCCTAACTAATTACATCTGCAACCACCCTATTTCCAAATAAGGGAATATTCTGAGGTTCCAGTTGAACATGAATCTTGCAGAGACACTATTCAACCCACTACAGGTTGGAAAGAGCCTCATTAGGGGAAAGTATAGGTGATTCTTAATTGAAGGGGTGACTTGACAAGACTGGTGATTTAGAAAAAAAAAAAGTCTGCTAAAGTGAGTAGAAAAGAGAGCAGTAACAGATTAAGAAGTTGCTACAAGGATTTATATCTAAGTGAGGAGATTTTTCATTTAAACTAGAGATGGAAAAGAATGGAGACTTTTTTTTTTAAGAAAGAGATAACAGATAAGAAATGTGAAGGCAAGTCAAAATTGATTGTGAGGTTTTAAATGTGAGTGAGAGAGACAATGCCAGAGAGAAATAGTTTACAAGGTGAGGAAAGCAACTTGATATATCAAATAGTTTTTTTTTTTTTTTTTTTTTTTTTTTAGTAAAAATCTTTATCTACTAAGCTTTATATTAAAGGACCGTCAGATATGTTTGTATGAAAAAGGCAAACCCTTGGTTTTTTTATTCTAAATAATTGAGAATAATTATGATATTTTGCATCTTTGGTAAGTTATTTGGGCTTGTTTGACTTAGAATATTGGGCTGTCTACTTTATCGTTCCTTAACAAATGAGCCTTAACGTCAACAAAAAAGATATACCAAGGCCCTGTCAGCAGACACAGCCCATGAACATACTGAAACCCTCACTAGGTACTCATGGAAAAAATGCAAGGAAAAACAAAAGTAATTGCAAATCTGGCCTATGAAACAGGAGAATACATGGGTGGAATAACCGCCTAGGCTACCATTAAAATAGTTTCTCTTAATAACTACAGTGTATTCTTTAAAAAATCAATTGCCAGGAGCATTTGCATCAGGGACCAATCACAAATTCTTTATTTGATAAGCTCTTGAGAAAAATTACTTATTTTATACTAAACTTTGTGAAATCTACATATTACTTGTTATGCTTCCAGAAAGAATTTTTGTGCAGTGAAATTTTCGTCATTTTGAAGTTGATATCTTCAGGATAATCCTAAAACCACGTTGGAGCTGTCAGGCTTTAAAGTCCATGTGGGCTTTCAGACATTATACATTTAAGGGAGCATGCCTAAGAGGATCACTAAAAGTTGACACACAAAGATTGCTTTCAGGCTCTCAACCAATCGCCGCAGAAGCCAGGACAGCAATTTTCTTAACAACCTCTCTTCTTCCCCAACTTCACGACAGATTAACTTATAACTTTGTTAGTGGAAGGGCCCAAGGTGCTGTGTAGAAAAACTGTTGAAAGAGCCAGAAAGATGCTTGTGGTAGAAAAGAAGGGAGTAAAATGCCTAGAGGAGGAAGAATGGAACCACCAAACCACCCAGGCACTGTGGTGAGTATATATGAGACAGTCATCAAGGACTGCTAAAATAATTGAGTAGCAACTGGCATGTAACTAAACTCAATTTGCACAGATATAGCATATGACCTATCACCTTTCCTGTGAAGTCATTATACTCTTAGGCTAATGCACTATGAGAAAATTAAATATTTGTACACAGATGACAGTGCACACACATAATAAAAGGCAAAAATTATTTTGAATTATGTGTTTAAGGAATCCTACCTATGATCTTTTGAATGTGCAAGCCAAGCTCTCCTTTAGCTTCTTTCATATTTTAAAGTGAGGGCTCTAGGGTCAGACATTGCTGCTTCAAGTATCAGTTTCTCTATTAGAAATAATAGATTTAATAAATTAGCATAAATCTGGGGAAATTACTCAACTTTTCTAAGCCTCATTTTTTAATTTTTAAAATAGAAATAATAAAACTATGTTACAGGGGTTTTGTGAGAATTTTAATGAGGTAATACATATAAAATATTTAATAGAGGCTTGAAAGATAGAACTCAACAAATTGTAAAAAAAAATATATGACATAAAAAGTTAAGACAAGGTTTACCAGAAAATATTATCCTATTCACCCCATCCCCATTAAAGAGAGACACACACACACAGATGTAGAGAAAGACGAACATAAAAATATAAAGAATACATTTCTATTTTCCTATGCTGCATTATTTAATTCAACTTAAATATACCCATTCCCAGCAAGAAGCCCTCTCATTAGAACAGTTCACCACTAAGCTGAAAGCTGGGAGACTGCAGATTTGGAGCTCAGTGAAAAATGTGTTTGCTGTCAGTGCAAATGAATGTTTATCAGCCAACGTCTGTGGTAGACCTTTGGCAGGTGGCATACAGGGGGAAAATATTGGTTTTACCTTCTAAAACTAGAGACTCTAATTATAAACCAATAGTTCATGTATTTTAAATGAGTAGATTAATTAATTACAAAGCCTCATTAAAAGTCAAGCTATCCATTAGTTTAAACAGCTATCATATGAACTCAATTTATTAGAGCTGAGAGATTCTAACAAGATTTTTTTTTTTTTTTAAGTTACAGCGAAGAGACTAATGACCACCTGAGGACAGATTATCCATTCTGGCTCTTAAACATTAGACAATTTCCCACTGGTCAAGAAGATGAGAGTGAGCATTTTAGTTTTATGATTAGTGTCGCATTCCGGACTCAATGTTCTCTCACTGCTGGGAACCACATAATCCCATTACAATAAATTACCTTTGCTTTTAATGAAGCACTAAAGAATGGGTACTTAATGATCAATGAACTATTCCAAAAAGTGAAGCCAAAGTTCTTTATCTTTGGTCATATACAGAAACACTTTCACTGGTGGGATCTAAATGCAATGCTATAAAGAGTTTGGAGATGCTAATTAGCTAAAAAGTGAGGAATTTCCATATGGAGGCATGGATTGAGACCTGATAAGAGTCTCAAAAATACTGCACAATCCAGGTCCTGCCTTCAAGGAGGAAACCATCAAAGACTTACCCAACTTGGGGAAAACTGCAGTTTGCTTTTGTAGGGCCACTCCTTCTGTCTATACTAGGGGAATGAACTGTGATGAATCATGGGGATTGGAAGAGGCAT
>NW_016107458.1:1782241-1857055 GCF_001604975.1 Cebus imitator
TTTTTTGAGACGGAGTCTTGCTCTGTCACCCAGGCTGGAGTGCAGGGATGCAGTCTCAGCCTCTCGAGTAGCTGGAAGTACAGGCGGGCACTACTGCATCCAGCTAATTTTTTTTTTATTTTTAGTAGAGATGGGTTTTCACGTTGGCCAGGATGGTGTTGAACTCCTGACCTTAAGTGATCTGCTTACCTGGCTTCACAAAGCGCTAGGATTACAGGCATGAAGCACCGTGATCGGCCCTCAAGATGCTTTCTCTAATTCAGAAAACGTGGATTTAAAAAATGACCTTCCCATCCCCACCCCCAACATCCAATCACACCGACACCTCTTTTCAAGTTAGCATTCTAATACTACTTTCTGGGTAATTGACCATAAATTCCTGTTACCAGAGATCATTCAGGTTTAATCCTGTTGTTCTTGCAATAAGTATTAATAGCATCCCTTTCACTCTCAAAAGTGTACTTGTTTGAATAATAAATTACATAGTCACCCTATATTTACCGCACTTCACTATTTATAGTCTTGTTGAAAAGGAAACTTATATCCCAGTGCCTTCTCATCCCTTGATCTCTCCTACTTATGGCTGCATTAAAACATAGTTGGGCGTGAAATACAAGCATAGATGGTCAGACATACACGCCCAGAATTCTGGATCTTGGTTAAATGACACAAAGTTCAAAGACTGAATTGATCACATTTATCACAGTCAGTGTGAAGTATAAGATCATAGTGGTGCTGAGTTGTGGCCTCAACTGTAATTCTGACAGCTTGCCCTCTCAAGTTCACTGTGGTACTGCCTGTTACTCACATCTGGTCACCCAAATGTCAATTCTGAAAGACCCTGCTTCTCCAATAACACCTCAACCCCACCTCAGCCCCTTTTTTTTTTCTTCAAATGGTTTATATTGCTTGAAGAGTAGAATTTGCAGTTGCAGTCAGCTAGGGGAAGTCAAGAAAGAGGTAGCCCCCCAAAAGGTGGCTAAGAAAGCAAAGAACATATGCAATGCTTGTCCTCATAGAGCTAACACACTAAGGGAAGGAACAGATAAGAATCCATATTATAAGTAATTTATATGTTATATTAAAGTAGATAAGAGATTTGAAAAATAGAGAATATCAGAAGATGGGTAAAAAGAAGGAAAGAAGAAAGGGAAGAAGAAAGGAAAGGAAAGGAGGGAGGGAGGGAAGGAGGGAGGGAAGGAAGGATAGTGAAAATCAGAGTAAGAAAAGGTAGGACAGAATTATATTTGGGTGATCTGTGTTTTCCTTATTGGATAACATTGCATCCTTATATAAATGCAAATTGGCAGTTCCCTAAAATTATGATATCTGAACACTTTTTCTCTGGGATTTTCCTAGTTGTGCTATTAATTTGGGGATTTTTAAAATATTCCTAGGTAATATGATATTTTAAATTTTATTAACATCAGCTACCTCGATTATTTTGAAATAAAATTAATTTAACCAGTAAGTAAATATTCATGAAGGTATGAGATGTCTAAACTGGAGCAACACCTCATATTTTTATTTCTATTAAACATTATTTACTTCTATTATATACTTATGGTACCTGGGGTATAGGAGGGTGAAAAGAGTCATACAGGGGACCTCTCTGAACAAAATTACTTGTACTTAACATTTCCAAGTTTGTTTTTACACATTTAACGGAGCATAACTGACGTATAAAAAGATCACAATATATTGAGTTTTTGACATACGTATATAACTGTGAAATCATTACCAAAATCAAGATAATTAACTTATTCCTACTTTCCCCAAAAGTTTCCAAGTATTCCTTTGTCACTCATTCATTCCTTTATTCCACTCTTTCCCATCTGGAGGAAATCACTGAATTGCTTTCGGTCTCTACAGATTTGTTTACATATTTCAGAATTTTATCTAAATGGATCATACAATACGTACTCTCATTTTGTAAACAACTTTGTTGAGGTAAAATGGACATACCATAATCCAGCGATGTTTAAAGCAGTATACACTGTATTTTGCGTCGCTTCTTTTACTCACTATAATTATTTTGAAGTTCACCTATGTTGATAAATGAATCAAAAATTTGTTCTTCTTCTGTTAACTATTACTTAATTGTATGGATATACTAAAATTTGTTTATCTGTTCTCTTGTTTATTGACATTTAAGTTGTTTCCAGTTCATGGCTATTGAAGATGTTATGAATGTTTGTGTACATGTTTTTATAACTATCTACCAGTGGATTCACTATTTTATTACAGGTGCATAATGTATTGAAAAATAGTTGCATTCATTTACATTTTCACCAATTGTGTGTAAGTGATCCAGTTCCAACATATCCTTGTCAGTAAGTTCACTCTTTTTTTTTTTTTTTTTTTTAGACAGAGTCTCGCTCTATCGCCAGGCTGGAGTGCAGTGGCGCGATCCCGACTCACTGCAATTTGCGTTTTCCCGTTTCAAGCAATTCTCCTGCCTCAGCCTCCCGAGCAGCTGGGGCGCCCGGCCAACTTCACTCTTTTTAAGTTTTAGCTATTCTAGTAGGTTTGGAATATTATCTCATTGTGGTTCTGCTTTTTATTTCCCTAACGGTTAAAATCATTGAACATTTTTTTTTGTGCCCTTGTCTTTTATACATTTCTTTTAGTGAATCGTCCAATTTTTTTGTTTGACTTATTTTATTCCAATTATTATTTTTTAAATGTTGTATATTTTCTAGGTGCAGTCATTTCCTTGGTATGTTTTGCAAATATTTTGTCCAAATTGGTGACTTTTTTTTTTTTAATCAACAAATGATCTTTGAAGAACAAAACCTTTTGATTTTGATGATGTTTATTATTTTTTACCTTTATTATTCATAATATTTGTGTTCTATTTATGAAATCCTGGCCTCACATAATATTACAAATTTTTCCTTCTACAATTTTTTTTCTAAAAGTTTTATAGTTAAGGCACTAACATTTGTTCTGAGTCATTTTGAATTATTATTTTTATATAATATAAAGTTTAGGTTAATTTTTTATATACTGTTATCTAATCGTTTCAGCAACATTTGTTGAAGAGGTTGTGCCTTCTCCATTCACTTGTCTTGGCAATGTTATTGAAAATAAATTGACTGTAAATGTAAGGATCTCTTACTAGACCCTCTTTCCTGGACCATTAATGTATACTTTAACTTTCAACAAATACCACACTGCCTTCATTTTTGAGGCTTTATAGCAAGTTTTGAAATTAGCTAATACAAATTCTGTAACTTTTTAAAAACTATTTTTTTTTGTTCTAAGTCTTTTACATTTCCATGTAATTGAAGCTAGCTTGTCAATTACTAAAAAAATCAGCTGATGTTCTTCCTGAGATTGTCTTTAATCTATACATCACTTTATGAAAAATTCACTTTTTAACAATATTAATTCTCCCAATCCATAAGTATAGTATATATCTGTGTTTATTTGGGTCTCCATTAATTTCTTTCCACAATATTTAGTATTTTCAGTACAGAGATCTTAAATATCACTTATTACACTTTCCCAATGTATTTTATAATTTTGATAGTATTGTTGATAGTATTTTTAAATTTTCAATTTCCAATTGTTTATTGTTTGAGTAAATAAAATACATTTATTTTGTTTGTGGTTGGAGGCTTCTAAAATGGCTCCAAATGATCTTCACTTTCAGGTTTTTATGAGCTAGTGTATCACTTGGTTATAGTTAAACATTTTAATAAACAGAATGTGGAAAAATTAGTGCGATATCACTTCCAAGATTATATTTCAAAAGGACTTTGATTTCCCTCTTATTCATCCTCTCTCACTCTCTTTTGGAGCCCTCACTGTAGGGAAAACCAATTGCCATATTATGAGCTACACTTTGGAGAAATTCCCTTGGCAAGAAAAAAAGGAAGCCTCCAAATAACATCCAGCAAGAGACAAAAGCCTTAGTACAACAGCTCCAAAGGGTCTGAATTATGTCAACAACCATGTGAAAATGTTTGAAAACAAATACTCCCTTTAAGGAAACCACAATATAAGTCAATAGACTGATTGCATCCTTGCAAAGGGATTGTGAGGGCGCCCTACCCAGATTCCTAACTCACTGTAGGGTCAGATAAAAATGTTTATTGGCCGGGCACGGTGGCTCAAGCCTGTAATCCCAGCACTTTGGGAGGCCGAGGCGGGTGGATCACGAGGTCAAGAGATCGAGGCCATCCTGGTCAACATGGTGAAACCCCGTCTCTACTAAAAATACAAAAAACATTAGCTGGGCATGGTGGCGCGTGCCTGTAATCCCAGCTACTCAGGATGTTGAGGCAGGAGAATTGCCTGAACCCAGGAGGCTGAGGTTGCGGTGAGCCGAGATCGCGCCATTGCACTCCAGCCTGGGTAACAAGAGCGAAACTCCGTCTCAAAAAAAAAAAAAAAAAAAAAATATTTATTGTTTAAACCATTATATTTTGAAATAATTCATTGAACAGTAATAAGAAAGTAACAAAAATGCTTACATACTGGTCTTTTAACCTGTAACTTTGCTAAATTTGCTTATTAGTTCTAGTTATTGTGTAGATACTTTATTATTTTCTACATACATGATGATGTCATTTACTAATATAAACCATTTTATTTCTTCCTTTCCAAAATGTATGAGGTTTATTTTTCTCACCTTATTAGATTGAATACCACCTACAGTAAAATGTTACCTATAGGTTTTGTGAAGATTGTTTTAGAGTGACAGTTTCCATCCATTTCTAATTTGCTAATAGCTTTTCAAAAATTGTGAATTATAATTTTGTCAAATTAAATTGTTTTTCACAAATGTTTATTTGTACAAATGTATGAGGTACACATGCAATTTTGTTACATGCATAGATTGCATAGTGACCAAGTCAGGGCATTTAGTGTATCCAATACCCAAATCAAATGCTTTATATGCATCTATTAAAATAATCATTAACATTGATTAATTTTGAATGTCAGCCTAACTGCATTTTCATGAAAAACCCCATTTGGTCATATGTGCAGTGGTGTTTATATATTGTTGAATTAAATTTGTTACAATGTTGTTAAATATTTTTCCATCTATGTTCATGAAAAACATTGCCATAGAACTTTTTTCTTGTAGAGTTTTTGAGGTTTTTTTGTTTTGTTATGTTTTCAAGTAACGATAGCATGGCCTCCAGAAATAAGTTGGTTGGTGTTTCCCTCATCATCAATTTTTCAAAAAGTATTTGTCTAGAATTTGTATATTTTTTCCTTAGATGCTTGGTAGAATTTATCAATGAAGTCATACATGCCTGGAGTTTTTCTTGTTAGAAGTGTTTTTTACTGAACAGTTTTATTGAAATATAAATTTCACAAAATGTACACCATTCTCCCACTTAATAACAATTTGATTGTTTTTAGTTTATTTACAAATATATGAAACCACCAGCATCCTAAATTTTATAACATTTTATCACTTTAAGAAGAAACTTCATGACTTTTAGTTATTATTGTTCTTTTTCTGTGTTCCTCCTAGCCCCAAGCAACCACTAATCTACTTTCTATCTCTACAGATTTCCTATTTTAAACTTTCCTAATGGAATTATATAAAATATGGTCTTTATCACTGATTTCTTTCAATTACCATAATGTTTCCAAGGATTATTCATGTTATAGTATTTATCAGTACTTCATTATTTTTTGTGTGGCTGAATAATATTCTACTTTAATAAGTTACCAACTTTTTGGCTTTTCCATTTATCTGTTATTGAATATTTGAATACTTTCCACCACTTGACTTTTATGAATAATGCCACTATGAGTATTTGGTTACAAGTTTCTTTTGTTTTTTTTTTCCCACTTATTTATTTTATTGCATTTTAGGTTTTGGGGTACATGTGAAGAACATGCAAGATTGTTGCATATGTACACATGTGGCAGTGTGATTTGCTGCCTTCCTCCCCATCACCTACATCTGGCATCTCTCCCTTTGCTATCTCTTTTTATGTAGACAAATATTTTCAATGATCTTTGGTGCATACTTGGGAGTGAAATTTTTAGGCCATATGGCAACTCTATGTTCAATAATTGAAGCAACTAATAAACAGTTTTCCATATTGTGTCTATAATTATGCACTCCCACCAGCAATGTATTATGCTTTTGATTTCTCCACATCCTTGACAAAGATTTTCACTTTCTTCATGGTGGCCTTTGAAGCACAAACAAATTTATGTTTGATAAAGTCTAATTCATCTGTTTTCCTTTTATTACTTATGTATTTGGTGTCATACTTAAAAATCTTTTGATAAATCTAAGGCCAAAAAAATTTTACCCTTATGATTTCTTTTGAGAGTTTTATATTTTTATTTCTATATTTAGGGCTTTGATTATTTTTAAATTTATTTTTTATTTTTTTACTTTAAGTTCTGGGATACATGTATAGAACCTGCAGGTCTGTTAGAAGGGTATACATGTGCCATGGTGGTTTGCTGCTCCTATCAACCCATCGCCTAGGTTTTAAGCCCCACATGCATTAGTTATTTGTCTTGATGCTCTCCCTCCCCTCGCCCATCAGGGTGACAGGCCCAGTTTGAGTTCTTCTACTCCCTGTGTCCATGTGTTCTAATTGTTTAACTCCCTCTTATGTGAGAACATATGGTGTTTGGTTTTCTGTTCTTGGGCTAGTTTGCTGAAGGTGATGACTTCCAGCTTTATCCATGTCCCTGCAAAAGACATAATCATTCCTTTTTGTGGCTGCATAGTATTCCATGGTGTATATGTACCACATTTTCTTTATCCAGTCTATCATTGATGGGCATTTGGATTGGTTCCATGTCTTTGCTATTGTAAATAGTGCTGCAATAAACGTATACATGTGCATTTATCTTTATAATCAAATGATTTATATTCCTTTGGGTATATATCCAGAAATGTGATTCCTGAGTCAAATGGTATTTCTGGTTCTAGGACTTCAAGGAATTGCCACACTGTCTTCCACAATAGTTGAGCTAATTTACATTCCCACCAACAATGTAGAAGCATTCCCATATCTCCACAGCCTCACCAGCATCTATTGTTTCTTGACGTTTGAATGATCGCCATTCTGATTGGTGTGAGATGGTATCTCATTGTGGTTTTGCCTTGTATTTCTCTAATGCTCAGTGATGTTGAGCTTTTTTTTCATATGTTTGGTGGCCACATAAACATATTATTTTGACAGGTGTCTGTTCATGTACTTTTCTTACTTTTTGATCAGGTTGTTTGTTTTTTCTTGCAAGTTTGTTTAACTTCCTTGTAAATTCTGGATATTAGTCCTTGTCAGATGGGTAGATTGCAAAAATTTTCTCCCATTCTATAGTTTGCCTGTTCACTCTGACAATAGTTTCTTTTGCTGTGCAGAAGCTCTTTAATTAGATCCCATTTATAAAGTTTGACTTTTGTTGGAATTGCTTTTGGAGTTTCTTTCATGAAGTCTTTGCACATGCCTATCTCCTCAGTTGTACTGCCTAAGTTTTCTTCTAGAGTTTTTATGGTTTTGGGTTTTACATTTAAGTCTTTAATTCATCCTGAGTTAATTTTTGTATAAGGTGTAAGGAAGGGGTCCAGTTTCAGTTTTCTGCATATGGCTAGCCAATTTTCCCAGCACCATTTATTATATAGGGCATCGTTTCCTCATTCCTTGTTTTTGTCAGGTTTGTTGAAGATCAGATGGTTATAGATGTGTGGTCTTATTTCTGAGGTCTCTGTTTTGTTCCGTTGGTCTATATATCTGTTTTGCCATCAGTACCATGCTTTTTTGGTTATTGCAGGCTGTAGTATAGTTTGAAGTCAGGTAGTCTGATGCCTCCAGCTTTGTTCTTTTGGTCTAGGATTTTCTTGGCTATGTGGGCTCTTTTTGGTTCCATAAGAATTTTAATTTAGTTTTTTTTTTAATTTTGTGAAGAATGTCAGTGATAGTTTGATAGGAATAGCATTGAAGCTATAAATTAATTTCTGCAGTATGATCATTTTCATAATATTGATTTTTTCTATCAATGAAGATGTAATGTTTTTTCATTTGTTTGTGTACTTTATTTCCTTGAGCAATGATTTGTAGTTCTCCTTGAAGAGGTCCTTCACATCCTTTGTTAGCTGTGCTCCTAAGTATTTTACTCTTTTTGTAGCAATTGTGTATGAGAGTTCATTCATGATTTGGCTCTCTGCTTGTCTATTGTTGGTGTGTAGGAATGCTTGTGATTTTTGCACATTGATTTTGTATGCTGAGACTTGGCTGAAGTTGCATATCAGCTTAAGGAGTTTTTCTGCAGAGATGACAGGGTTTTATAAATAAACAGTCATGTCATCTGGAAACAGAGACAATTTGACTTCCTCTCTTATTATTTGCATACCCTTTATTTCTTTCTTTTGCCTGATTGTCCTAGCCAGAACATTCAATACTATGTTGAATAGGAATAGAAAGAGAAGGCATCCTTGTCTTGTGCTAGTTTCCAAATGGAATGCTTCCAGCTTTTGCCCATTCAGTATTATATTAGTTGTTGGTTTGTCATAAATAGCTCTTATTATTTTAGGATATAGTCTAGCAATATTTAGTTTATTGAGAGTTTTTAACATGGAGTGATGTTAAATTTTATCAAAGGACTTTTCTGCATATATTGAGACAATCATGTGGTTTTTTTCATTGGTTCTGTTTTTGTGACGAATTGTGTTTATTGATTTGCATATGTTGAACCAGCCTTGCATTCCAGAGATGAAACCAACTTGATCGTGTTGGATAAGCTTTTTGTTGTACTGATTGATTTGGTTTGCCAGTATTTTGTTGAGGATTTGTGTATAGATGTTCATTAGGGATATTGGCCTGAAGTTTTCTCTTTTGGTTGCATCTCTAGCAGGTTTTGGTATCAAGATGATGCTGGTCTCATAAAATGAGTTAGAAAGGAGCTCCTCCTTTTCTATTGTTTGGCATAGTTTCAAAAGGAATGGTACCAGCTCCTTTTTTTCCCATTTGTAGAATTCAGCTGTGAACCTGTCTGGTCCTGGATTTATTTTATTGGTAGGCTATTAATTGCTGCCTCAATTTCAGACCTTGTTATTGGTCTATTCAAGGAATCAACTTCTTCCTGGTCTAGTCTTGGGAAGGCATGTCCAGGAATTTATCCATTTCTTCTAGATTTACACACTTATGTTCATAGAGTTGTTTGTAGTAGTTTCTGATGATAGTTTGTATTTCTGTGGAGTCAGTGGAGATATCCCCTTTATCATTTTTTTATTGTGTCTATTTCATTCTTCTCCCTTTTCTTCTTTATTAGTCTAGCTAGTGGTCTATGGATTTCATTAATTTCTTCACAAAAAAGCTTCTGGATTCATTGGTTTTTTGAAGGGTTTTTTGTGTCTCTATCTTAGTTATTTCTTGTCTTCTGATAGCTTTTGAATTTGTTTGCTCTTGCTTCTCTAGTTCTTTTAATTGTGATGTTAGGGTGTCAATTTGAGATCTTTCTAGCTTTCTAATGTTGGCATTTAGAGCTATAAATTTTCCTCCTAACACTGCTTTAGCTGCATTCTAGAGATTCTGGTATGTTATCTCCTTGTTCTCATTGGTTTCAAAGAACTTCTTGATTTCTAAATTAATTTTATTATTTACCTAAGAGCATTTGACAAGCAGGTTGTTCAGTTTCCATGCAGTTTTGTTGTTTTGAGTGAGGTTCTTAATCCTGAGTTCTAATTTGATTCAATTGTGGTCTGAGAGACTGTCTGTTATGATTTCTGTTCTTTTGCATTTGCTGAGGAGTGTTTTACTTCCAATTATGTGGTTGATTTTAAAGTAAGTGCCATGTGGCACTGAGAAGAATGTATCTTCTGTTGTTTTGTAGTGGATAAATTTGTAGATACTATTAGGACCTCTTGATCCAGAGTTGCATTCAAGTCCTGAATATACTTGTTAATTTTCTCTCTCATTGATATGTCTAACATTGACAGTGGGGTGTTACATTCTCACATTCTTATTGTGTGGGAGTCTAAGTCTCTTTTTAGGTCTCTAAGAACTGGCTTTATAAATCTGGGTGCTCCTTTATTGGGTGCATAGAGATTTAGCATAGTTAGCTCTTCTTGTTGCATTGATCCCTTTACCATTATATAATTACCTTGTTTGCCTTTTTGATCTTTGTTAGTTTAAAGTCTGTTTTATCAGAGACTAGGATTGCAATCCTAGAAAGCAGAAAAAAAGCATTTCTGCTTTCCATGTGCTTGGTAAATTTTTCTCCATCCCTTTATTTTGAACTTATGTGTATCTCTGCACAGCAGATAGGTCACCTGAATACAGCACACCGATGTGTCTTGACTCTTTATCCAGTTTACCAGACTGCATCTTTTAATTGGGGAATTTAGCCCATTTACATTTAAGTTAATATTGTTAAGTGTGAATTTGATCCTGTCACAATGCTAGCCAATTTTGCACACTAGTTGATGCCATTTCTTCCTAGTACCATTGGTGTTTACATTTTCGTGTGTTTTGCAGTGGCTGGTACAGGTTTTGTCTTTCCATATTTAGTGCTTCCTTCAGGAGCTCTTTCAAGACAGGCTTTGTGATGATGTATTCCCTCAGCTTTTGCTTTTCTGGCAAGGATTTTATTTCTCCTTAGCAAAGTAAGCTTAGTTTGTCTGGATACAAAATTCTGGGTTGAAAATTATTTCTTGAAATATGTTAAATATTGGACCCCACTCTCTTTTGGCTTGTAGGGTTTCTGCTGAGAGATCCACTGTTAGTCTGATGGGCTTCCCTTTGTAGGTGACCTGGCCTTTCTCTATGGCTGCCCTTAACATTTTTCCTTTGTTTCAACCTTGGAGAATCTGCTAAGTATGTGTCTTTGGGTTGATCTGCTTGTGGATTATCTTAGTGGGGTTCTCTGTATTTCCTGAATTTTACTGTTGGCCCATCTTGCTAGGTTGGGGACGCTCCCAGATAGTATCCTGAAATGTGTTTTCTAACTTGGTTTCACTCTCTTCATCTCTTTAAGGTACTCCAATCAGTTGCAGGTGTAATCGTTTTACATAATCTCACATTTCTTGAACATTCTGTTGGTTCCTTTTCATTCTTTTTTCTCTAATCTTGTCTGCCTGCCTTGTTTCAGCAAGATAGTCTTCCATCTCATATTCTTTCTTCTACTTGATTGACTCAGCTACTGGATACTTCTGTATGCTTCAAAAAGTTCTCATACTATATTTTTGAGCTCCATCAGGTTATGTGTATTCTCTAAACTGGTTATTCTAGTTAGCAGGTCCTGCGACCTTTTATCAAGGTTCTTAGTTTCTTTGCATTGGGTTAGAACATGCTCCTTTACCTCACCAAAGTTTGTTATCACTCACCTTCTGAAGCCCACTCGTATCAATTTGTTCATCTCATCCTTCTTCCAGTTCTGTGTCCTTGCTAGAGAAATGTTGCGATCATTTGGAGGAGAAGAGGCACACTGTCCTTTTGGGTGTCAGTGTTTTTTCATTGATTATTTCCCATCTTCACGAGTTTGTCTAGTTTTGATATTTGAGGCTGTTAACCTCTTGAATGTGGTTTTAGTGGGAATGTTTTTTGTTGATACTGTTGCTGTTGCTTTCTGGTTGGTTTTCTTTCAGTAGGCAGGTCCCTCTTCTGTAGGGCTCCTGCGATTTGCTGGGGGTTGACTTCAGGGCCTATTCATCTGGTTGGCTCCTGCACCTGGAAATGTAGCTTGAGGAGGCTGAAGAACAGCAAAGAAGGGTGTCTACTCCTTCCTCTGGAGCACCAACCTGATGCCAGTAGGAATGCTCTTGTATAGGATGTCTGACAATCCCTGTTGGAGGGTCTCACCCAGTTGGATGGCACAGGAAGCAGGACCCACTTAGTGAGGCACTTTGTCCCTTGGTGTAGGAGGAAATGTGCTGTACTGGGAACTCTGCAGGCTTAGGCCTATTATTACCTAGGCCAATTATAATTGAGTGTTGAGAATTTATGCAGCTCCATGGTTGGGGCCCATGACCTGGGTGATGTGGGCTCCCATGTGGGATGTTTACATCTATGGGTTGCACAGATCTGTGGAAAAAGCATGGTTTCCCAGGGTGTATAGCACGCTCACTCACCACCTCCCTTGGCTGGGGGTGGGGGCACCTCTGCCCCATGTGGCTCTCAGGTGGGCCACTGCACCACACTGTTTTTCCTTCCTCTCCCTGGGTCACACCAGATGCCTAGTCAGTCCTAATGAAAAAACCCAGATACCTTGGTTACCGGTGAAGGATTCACAAGCTGTTTCAGATCTTTTTGATGGGAGCCTCCGATTGCTGCGGCTTTTGGTTGGTCAGCTGGGCCCCACTTCCTGATTCATTTTGAGTTAATTTTTGTGGACGGTCTACAGTAAAAGTCTAACTTTATTATTTCATATATAATTTATAATTTAATTATACTCTGGTCTCAGAGATAATTTTCATAATTTGAATCTTCTTAATATTAAGACTTTTATTTAGTTTAGCATATAGCCTATCTTAGTGAAAGTTCCGTATGCACTTGAAATAAAAATGTGTATTCTGTTTCATGCAATGTATTATTTTCCCCCATCTTTATTTCTCTTTGCTTTTCAGTTTTGATGTTTTTATTGAAAAATCCTCAAGCTTAGCGATTGTTTGTTCAACCATGTCCAGGCTACTAATGAGCCTATTAAAAGCATTCCTTATTTCTGTAACAGTGTTTTTAATATCTAACATTTCTTTTAGATATTTTCTTATAATTTTCATCTCTCTGCTTACGTTATTCATCTGTTCTTGCATGCTTCTACCTTATCCATTAGACTTCTTACCACATTAATTCCTAATCTGATAATTCCCACATCCCTACCATATCTGAGTCTTGTTCTGCTACTTGCTCTGTCTCTTCAAAGTACAGTGTTTTGTTTTGTTTTTTGCTTCAGTATGCCTTGAAATTTTTTCTTGTCTGCCAGACAGACACGATGTACTGAGTAAAATGGACAAGAAGCTGGTTCTCACATGAGGTGTCTACTCTGGTAACTTATGATTCTCTATAGTTGCCTTTCTGTCTCTTCAATTTGTGGGGGGTCAATAGTTTGCAGAGTAATCTAATTTCTCAAATGGATCTAAGAAGAGTTGACTTTTCAGTTTGTTCAGTTTACTTGTTAAAATGGTATAATAACTTCCAAGTGTTTTATATGCCAAACCATAAAACAGAAGTCTTCCTCGTTTATTTTGAAGCTCTGTCTTTAGGTAACCAAATATTCAAGATTATTTTGTACTTTTGATTGCTAGACATTTTTACTATTTTTTAAAACCCCTCACTTATCTCTGGTAATGATTCTTGCCCTGAAATAAATGTAATTTGTCTAATACTAGTATAGCTATTGTAATTTTCTTTTGATTCATGTTAGCATAGTATATCTTTTGAGACATATATATATATATAAAATATGTATGTTTTATTGTATATGTATCTATATATTTAAAGTAAGCTTCAGCATCAGGTTGAAAGCACACAGGTAGGTCTCACATTTTAATCTAAACTACCTCTACATAGAATTAGGTATTTAAACAATTACTTCTAAGGTGATTACTGATTCATATAATATGAGTTTAAATTTAGCATCTTATTTATGTTCTATTTTTTCATCATTATTTTTTGTTTTCTTTTTCTTATTTTTCTGCATTTCTGTGGATTATTTTTTGTGATTCTATTTCATCTTCTTTACTAAATTATTAACTATACTTTTATTTATGTTTTGCTAAAAAGTAATAAAAATTATTATTAAAATAATAACTATTAAAAAGTATATTTACTTTTAGCAAAAAGTAAATAAAAGTATAGTTAACAATGTAGTTGCTTTTTGGTTTACAGTTTACATCTGTAGTTTATCAAGTCTATTTTAAGTAGTAATGTATACTTTCATATATACCTTTTGAGCTTAAAACACTATACTTACACTTTCCCTATTTTGGTCTTTGTACCACTGTTTTCAAAATTTAACTTTTACATATATTATAAAACCCACATTACATTGTTATTTTTGTTTTAAATAATCAATTATGTTTTAAAGAGATTATAAAAATAAGAAAAGGTGGTTTTTAATTTATCCATATGTTTATCATTTCTGTTAATTTTTATTTTTTGTATATATAGATACAATTTTTTAATTTTTTAATTTTTCTTAATTTTTCTTATTATACTTTAAGTTCTGGGGTACATGCACAGTTCATGCAGGATTGTTAGATAGGTATACACAGGATTGTTACATTATAAAACATCTTTATAATCCAGGGACTGTGCTCTAGTTATTTACTCAGCGAGTATGAAAATGTATGCCTGCATGTTAATGTTCATAGAAGCTTTACTTATAATCACCAAAAACTGGAAACAACCAAGATATTTTTTAATAGGTAATTCCCCTATGGATAAATAAGTTGTTATAAGCACCTAAAATGGAACACTACCAAGCAATTAAAATAAATGAGCTCTCAGCCATGAAAAAACTTTGGTAAATCTTAGATGCATATTGCTGATTGAAAGAAAAAACAGTATAAAAGGGGTACATAGCATACAATTCCAATTTTATGACAGTCTGGAAAAGACATAGCTATAGAGATTGTAAACAGCTCAGTGATTCTAAGAAGCTCATGTGGAGAATTTAATAGGTGAAGCACAGAAGATTTATTAGGACAGTGAAACTGGTCTATATGATATTATAATGGTAGATACATGAAACTATGTGTTTGTCAAGACCCCTAGAAATGTACATCCCTAATGATTCAAAATTTTTAAAAATTATTTAGGTGGTCAGGGTATACGACAAATGGGTCCAATTCTATCACAATTGTATGAATCAATGTTCCTTTAGAAGGTGGTGTTGGGGGAAGATGCTTGCCTAAAACCTAATTTTAAAAATAAGAAGATCTGTAAGACTAAAAGGCAAATGCATGCAATAAATATCATAATGTAGTTGATAGAGTTGATGGATTGTGGCAGGTGTGTTTCTCACTATTGTAGTAGGAGGCTGCAAATAAGCAAATGAAGGTTAATAAATAAACAGATAATCACACATAAAAAAATGTGTAGATATGTGTACATAAACATAGAATTAGTTCAAACTACACATATATTTTTTTGCTATGTCAACTGAGATGGACTATGATGAATGACACCCCAGTAACTACAAGCACATCTAATGCTCAGAATTTTGTCCCTGATATCATTCTCTAACCAAAAGAACTAGCCCTTCTTGTTGAAATGGTTGATTCCAGGACTGAGCCAGGAAATATACAAAATGAACCAATAATCCTGGAACATTTCATGATATTAGAAATTAAGACAGTGCTTTAAAAAAATAAAGCACCAAAACCTGCAATGCAATGATGGGTATATGTCAAAGTAACACAAGAACAAGTTGAATGGGCTCTCAATGACTAAAGCTGGAACAATTTGATCAGAAAAAAAAAAGGCAACTAGTATTGCATTATAACTCAAAGCACAAAATTAATATCCATGAGTCTGTATGTATATAAATAAGTGACTGAATGCATAAGTATTCTACTGTATTAGTATAAAATAATTCCAAATAATCTTTCTATACAGAAGAACTGCAAATAATTTATAGAAATAACATTCCCTTAAGAAGTGGAGCAAAATTCTCTGCTTTTTAAGTACAGGCTAAGCATAGTAAATTCCTTCCTAAGAATACAATGCAGAAAAAAGGGGAGGGGAATAGCTTTATAATAAAGAAACCTGACAAACCTACCTCAGCAAAGTGATAAATGTAAATGTAAGCAGTGATAAGTTATGTTAAGAATATATACCCTTGATATGATGTGATAATTATTTTTGTGATCTTTCTCCTAATACAAAACCTTATCTTTGTGATCTTTATCCTAAGAATACAAAACCTTAGTCTACACTTGTGAGAAACACCAAAGAAATACTACTCTTCAGACAATATTTCTCAAAACTGCTGAGGTCAATACTTGATTTAATCACTCCACAATGTATACACATATGAAAACATCACATTGCAAACCACAAATATATACAATTTTTGTCAACTTCAAACATTTAAATGTTAAAACTGTCAAAGTAATCAAAAATGAAGACAATTTGAGAAACCGTCACAGTAGGATTGAAAAGGATATTTATTAGATAAAATCTATGGAATTCTGAAAAAAAGCATAAATTTTGTTAATAATGATAGTACTCGTTTATTAATTGTTACAGATGCACAACGTGTTAGTTTATTCTCACACTGCTATAAAGAACTACTTGAGACTGCATAATCTATAAGCAAAAAAATTTACCTGACTCACAGTTTCACAAGCTGTATAGGAAGCATGGCTGGGGTGAGTGCAGGAAACTTACAATCATGGAAGAAGGCAAAAGGGGAGTAAGCACATATTCAGAGGGCCAACAGGGGAGAGAGAGTGAAGGCGAAAGTGCTACACACTATCAAAAAACCAAATCTCATAGGAACTCACTATTATGAGAACAGCTAGGGGGAATCTGTCCCCATGATTCAATCACCTCCCACCATATCCCTCCCCCAACACTAGGGATTATGATTCAGCATGAGGTTTGGGGAGGGACGTGGAGCCAAATCATATCACACAATAATAACTTAAGGCATTAATAATAATAGGGGAAACTGGGCATGGCATATAGGGGAATTCTTTATAGTACAGGTAGAATTTTTACCTAACTCTTAAACTATTATAAATTATAAGAATTTATTAAAAGACCTTATTTCATTTTTCTTTTTGAAACCCATTTTACTGGGTATAGCATTTAAGATTGACAATTTTAAAACTTTGATTGTTTTACTCTACAGTCTTATGTCTTGCACTTTTCTGAGAAGTCCGCTGTCATCCATATCTTTGTTTTATGTAGATATCATGTCATTTTTCTCTTGTTGTCTATTGCTGTTTTGTAAACAATTTTATTATGATAAGCTTTGACCGACTCATTATAAGACTGTCTCTGAATGTAACAGCAGGTATTCACACTTAAATGTCCATCAACAGTAGACTGGGCAAAGAAAATGTAGTACATGTACATCATGGAATACTATACAGCCATGAAAAATAAGATCATGTCCTTTGAAGCAACATAGATGAAGCTGGAGGCCATTATCCTAACTGAACAAACACTGGAACAGAAAACCAAATACCACATGTTTGTACTTATACATGGAGCTAAACAATGGCTACTTGTGGTCACAAAGAAGGGAATAATAGACACCAGGGCCTTCTTGAGGGTAGAGGTTGGGAGAAGGTAAGAATTTTAAAAGTACCTATCAAATGCTATGCTTATTACCTAGGTGACAAAATAATCTGTACACCAAATCCCCACATTCCATGCAATTTACCTACATAACAAAGTGCATATGTACCCCTGAATCTAAAAGTTAAGAAAAATGCAGAAATGTCTCAAAACCATAAATTTAAGTCTATAAATTAAAGCATGACACAAATTAACATGAGGGGAAACAGGAACCAAATGTATTATATTCACTATGACCAACACATAAAATGGTAGCATTATTAGGCTAGAAAAGAAGTTGAATTGCATATGGTCTTCTTCTTTTACAGATAAGAAAAGTAAAGACCAAGGATGACTTAAGCAATTTATTTTAAATCTCATGGCAATTTAATAGCAGAAAGGAAATTCAACTTATTTTCCAGTTGGTTACTGATGAGCACCCCAGCATCTCTATGCTAGAATATGCCTCCTCACTTTGATTACTGAATGAGTATCCAGAAGCAGATGTAAATAGCAGGATGTCACCCAGGTTTGTCTTTCCTACCCTTCCTTCTGACTTTTCTGTCTGAATTGGCTCTGATTGTGGCATAAATTTTAGATGGATCAATGCTTCATCTTCTGACTCTGAGCCATGCTGTACTGCCAGGTTGAAGTTTGACTTTTGCTTAACCAGTGTCTTGGTTCTCATTTCTGACCTTGATCCTGCACTAGACTATTAAACACAAATGATTTTCATCACTTATGCCTCAAGTTCACTTTTTTCTTTTTTGTTTTATTTTCTTTTTTGAGACAGAGTCTTGCTTTGTCACCCAGGCTGGAGTCCAGTGGAGCACTCTCAGCTCACTGCAACCTCCACTTTCTGAGTTCAAGCCATCATCCCACCTCAGCCCCCAAGTAGCTAGAACTACAGGTGTGCCCCATCACGCCTCACTAATTTTTGTATTTTTAGTAAACAGGATTTCACCATGTTGGCTAGGCTGGTCTCAAACTCCTGACCTCAAATGATCTGCCCGCCTTGGCCTCCCAAATTGCTGAGATTATAGGTGTGAACCACTGGGCCTGGCTTCAAGTTTACTTCTTATAAGGGATGCAGATGTGCAATTTTGTTTATAAAACCTGACCTGTGAGAAAAGCTGCTGGAAAGCTTCCAAAAACATTCTATACCTTGCTATGAGAAATAGCTCCTGAAAATTCATTACTACTGTGGTGCCATGGGATAAGCTGCAATGTCTCTTTTTTTCCCCATAATTGTATTTCTAAAAATACCTCTTTACTCACAAAGAATATCTATTTCTTTTTTTAAAAAATAGAAAATTGATATAGAACTACAAAAGATAACAAATAGCAAAGCAACTCTGAGCAAAAAGAGCAAAGCTGGAAGCATTACACTACCAGACTTCGAAATATACCGTAAAACTATAGCAACTAAAACAGCATGGCATTGACATAAACGCAAACACATAGACCAAAGGAAAAGAATATGGAACACAAAAACTAATATATGTCTACAGCCAACTGATTTTCACTAAGATGGGGGAAGGATAGCCTCTTCAATAACAGTGTTAGGAAACCTGGATATCCATATGCAGAAAATGAAACTAGACCCCCCAACTCACACCCTATATAAAAAGCAACTCAAAATGAATGATAAACCTAATTACAGGACCCAAAACTATAAACCTACTAGAAGAAAACACAGGGGAAATGCTTCAGGACATGAATTTAGGAAAAGATTTTATGAATAAAGACCTCAAAAGCACAGGCAACAAAAGCAAAAATAAACAATGGGAGTATATTAAACCAAAAAATTTCTACACTTCCAAGGAAAATAACACTGAAAAGGCAACCTTACAAAACAGGAGAAAATATCTGCAAACTACTCTTTCAACAGGGGATTAATATCCAGAGTAAACAAGGAACCCAAACATCTCAACAGTAAAGAAACAGTTCAATTTAAAAATGGTGAAATCATCTTAACAGATATTTTTCAAGAAATATATGAAAAAATGCTCAACATCACTTATCATCAGGGAAATACAAATTTCCACACACAATGTGGTATCATCTTACCCCAGTTAGGATGGCTATAATAAAAAAGATAAAAAGTAACAAATGCTGATGAGGATGTGGAGAAAAGGAAATCCTATGCACTGTTGGTGGGAATGCAAACTAGGGCAGCCACTATGGAGAACAGTGTGGAGATTTCTCAAAAACAAACAAACAAACAGACAAAAAAACACTGCAAACAGAAATACCATATGATTAAGCAATCCCACTATGTGCAGTTATTTACCCAAAGGAAAGGAACTCAACATATTGAAGAGATAGCTGCGTTCCCATGTTTAATGCAGCACTACTCACAATAGCCAAAATAAGGAATCAAATCAAGTGTCCAACGACAGATGAATGGGTAAAGAAAATGTGGCATATATACACAATAGAATACAATTTAGCCACAGAAAAAGAAGGAAATCTTACCATTTTCAGCAACACAGATGAAAGGGGAGGACATTATAATATGTAACATAAGTCAGAAACAGTTACACACTACAGTCTCTCACTCATATGGAAGCTGAAAAAAAGTTGATCTCTTGGAAGTAAAAATTAGACCAAAGTTTACTAGAAACTGGGAAAGATGGGGAGGAGGGTGATAATTTTGAAGAGCACAAAATTACAGCTAGATAGGAAGAATAAGTTATATTGCTCTATAGCACTGTAGGATAACTACAGTTAACCAAAACATATATTTTCAAATAGCTGGAAGGGAGGATATTGAATATTCCCAAAACAGAGATAATAAATGTTTGAGATGATGAATCTGCTAATTACCCTGATCTGATCTAAATGTATCAAACCATCACTGTAATCCATAAGTATATATAATTATTACATGTCAATTTCTTTAAAGCTACAGCTATTTCTTATAAAAGTAGACCTATGGGAAGTTTACTTGATATTTAGCGAAAGGAATTAATAAAAAAAGGTATCTTTGCAACTCATCTACATACATTGCCTTTGTAAAAGATATTACATATCTTTTGGCACACAATAAAAGTCAAGGAAATAAATGAAAATAAGCAGACTGAGAAATGAGAAACTCCAAAATAAAACAAAACTGTACAGGTGTTCTTGGGTAGTAAATAGCATAAATTAACAAAGTCAAAATAGGGAAACAACCAAAGAAGAAACATCTGTGTCATTCCCATTTTCAAAGAAATTCAGTCTAGCAACATGATACAGATCGATTGATGCAGTTTGCATGGATGCAAAATATCTGCAGCTCTTAACAGGCATTTTTTTAAGAACTGTATCTGGAGGTTAAGTGTTATGGAGCCTCTGGCTGCAGTCATCATTAAGTCCCAGATCTTTGTAGAGAAAAAAGGTAAAAATGAAATCTGCATAAAATATTATCTATGTAATAGTTTACTCATAATCACACATATACATTTAAAAGTATTTCTTGTGCTGTGCTATCAAAACTGTTGTAATTAATCTGAAAGTAATCCACTTTGAGCTATAAGTGCTTATGCTCCATAAAGCAGAAGATTTAGTTTATTTCAGACAAAGGAGTGATAAAAGATGGAAATAAAAGAAATAATGAAAAAAACAAAAGTGAAATGAAGCCAAGGAATTTTTCAGCTAGAAATTAATATCTGTCTCCTGGCAGCTGCCCATTACTAAATTCCTACGAACAAGACTCGTTACATTTACAGGCTGTGTAGACAAACATCTATTCACATTGCGTATTTAAAAAAACAAACAAACAAACAAACAAACAAACAAAAAAAAACACTTGGAAAAAAAGCAACTAAACTCCTCTGCCTTGGAAAATCTACAAAAATAAAGTGAATGAACATATTGTCATGGAACTTGTATTGCAGAACTCTGAAATTGATGAGTAATAGGAACCATATATAGCCATAAAAATATAGATAGAAGTGCATTCAAAGAGATTTAGCCATGTCTGTAGATAAACAGCCTCATTTACAACAGTTAAAAACAGGCTAAAGGGGTAATGCTTGAAACAGTATTTGAATTTTTAGCAAAATATCTTCCTTTGTGCAAAAAAAAAAAAAAAAAAAAAAAAGGCACAAGTAAGGAAAGATATGCTGCCCGGCAGCCATTTCTGAGCCACCCCGTGCAGCTGATCTGTACAATTTGAACATCAGGGTTAAAACTATATATATGGACGAGGGCCACCCAAACTCTAACTGTTAGTATCAACAAGCACTCATATTGTCATCACAACCCTAGTCACAACAGAAAAGATGTATTATCAACCTAGATGCCCATCGATGATGGCCTGAATACAGAAAATGTGATACATGTACCCGATGGAATTCTGCACAGCTATAACAAAAAATAAAATCAAGACCTTTCCAGCAACATGGATGCAGCTGGAGGCCATTACCTTAAGCCAATTACTGCAAGAATGGAAATGCCAACTACATGTTTTGTAGCTTATAAAAGTGAGCTAAACATTGAGTATATATGGTTGCAAACATGTGAAAAGACACTAGGGCTTACTTGAGGGTGGTGGGTGAGAGGAGGATGAGAGTTGAAAAACTACTTGGGTGCTATGCTCACTTTCTGGCTAATAAACTCATGTGTACACCAAATCCCAGTGATATGCAATTTACCCACATAGCAAACCTGCACATGTACCTACTGAACCTAAAATAAAGGTTGAAAAGGGAAGAAAATTGCTAGCAAGAAGCTGAAATAAAATGGTTCCTTCTTGAATATCTCTGGTTTACAGGGTACCGTGTTACATCCTTTCGTTATCCTTACAAATTTTTCAACATTAAATAAACAGAAACAACATCTAATTCATTCACTTCAGGGATGACACAGAAAGGGGAATGCAGTTGGGCATGGCGGCTCACGCCTGTAATTGCAGCACTTTGGGAGGCTGAGGTGGGTGGATCACCTGAGGTCAAGGGAACGTGACCAGCCTGGCCAACATCGTGAAACCCTGTCTCTATTCAAAATATAAAAATTAGGTGGGTATGGTGGTGGGTGCCTGTAATCCCAGCTGCTAGGGAGGCTGAGGCACGAGAATCGCTTGAACCCCAGAGGAGTAGATTACAGTGAGCCGAGATCATGCCACTGCACTCCAGCCTGTGTGACAGAGTAAGACTCTGTCTTATAAAAAAAGAAAGGGGAAAGAGGTGATACTTTAATGAGGTGACATAGAAAGCCATGTGTCTCCCCTAAGGAAAATATTCATTTTCACTTTGATACCAATTAGGAAGTGACTCTCCCAATTTGCCAAATATCTACCAAGAGCATACTGAACATCAATGAATTGATCATAACACTTTATGAGTGGTACAAATTCACAATTCCTTATCTGCACTTGTGAAATCCAAAAAGCTCTAAAAACAAAAGTGCTTTATAACTTTTTTGGCAACAAAAACTAACCTGAACTGTTATTTATAGCCCTTTCTAAAAATTCTGCTTCATGGAACTATTCATTCATCTCATCATACAAATGTTAAAATTAGATTGCGGGAAGCTGCTCCCCACCCCACAGGAGCTGTTATGTAATATGCAGTTTGTGTCCGTAATAGTTTTCTAAAATCTAAAAATTCTGCTTTTAAGACACATTTAGCCCCATTTCACATAAGGGATTCTGGATCTATGCTTCATATGATTTAAAACTCTTGGGATCTTCATTTTTCTAGTAAAAGTATTTCAAAGAAGGACAGTGTTCAGAAAAAAACTATTTACTAAACTATCTAATCCACGTTAGATTTTTTAAGAGTTATATTATAAAATATACTTTAATCCACAGATATGTTATCCTGTATGCCAAATCCTTTATAATTATTTGTCAAGCCACCAAAAACACTATTTACATGTTCAGACAAATATTAAGCACATTCTTAATATTAACTTACAATACCTCATTTCAGATGACCTGTGTTGAATTGGTTTATTGTCAAGAGTTGATTTTTTTTTTAAGCGGCAAACAGTCATTTGGAAAATTGCTATTTATTTTCCTTGGGATGTAGACACTCAGGAACTGGAGGCCAAATGATTTTTAGGCCAGGAATTATACTTCTTACTTAATCACTTTGACAATGAAACTGTCTCTGATGAGCATTATAGGCTGGCACTATGGACCTTGAAGGAAGCAAATGAATATCGACTTGCGGTGACAAGATGGCATGCCTCAGGAGGATCTCCAGTATTCACAAAAGACAAAAACTGAGAAGTAATGACATTGGCATCACTCTGTGAATAAAAAGGAGCTGTGGAATGTCAAGGGAGGATAGGGATTGCTAAGTGGGTATCACATCCTTCATGCTAAAAGAAATAGAAGAGATACTTAAGCTCACTCTCTCTGACATCAGAAAAGCAAGTGTGCAGTCCTCCAGGCCTAGAGATTACAATGCTGTGAAATCTCACCTGAAAAATACAGTCTTGAAGAATGCCTGCAAATTTAACAAAATTGAGTAAGATTCAACATTCTCATCAAAACAACCTTCCAGTGATTTTTAGGTTCTCAAATAATCCTATTTACTGACTTTTTCAAATGTAGCATGGCTTATTTTGGATGTAGCAATTTAGTTAAAAAGACAACACAGACCTTAATTTTCTAGGATGTTCTTTCCTTGAAGTTTCAAAAGCAATTGCTAGTATCCAAATAAAATTTATTAAATGTGAGTCACTATAATGTGGACCATTAGCATTGATATATATATTCCCTGGCAGCAGCCCTGTGAATAATAGATAAAAGGAATGAGCAAACTTCAATTGTCTAGGAGTTCAGTTTGCCTTGAACAAACACAAAACTGGGACTATTAGAGCAGAATCTGAATTATCCCCATATTGTAAATTAGGGTTCAAATATTTCCAAAAACCTGATATTGATTTTTCCTTTTTACTTATTCTTTGTAGGTATACTGGGTACATCTATTTTTTCAATCAAAATATGCAAGACAGCTGGAAACTCACAATAATAGCTCCACCGTGAGCTCAGCATACCTATAAATTGTCCTTCGTAGTTCACTGTGTGGTTCTTAACCAGAAGCCGCATCATTACCTGACAATTTCATAGAAATTCTCAGACCCCATCTGAGACCTACTGATTGCAGGCCTCAGGAGGTGAAATGCGCCCTCCAAATGAATGAGGAACATTCAAGTTTGGGAACCACTGATTGGTATTATGAAACTTTATCAGGATCAGAAGTGCAGATTAGGAAATTGCCTGACCTCAGGAATTATTGGCTGATTTGGGGTTCTCTCTGCATAATAATCCATGATGTGTTAACACCTAATCTGAAGCCAATGTCCCCTTATGCCAACTTTACTGGACACTCACCAAATGAACAAGAAATAGGGGCTTTGTAGAACTGCCTGGCCATCCTTCTCAGAAGATATATGGATGACAAATTTCAGAAGGGCCTGGATATATGGAAAAGAGCTCTAGGCAGTGGGAAGCAAATGACCCATTTCTTAAAAAGCCACAAAGTCTGTGGCCCTGGGGGCAAAACTAATTAGGGGAAATCAATTCTCTCTAATTTGCCAACTACAAGGTTACAGTCTTTGTAAATTCTGTATTTACCTCCAATTAAGGATCCTTTAGCATTTGAAATATTATTTTGAAAGTTTCAGTCTTCAACAGGCCAAAGTGAACTTAAGGGCCAGAATGTAATAAAGAGCCTCATCACCTCAGGCCAGGATGGCAGCATGGAGAAAAAGAGTGTCACAAACCTTAAGACAAAGTCAAAATTCAAGAAGGCAGGTGTCACAAAGTGAATGACCCTAATTTAGTAGATTTTTAATCCTGTGCCCAACCTTGTCTGTTCTGTTTTCTGCTACCTAAGAGGCAAACATTCTCTTATATATGACAAAATCCATTGAACATGCATTCCACAGCACAGATGGTCAAATGAGCCTTTTAGTTTCAATGAAGGAGTAGAATTCACAGTGAAGGAACTCAGCAAGAAGTTGAATGATGTAGCTTCATCCACTAGCAGAGAGCAAGTCAGATTCCCACAGCTTACCGTGACCTCATTGTACCCAGGTCCATGGCTGCTTAATGAATGGCACACCCTCCCTAGATGCTGCCTGGTTAAAAATTGATTCAGAAAAGAAGGGAGATTGAACCCGTAGAGAAGGTGAGCACAGAAACAGTAAGAAAAGAGAGACACATCGACCCAAAAGGCAAAGCAGCCTTGAGCTACTTCATTTCAGAACAAAAAGAGCTTTTATACCAAAAGAACAAGAGGATATTATAGCATCACAGAACAACAAAGCAACTCTTTAACAAAAATATGACTCCAATTAAGGTGACAAGAAATACAAATTACAAAATTAGAGAGGGGTATTGCAGCTCAAATGTAGGCTCCAAATCAACTTACATTCTAGAAAATCACAGTTTTAAATTTTTATAAAATAAACATGATCTTGGTATATACTGCATATCAGGAAATTAAAATATTTATAATAAATTGTCAATACTAATGTAAAATTAGAACCCAAAGAGAAATAACTTTTTCTAATTCTGTTATTAAATGTGCTCAGCAGCACGGTATTTTTTTTCTACTACCAATAATCATAAATGCACTCCCACACAGTTTTTGTCTTTAATTCTATTTTCTATCAAAAGAAATCAGTGATCCTTGGAGGCTGGTTGCTTCAATGTCCTGCTAAGGAGAAAATTCAAGATGATCCTGGAGTATTTAGTTATTGTTATAAAGCAAAGAAAGCATAATCTGATACATGTTTGAAAAGTTGCCAAAGTGAAAAGTGAACTAAAATACATGAACACCCACTGGCCAATCTGACCATTTGTACATACACTTAATTAGAGTAGTTATCTGGACAAAAGCTATCAGTCAAAGTGGCAAACGAAGGAAAGGCAGGTAAAACTTCCCAAAATATATTTTACAGGAAAAGCTGGATGACATGCAATTAAAATTATCAGCATATCCTGTTCACTTTTTGGTTAATACCTAGGCCTATAAATCACAGGATTCAACCGAAAACCTTAAAATAACCTTAAATATTACATCAGAGTTATATATAAATGTTAGGAACCTGAGTCATGTAACCCTGCTGAATTAAAATCTAAAAGTACATTATTTCAAGAAAGAGAAACTTATGTGATTGGCTAAGACTAGGAAACACCAACATAAGATCATCAACTCAAAACATACACTTTAAATTATTTTGCAGTACGTAGGGAGGTCACATATACAATGGATCATCTTGAAATTATTCTTGATCAAACATGAGCCAATCTGAGATACTGAGAAGTCTTTCTCTTTGGGAACCAGTAAGATTATTGTAACACTAAGCCTACACACACACACTCACACACACACAATCAGTCTGATGGCAATAATATTTTTGTTCTATATTTTTGCCAGTGCTTTGGAAAATATCAGATTTAAATGTTTTCAGGCATTGAAATACTTAAAATGTATTCTATTAGTTTTATAAGACTAATGTATTTACTTTATGAAATATATTTAAGTAGTCACAGTTAATTTTAACTGATAGTTTTGTCAGTTGATTTTTAAGGATTTTAAGAGTTTAAGAGAATCTTACAGACTTGTGATTTAATTTAACAGGATTTTATTAGCTAATTTAATAGTTAGAGCTTAAAATTTAAGAAAAACTGATTTATTTGCTACATACTTAACATATTTCAATAATTAAACCATTGTTTACTGACACTACAAGTCAAATTCATTAACCATAAATCAAGATACAAAGTGTTTAAGAAAGGTCCCTGAAATGCATAAAAAGCCTGGGGCAATACAGAGCCCTTACCAGACCTGAATCATGAAGGGGAGTTTACATTTCCTTATAACTTTTTCTTTAAAGAAGACAGGAATGTAAAATATGTTTCTGAGAAGTAATTCTAAAAAAAAAAAAATGTGATGAAAACAGATTTTTTGTTCTTCAAGGAATACACGTCAATCATTTGGAAAATGTATTCATATGCAACACTTCATTCGCTATCAATATGGGATAAATGAACTGCTGCTGTACTCACTGGTTGCTTTATTGAAGACATCCATCATATAATGATGCTCCCTTAATAGATTTGCACATCTCAAATAACAACCTGCTGCTTGCCTAACGATTTTCAGACATAGCCAAAATTTCCAATGTGAACCAATTATGAAAACATGAACAAAGGTTTCTATTGAGAAAGCAAGGTATTCTTCCAGACTTGTAAAATCATAAAGCTGGAAGAAACTTTAGAAATCATCCTAGCCCAGTAACCTTATTTTACAGGTAAAAAACTAGACAGGGAAAGTTGATTAATCTGTTTTTGCAGCTAGTTAGTAAAGAGAAGGCCATAGCACCACCTTATGACTCCCAATCTTATGGTTTTTCCCAACTAAAAGTCCTCATTTTAGTTTATATATACAGCTGTCATTTTAGTTCACAAGATTCTACTTCTGTCTATTGACAAGGGGAAAAAAAATCTACCGTGAGAAAATACCTACCCTGAAAGAGCCTCTCTTTTAGATCTGCCTTCCTCAATTGCATGTTCAAATTTCACTGGAAAAAATGAGCTAATCTTACTAGTAATAATAGTAATGGTTATTACTATTTATTTCTACTGACACTGCGACATTGTGCTTCCTTCATGCATTCATCCATCAAAAGATGGGTGTCAGAAATATCCCCCAAATATCTTGTGAGATCATTAGCGGAAGGCCTCATTATCTCCAGTTCACATAGGAAACCACGGCAGGTGGGCCTTTCTAAAAGACTTTACCAATTCGTATGTCTATCGGGCCAGAGTTAGAAATAAATATATAATAACTCTAATTGAAAGAAAGGAGGAAGTTGTGAAAACTTGGCACCTGAAGAGTTTATGCCCATGTAAAATACATTCAATCTCATTAACTATACATATACTCTGTGTGTGTGCATGTGTGTGTGTGCACACACGCATGCACATAAATACTCATGGGCCACATAACTATGCTTCAGTCAATGACTGATTGAGGATATACAACACTGAGCCCTTACGGTAATAATGGAGCTGAAATATTCCTAGCATCGAGTGACATCTTGTTGATCTGACGCTATGTAAGCCTGGGCTAATGTGTGTGTTGGTGTCTTAGTTTTTAACAAAAAAGCTTAAAAACTAAAATGAATTAAAAATTTAAAAAATATAAAAATAGCTTATTGAATAAGAATATAAAGAAATATTTTTTACAGCTGTACAATGTGTTTGTGTTTTGAGCTAAGTGTTATCATAAAAGAGTCAAAACGTTTTTAAAATTTTAAAATTTAAAACAAAAGTAGTAGTAAGCTATGATGAATTTATTATTGAAGAAAAAAGTTGTAAATAAATTTAGGGTTACCTAAGAGTGCTGTTTATAAAGTCTACAGTAGTGTACAATCATGTCCCAGGCCTTCACATTCACTCACCACTCACTTACTGACTCATCCAGAGTGACTGCCAGTACTATTTTCTTTTACCATTTATAGTTTATTTTTACTATAAATATCCTTTCTATGTTTAGATACACAAATATGTATCACTGTGTTATAATTGCCTGTGGTATTCAGTACAGTAACACTGTGTATAGGGTTACAGCCTACAAGCAATAGGTTATACTATATATATCCTAGGTATGTAGCAGACTGTATCATCTAGGTTTGTGTAAATACACTCAATGGATGATGACAACATTGTCTAATAACTTACATCTCAGAATGGATCCCTGTCATTAAGCAGCACATAGCTGTATGTAGACATTTATATATAAATATATATGTATATATTACAGGTATATTACACAGAGAGAAAGACAGAAAGATAGATTATATAGGCTGTTCAGGCCAAACATTATGGTCAGCCTTTTCACATATGGTCTTTACTTTCTGCTATAGAGTGTTATCCCATGAGAGTAATTCATGTTTTTTTCCCACAGGATCTCTTAAGAATTACTGAGGACCCCAAAAAGCTTTTGCTTATATAGGTTACATCTGCAGATATTTACCATAATGAAATCAAAACTAAGAAACTACAAAATATAAATTACTAATGTGTTTTAAATTAATGAATTTCACATTAACACAAACAGCATAGTTTATGAAAAATAACTATGTTGTTCAAAATAAAACAAAGGAGAATTGCGTTGCATTGTTTACATTTTGGTAAATCTCTTTATTTTTTAATTTTTTGTTTGTTTTTTTTTTGAGACAGAGTCTTTCTTTGTCACCTAAGCTGGAGTGCAGTGGTGGCATCTCGGCTCACTGCAACCTCTACCTCCTAGGTTCAAGTGATTCTCCTGCTTCAGCCTCCTAAGTAGCTGGGATTACATGCACATGCCACCATGCCCAGCTAATTTTTGTAGAGATCAGGTTTCACCATGTTTGCCAGGCTGGTCCCCAACTCTTGACCTCAAGTGATCTGTTTACCTTGGCCTCCCAAAGTGCTGGGATTACAGGCCTGAGCCACCACGCCCGGCCGCAATCTCTTTACAATATGTGTTAATAGAAGATAGCTGGATTCTCATATCTGCTTCTGCATTAAATCTGTTGTTTTGATTGATGTACAGGAAAAATTTTGGACTCTCAAGGTAGTAGCTGGAAAAGGGAGGACTTCATAGGCCCCCCAAAAGTGTCCTGTGGACCACCTGAAAATGCTTCCAGATCCCCAGTTCTCAGATCACACGTTGGGAACTATTGTCTGTTTCCTTACAGTAAGGGTGGAAGCAACAGCAGAGCTTCGTGTTCGCTCAGACCAGCTGCAGATGCTCATCTGAACTTTGAGAATGGTCAAACAAAAGCAAAATCCAATGGAACACCACTGTGATGGTCTCTGCCTTCCTGTTTTGGAAACAGGTCTGCCACAGGACTTTGTATTTCTGTCAGAGATTCATGTATACTTCTCTTTGCTCTATGTTTGATGCTATAGTAACCAATAGCCATTGCTGCACAACTTTTGAGAACTGCATTAAAATTTCTCTCTATATATACCTATGTCTATATCTATCTTTCTTTCTATCTAAAAATCATGGGCTGCAAATAGTACACTGTCAACTAGAATTTTTGCATATCTTTAAAAGAAAACGCCTCTGTAACTCATTCTGAGTTGTTCATTGGTAAGTAAGAGGCCTACTAAAGTGAAGATGTAACCAAAATGAACAGTTGAAGAATGACAGCGTAAATACATGTCAGCAGTGAAGGCAAATATAGTCCCTGCTCATCAAAATCCAACACTCCATTGTGGAGCAAGTATACAAATACATGGTAGAGAGAGTTGGCTGCCGTTGTCAAAAGTCAGGCAAGCTCATAGATTTGCACTTTCTTTCAGAGCTTCATTATGACAACCACAATTACATGCTTCCTGGGACTCAGTCAAGGCTGTAAGCCTTTCTGTAAAGATGAGCTATGAAAAGAAAAAATCCAAGGCTGCTCAGAGACTGCAACAGATCGTTACAATTTCCTCCCACTTTCCATAGACTATGCTTGACAGAGAAGTACGATACTGATATCTTTCCAAACCATGCACACACACACCCATCATATGCCTCAAAAGTAAACAACCTTCGTTTCTTTTGTCATGGGTAGCAATATGAATTCCTTAAAATTAAAAACAAAAATGTCTCTACACAGTATTCTTCAAACTTCGAACAATACTGGCTGGCCACTATTTCAAAAGAAAGTGTATTTGTCATTGTCAAACTTGTTTATATGAATCAAGCAACAGCATCACTGCAGGAACACTATCATCTTGTTCTCTTCCCCTACCTTCTCTTCCAGGTTTCAAAGCAAGGTCTATGATATTGAAAATGCATTTACGTTAGTTTAAATAAGACTTTTTCCCCCTAAAAGCAGGTGGAATTTAATAACATCCCCCAATTCACAAGCACTCAATTCTGTAAAAGCTGTAAACAGAGGTAAGGTGCAAGGGACAGTGTACTGTATCTGGAGAAGAGCATCTGCATTTTCCGATTTTTCAGCTGAGCTGACACTTCATATTTTCATTTACCTTTGTTTATTTCTGCATATCTTCAGAAATGCAAAAACTTGTGCATTCAGATTTTGCAAGCCACTGCTAAATGGTGGTTATTTTCTTATGTCTTTGGAAAAATATTTCTCAGCAGATTTGGATGACATGTAAAACCTCATCTGCTATAACCCAGTCTTTCTTTGGCTTTTTATAATATCTGTGATAATAACCAAGAAAAGATTCAAAACGGATTTGTCTGCCATCAAATTTGACTCTATGGCCTATAGTCTGCAAAATGATATTTAAAAAACAAAACAGAACGGGGGACACATATCAGAATCTACTGTTTAAAATTGGTGTCATTGACATAGACAAATGTTTGGAGAAATGATACTTGTGGTATCATTAATTAAAGGAGAGTGGGTTTTTGGTCCCGCCTGTCTTATAAGTTATTTTAAATGAACTACAGGTTCTAATCATCATTAATTCTTTCATCAAATATTTTAATATTGCTGAGCTGGATAGCTGTGACTCATGTAAATTATTTAGCCTGTTTGAGCCTCAATATAAAAGTAACAATTGCTTTAATACGAACTGGATGTTTAATCTCGGACAATAATAATAAATAACAATTGCAACGTGTTTTGTGCTCTAAAAATAACTTTGCATGTATTATCTTTGTCTTTTTACACATTTTATCTGCTTTTGTCAGAAAAAATGCAGAATGTCTACTTAAATTTGAATGTTATTAGAGAAATTTTATTTTTCGTATAAGTATGTCCCAAGCATGGAACATGCTGTACTATTATTTGCCACATCTGACAAATCTATACTTGGAACAGCTGAGGCAGAGACAGTTAGGCAATTTACCCGAAGTCACCCGTTTTTGACCCTGTTCTTTTAACTCCATATCTAGTGGGATTTCATTATGCTACCACTGCACTCAGGCTCTCTGAAAGTCAATTTTTTATTCTTTGGAAAGAAACAAAATAGTTTTTAAAAATATGATGAAAATGGGTCTAAACCAGGTAATTATGAAAGGTCCTTCCATTTGTGAGAGGCTATGTTCATAGGGATGGATGAGGTTAACGTGGAACAATGCTACAGCTATTACAAAGAGAGCATTAGTCAAGGTTCCTAGTTGTAATCAACAGAATCCATCGCACCTCATTAAGAGAAAAAAGAATTCTAAGATGCAAAGCAGCTTACAAGAAATTCTGCAAATCTAGGCGCTAGAGCTAGGGGGAGTCAAACTCACCGTAATGGCTGCCCAGTGAAGACCACAGTTTACTGCCATTGAGCATAAGCTTTGCAGCTCATACAACCAATGCTGGGAATAGGTTACTCTCATATATACTGACCTCCGCTGCCTTTGAATGTGCCAGATTTCTCCACCACCCTCTATCATCCTCACTAGGGTGGATTCTGTGCATAATCTTCTATCACTCTTCTCTAAATCAAAATCTCCAGTGAGGTCTAATTGTTGCTGCCAAGGTTATATTATTATTATGTCTTAATTCCAAGAAAAATTGGAAAAACAAATCTCTGGTTTTTACACCAGACAGACAAAACTCACAGTGGGAGATTCTCCATACATAGAGAAGGTGCTCAGTAAGTACTGGAGGGCGGAGAAAACATGCCACACATTGACTTCTGATGTGGTTTAGATCTGTGTCCCCACCCCCGGAAATTTCATGTCAAGTTGTAGTCCCCACTGTTGAAGGTGGGCCTAGTAGGAGGTGGTTGAATTATGGGGGTGGATTTCCCACGAATGGGGAAGAACCGTCCTCTTGGTACTGTTCTCATGACTGTGAGTGAGTTCTCACAAGATTTTTAAAAGTGTGTAGCACCTGCTCCTTCACTCTCGTTCATTCCTGCTCCTGCCATCTGAGACAGCTTACACGCACCTTTGCCTTCCACCTGTATTGGAAGCTTCCTGAGGCCTCCCCAGAAGCCGAAGCAACTATGCTTCCTGTACAGCCTGCAGAATTATAAACCAATTAAACCTCTTTTTAAAATAAATAAATAAATAAATAAATAAATAAATAACCCAGTCCCAGTCTCAGGTATTTTCTTTTTCTTTCTCTTTCTTTCTCCTTCCTTCCTTCCTTCCTTCCTTCCTTCCTTCCTTCCTTCCTTCCTTCCTTCCTTCCTTCCTTCCTTCCTTCCTTCCTTCCTTTTCTTCTTTTCTCTCTCTCTCTCTCTCTCTCTCTCTCTCTCTCTCTTTCTTTTTGATAGAGCCTTGCTCTAGGCAACCTCTGCCTCCTGGGTTCAAGCGATTGCCCTGCCCCAGCCTCCCAAGCAGCTGAGACTACAGGCAAATCCACCATGCCTGGCTAATTTTTGTATTTTGGGTAGAAATGGGGTTTTACCATATTGGCCAGGCTGGTCTCAAACTCCTGACCCCAGGAGCTGCCTGCCTCAGTCTCCCAAAGAGCTGGGATTACAGGCATGAGCCACTGCACCCAGCCTCAGTTATTTCTTTATAGCAGCACAATAATGGACTAATACAAGTTCAAAAACATGCTAAAATATTAGATTCTCTTCCAGAATAATTTTACTCACCGTTAACATATACATACTATTTTCCTATTCCCACCAAAAATGCACATATTAGCGGTCTTAACTCAAGTAATCTGAGTCACTTTTCTTTTCTCTTAAATCTTAGAAAAGATTACACATTTTATTATACAATGAATCTTCATCCATCCAGAAACTTTAACCAAATCACCAATCAATAAATTCAAATTATCATACTAAGGTCAGGTGCAATGGCTCACACCTGTAATTCCAGCAGTTTGGGAAGTCAAGATGAGTGGATCTCTTGAACTCAGAGTTTAAGAGCAGCCTGGGCAACACAGTGAGACCCTATCTCTACAAAAATTTTAAAAAATTATCTACCTATGGTCGTGCAAGCCCGTAGTTTCAGCTACTTTGGAAGCTAAGGTGAGAGGATCGCTTGACTGCTGTGAGCTGAGATAGAGCCACTGCACACCAGCCTAGGTGAAAGAGCAAGGTCCTGTCTCAAAAAAGCAAAACAAAAACAACAAAATACCATCTACCCCTGTCTACCCAATAACACTGAAAATCCCAGCATCTTTCGCGTGTAGTTTTTGCAGATTGACAGGTTTCATTTATTTTTAGAGAATTCCAGTCTCTTCAAATTCCAGTGTTCCATATGAATTATCTACTTCTTAGTCAGCATCTGGAAACACATTTTAAAGCACTGAGAGTTGCTAACCCTTATTGTGATTAAAGCGTGTGTTTTAAATCCAAGGATATAATCTTCTCAATCTACTCTTATTGCTGTTATAGGTTTCTTAGGTCTAGAATTGATATTTTAAGGATCATGCATGAGTCATGAGAAGAAAAAAGACATTGTAGGGCACATTCATTTGTTTTCTAGAGACCAGGTAAATCCTGAAAGGAGTAGCAAAAACTGGGTGCCCCATATATAAACCATCCAGGTACCTCACTACTTCAGCTGGACCCACTAACCTGAAGTGGCCCCAAACTACATTTATCAGAAGCACCTGCTTCACAGGTGCCAAGGTAAAGTATCTTGATCCAATGATATCCTTATTGCTATAAACAGATTCATGGATTCCAATAAAACAAATAACCTTCAGAGAGGAACACATATATTTTGCTGAGTTTTATCCACATCAAGTTAATTTTTTAATTTTTAGAAATTACATCTGAAGAACCATCAGAAAAAAAAACTAGTTGGATTTGAAAAGAGTTTACAACTTTCTTCAAGAGGTATTTATGTCCAGTTTTAATTGATGTGTAGTCTTACATTCTAAAAGGAAACAAATTTGATTTCCATAGTGTTTAAGAAAAATTCCTAGTTTTCTCTAGAGCTTTATTTCACCTATTTCAATTTGGGTGAAAGAGGTGGAAGAATAGAAAAAGATTTTCTGTATGAATATGCATGTCACCCCATTTAATAAGTTCTTTATCTTAATAATTCTGATTTAGTGCGAGAACCTCCCATTTAAATGGAGAGAATAATGAAATTTCTTTTAACAGTCCAAGTTCTCAGGCTTTGCAAAATTAAGAGCATATTGTCATACCACCTCCCCTTTCCTAGTAAAATATTGACATTTTTTCCTGTATTTTTTTCACGTAGGAAATAGAATATGTAAAAGCCATTTATACTACAATTTTCCATTCATTTGTATTAAGTGATTCTCTGAGATAAGCAAGTTCAAGAAAATTTACATTAAGCATTTGTATTCCCCCATATAATATTGATTATAAGACGTTGTTAAAATAAAAACACAGTAAGTCTTGTAGGCAAAAGAAGTCATTAGAAAGTAATTGCTGGATCTGCCACTCAATCCAGCAATCCCATTACTGGGTATCTACCCAAAGGAAAAGAAGTCATTATATTTAAAANAAAAAAAAAAAAAAAAAAAAGACATCTGCACATACATGTTTATCAGAGCACAATTCACAATTGCAAATATATGAAATCAACATAAGTGCTCATTAATCAATGAATGGATAAACAAAATGTGATGTAAGTGTAATACATGACACATACCATGGAATTCTACCCAGCCATAAAAAAGAACAAAATAATGTCTTTTGCAGCAACCTGGATGGAACTGGAAACCATTATTGTAAGTGAAGTAACTTAGAGATCTAAAACCAAAGACTGCATAGGCTCACTTGTAAGTGAGAGCTAACCTGTGGGTATGGAATGGCATACAGAGTGATATAATGGACATTGAAGACTCAGAAGAAGAGAAAGTGAGAGGCGGATAAAGCATGAAAAATTACCTATTAGGTACGATGTGCACTCTTCAGGTGACAGTACACAAAAAGCTCAGATTTCACTACTGTACAATTCATTCATGTAAACAAAAATAACTTGTACTACTAAATTTATTAAAGTTTTAAAAATTAATTAAAATAGAAATAAAGCAATTGCTAGTCTTTAGCATATGAAGGAAAGGAGATGAGTATTTTTGCTAGCTAGCTGGCAAGTTTCTTGAAAGGTACCTATGGTAGGAGAACTGTGATTGTGGACTCCTGGTACGTGTTATCAGTACCCAATTCCTTCCTTCCTGGAAGCTTTCTGGGCCACTGACCGTCCCTGGCACATTTATCTGTATAAAGTTAATAATAATCTAACAATTTCTAGAGATGTCTTCATATACTTTACTTGGATACCTTGACAAGTCCCTCACAGTGAAAACCATGTATGTAAATTTATTTTTCTGCCAACATATGGCACTTTGTCTCCATTTGTGGAGTCATTTGCTCTAAAGAAACTGTTGCAATCACTGTCTCTGTATGTAAAACCAAGTAGAACTTTAGAAAGTAGACGTTCTCAGGTACCTCTATTTCTGGTAATACCAGTAACTCCACCTACTCAGATGTATTTATAGTTAATGTTTTTCTTGGTTTTTCTGTCACAAGTTTCTCAGAAAGCAATTAAAACAAAATGCAATTACTGATACCTGTCTGAATTCATTTCTTTATCACATGTACCAGACATATTTATAAAGATGATAATTATTTATCTCAGGAAACATGTTTCTGTTCAAGGAGCAATCAAGAAGAGGAATAAGGTCACTGTATGCTCTAATACACAGTGACAGCTAACACAGCTAAGCACAAAATTCTTTGGCACTAGGAATGGAATTTAAATGTTGGTTCAGCATCCATTTCTGAAGTCTGATATCTTGTTTGAAATTTCAAAGGTATTACTACTAATGAATTTCCTAGATAAGTAATTATAACAGTTGGGATAGTTTTGTTCTTGTTGTCAAATATTTAATTTAAAATTTATTGGTACTCATCTGCTATGTTTTTCTTAAATAAACTTAAGAAAATATTACTATGTAAATTAAGAGTGATACTACACTAGTGACTGAGGGTCACACAGTGCCATACAGAGGTATACAGAAGTACACAGCCTGTCATCTGTACCCAACACACTCATGGAGGATAAGCAAGGGCTGATTGATTTTTCACTGCAGCATAATGATTTCCTGGGCCCCTCAGTCATTTGTCTAACTATTCTGACTTCATGTTTATCATCTTACTGAAAGCAGAAGATCTGATAAAATGTATGCTTCTGAAAGCTCCAGAGATTATTAAAGTCCAGTTGTTAGCCCATAAATCATCCAAAGTTTTTACATTATGTGATTCTGAGGCATCCATGCTACTAATTACAAATTTCCTTCTAAGGCTTTTCTGATAGCCAGTGTGAAATTCTCAATCCCTCTGTGACTTACTCTGCCATTTACAGACACAGTAATGTCACCAGCCCTATGGTAAGAGGAGTTCAATTTTTTTAGAAGACCAGCCAAATTATGGTTGGCTGAAACATCTGCCATCTAGTTTCCCAATAATTTACAATCTTAACTATATCATTGTAACCTGTATAAAACTCTTCCCTTGTCTTTTCATTATTTCAATTATTTTTAAGGCTTTATTTTTCTCTAAAATACTTAGCAAAACAATATCATATTAGTCAAGATAACTGAGATTCAATTCAAAAAACATTTATTAAGGCACTAATGTGTTCCAGGCATAACCCTAGAGTTTTTGCAAAATTGTGTTTGCAAAAAAAAACACAAAAAAACACAGAAACGCAAATATAGCTAGAATACATGACATACAGTCACTATAAGCTATTCTAAAAGTGTTGAGTGCTGTAATAGGTATAGAAATACTCTCTATATAAATGAATATAGATATAAATATAGATATACGAGGGGATATAGAATCATAGGAGCCTCCGTAGAGGTAATTAACTTTAAGCTAGAAGATGAAAATTATTTTTGGGGTAGAGATATAAGAACACTAAAAGGAAACATAAGCCAAATATAGGATAGAACAAGATCTTTCTTGGAACGGTAGTCAAAGAAGTTATATAGAAAGGGAAAATTCAGAATAGAACCTTGTAAAGGAATCTGGGACTACTTACAAACAGTTACAGACTTTCATGTCCTGTTCTTTTGGAATCTTTCCAGGCCTATCTATTCCCATCATAAAACCACTAAACCACAGGGGGACATTATAGTTCCCAGGTTGCCCTTTTCTGCCAGTGTTCTTGTCTTCCTACCAGCTATTTGCTTCCTTCTTTCCCCTAATGACATTCAACCTTCCATCACATAGGCAGAATGATGCACCTAAGGTGCAAATCTGATCCTGGCACTCAGTATCCCTGTAGCTTTTACTTGCTATAGTCTAAGTGCTCTAGCATGCCACACATAGTGCTCTGTGATGTGGCCCTTACTCTCCTTCTAGTTCCTTGATGAAGGTATCTCCAGTTAGCAGCCCATGAAGCCAGACTGCTCTCACATTTCTGTGCCTCAATGTGAGCTGCTTCTCTAAACTGAAGGAACTCTTTCATTCCAATCCTCTTACTCTCATCCCTGTATATCCTTGAAAACTGGTATTCTTAAAGACTCAACTCAGAGGGCTTACTTGGTGAATATTTTCTAGAACCTCCTCCCCTGATTAACACACAGGGTCAGCCTCTCCTTCCTCTCTATGTAATACGCTGTAAATCCATTAATAAAAGCTTGTATCACATTGATTAATTTTTATTCCTCTTTTAATTCATCTTTGCAATAATAATTTCTCTAAAGATTATGATGGATTGAAAAGTAAATTGTAATGGCCAGGAGTGGTGCCTCACACCAGTAACCTCAGCACTTTGGGAAGCCAAGGTAGGTGGATCACGAGGTCAGGAGTTCGAGACCAGCCTGGCCAATATGGTGACCCCCTGTCCCTACTAAAAATACAAAAATTAGCTGGGCTTAATTGCAGGTGTGCCTATAATCCCAGCTTCAGGAGGCTGAGACAGAAGAATTGCTTGCCCGGGAGGTGGAAGTTGCAGTGAGCCAAGATCAAACCACTGCACTCCAGCCTGGACTCTGTCTCAAAAAAAAAAAAAAAAAAAAGCAAAGTAAATCATACTAAAGAAACGGCAAAAGGGGATCTTCTATGCAATATTTCTAATTTGGTCACATTTGTAAGACTGAGGAGAAGAAAGTAATATAAAGAGAAATATCGAAAGCATAAGAAAGTTGGTATGATTGATGGGAAAAGATCACAAAAGAGATAAAGAATGGGATCTTTGTCCTGAACAGGAAATTTGTCTTGGACAGCAGTGGTATTTCTCCTTTTGAGACAAGTGGTAAGAAGTACACTGCCAAGTAAAGAAACAGGTAAGTTTGGAAGAAGAAATGGGATTTGAGCACTGATGCATTTGTGCCTGGTATCTTCATTGTTTGCTCCAAAGAGAAGAGTTCACTACTGGAGAATGAGAACCCAAGAGAATCATAAAGATTTGAAAAATTTAGAGTAGTGCAGTCAAGAGTCAGCTTGGGTGGAATAAAGCTTAGCCTTTCATGGTATCTATGAGGGACCCAACTCCAATTTTAAGTAACAATAGATAGGTATNGTAGTGCAGTCAAGAGTCAGCTTGGGTGGAATAAAGCTTAGCCTTTCATGGTATCTATGAGGGACCCAACTCCAATTTTAAGTAACAATAGATAGACATGAACATGGACCCTGAACTGCCTCTTAATCTAATGTAAGCATGACTGAAAGTATCTTCAGATACTTTTGCTATTTTACTGATATGCAAACTAAATGCAAACAAAATGCTATTAGGCAAATGCAAATTCAAGGTAAGTCTACCAGGTTCTCCTTCCAACCAGATTATCAATCTTTTGCTCTTCCGTATAGAAATGCTAACGCTGCTCCTAAAAATCCATTATGTGGACATAAGAAAATCGACTAAGGTGGAGTAAAAGAACTTGAAAAGCAGCACAAGGGCCCAGGTAACAGTGAAGCCATTAAATCGTTTGACATCAATTGGCAATGTTTTAAAATTGTGTCGTTTGAGTCATGGTAGAGCAAATAACAGGAGTCTGAAAAATTTGAGAGACCTGGTGAGAGAAGCTATGGAAGACTACGAGGAAAAGATAAGAGCCATGAAAGCACATAGCAGGAGGGCCAGGTGGGGACCCAGTTAAGCACAAGTCATTCTGCTTAAGTGGGGAAATGAGGCTTTGAGTTTCTTTGAAGTGGATGTCAGTGTGCAAGCTAGGTGGTATTTGGGCAGAGAATAGAATGGGCTTAATACACTGTCCAGGAAAAACGTTTGTCTGGGTCTGTCCCTACCCTCTTTCTGACAGATAGCTGGCTGTTGTTATCTCCTATAGCTTCTTGTACGATCCAGGCTCAGAAGGACTTCTCACTATGGTTAGGAATCAATACAGGCATCTGAAGTTACTTTAGAAGAGCCTATGAATACTTTCTCAGCATGCTTTCCTTTTGGTTAGCTTTGTACTGACGCATGCATTACATCACACATTCACTGAGCAAATATTTATAGAGTGCTGACTCTATGCCACCCACTGTTTAATGTGTTTGGTTATAATAGTAAACAAAGAAGCAAGATGATTACTATTACATAACTTAATATTCTAGACTGCAGAAAAGAGATCCTAAGTGACTACACACACACATAATACATTTAAAAGATAAATTAGAGAACATTAAAAAGGATAATGTGAAGGTGAAAAAGAACTGCTTAATTTGAAAGGTCAGGAAAGACCACTCTAATAAGTTCAAATGTGACTGAGAACTAATGGATACCAAGGAGCCAGCCATATGGCAATATGGATGTAGAAGGCAGAGATAATGGCAGGAACAAAGATCCCAAGGCAGGATTAAACTTGCAGTGTGGCTGGGACACAGCAAAGAGCTGGCAAGCAGGTTGTGTGGCTGAGGAGGAGTCAATGAGGTGAGAGGTACTAGATAAGGGCAAAGGAAAGACAGCAAATTATTTTTTGAAAGGCCGTGCAGGCTATGATAAATGGTCTGAATATTTTTCTGCCTGAAATGGAAAGCTGCTAACGGGTTTCAGCAGAGGTGTGATATAATCTGATTTGTATGTCAAACAGCAGTTTGACTTTTGCTTGCAAAAAGAAAGGATTCAGAGAAGTGGGGAGGAAATCGTTAGGAAGTTACTGCAGTGGTTGTGTCATCCAAATCATAGGGGCAAAAGTGGAGAGAAGTAGATAAACTCAAAATGGTTTTAAGAGATAGAAATGGCAGGACTTTGTAACTGATTTGGTTGTGAATGTAAAAGAAAATGAGAAATGAAGAAACAGTTCTGTGTTTTCGGTTTGACTATGTGAGCAGGCAGTGGTGCAAGTTCCTGATAGGGAAGAAAATTTTTCCAGTTCTACCAGGGCAGAACTGAGTCCCAAAGAAGATACAGGGGCCAGCCACTCTAGAGACACAAAGATCTACCTGACACTCAAAGTATGCAAATTATGATTGTGAACTGAAACTCATTTTGAAGGTCTTTCTCCCGTGCCTCTTCCTGGCATTACTTAACTCCTAGTGACCCAAGTTGGAAATGCTGTAGTCATCTCTGACTTTACTATTTCTTTTACATACAAAATCCGGTCTGATATCCAGCCATATAGCTTTCACTTGAAAAGCGTCTCTTGATTACATGTACTCTGCTACACTACCCCAGATTTATTCAGGTCTTTTCAGTCGTCAATAGACCATTACTTAGTACCCCAAAGTCTTTTCTCTGCTTCTAGGTTTCTCCTTCTCTGCTCATTCCTTCCAAGCTACAAGCTGCTGTCATAGTAATCTTAATAAATGAATGACTGAACATATTTATGCACTTAAGTAAAATAGAAATCAAGTAAAATTTGTGATAACCCTTGACTTGTAGTGAGTTACAGGTAAATTCCTGGGCATGTAATATAACAGGCTTTTCTAAGGGTACATGACTAGAAAAATGCCTATCTCTGATCAATTTTAACAGGTCTGAGACAGAATGAGAAAAATAGGACAATGCTGTATATTTATATATTCAATTCAGTTGTATTCATTTGCCAACTATCCTTTCTTGAAAAAGACTGGACATTGTATTTATATGTCCTTTGGATCTGTTCAAAGATTTTCAGTCCCTGATCAGAAGATACTCCTTATTAAAATATGTCATGTCCAAGGGAACTGTAAACATATGGGACACCAGTGAGGTTGGGTAGTGTGAAACAATGTCTACAGTTTCTATTCTAAACTCAGTCATGTAGGAAAACAATGACCTCAATCAGTAGGGAATTCTTCACCCAGAGAATGTACACAATGCTGGAGAGAGGATTGCTTGTGAGAAATTAAAAGATATCATAGGACTCTAGACCAGTGTATACGTCTACTTCTGAGATTTACTATCATCTACTGTCCTGTTTTAATAAAAACTCTTCTACCAAAGCCTTGTCAATAGGCCTACCCATTCAAGGGATGCTTGCATGTTCTGATGGGTATTTGAGAAGAGGATACAATCCCAATAAAACAACGGGTATATTCTGTGTCACAGGTAACTAAGATAAGTGATGTTTTATTATATTCAATTATATGCTTGCATTTTCATCTGAGTTGCTTCATACGTGCAAATATGACTCTCCAAATAGCTTCTAAATTTCTTTGCTTGGCAGGAATTTTGTCAAACATTGATCTATTTTTCATAAAAATTAGAAGAAAAATCACAAGTATTCTTAAACATTTGGTGGTTTTAAACCAGTTGTTTCCAGGGTCAGTTAACCTAAACTAGTCAGCTAAAGTCTCATTTAGAATTAGCAGAAACAACAGAAAAAGGTGGAAGGAGGAATTTGGGGTTGTAGGGAGTGAATCCAATAGGAAGAAAGTGAAAGAAAATATATCAGAAATAAATCTGTTGTAGTGGACAAGGTAGTAAGAGGTGAGCCTTGGGAAGAGTTAATACTGTCTGGTCTTTCTGAGATGACAAGGCACCAAGCAAGGTTTATAAATAATAAATCCATAAGAAATTATACGAGCAGCCTTTGGAATTTAAAGCAAAATAGACTGAGTGCTCATAAATTTGTTCCCGAGTTAACCTCACAAAATTACCCTTAATTTAAAATTTCACAGTCACTCCACTAATAGATGCACATTAGAGGTGCATTGGGTAATTACTATTTATTAGCATTATACACAATTTAAACCAGTCTCAGGAAATGCCATATAAATTGTTTCCCTTGAATCTGACCTTAACCGCAAGTCTAACGATCTAACCAGAGCAGTTAGCAAGGCAGAGGGAACTCATTGCCTAAAAAATCGTTTTGCAAAATGCTTGTTCACTTGTCATTTATCGGCTAAAAAGCAATCTGACCTTGGGTATGAAGTCATCTTTCCAAATATCATTTTAGGATTCAGTAAATTTACTAAAAACTTAGCAGAAGTTGTGAGTATGAGCCTCAAGCACATGTTTCTTAGATGTAGCCTAATGTGACAGTGCACAATGCATTGCCTATTTTAATATTCTGATGCCAGCCACTACTGCAGAGATGTATTGGCATTCAGAATGCACAGTCATAGAAGCAATGTGATCTAAAGGCTTGTCATGTGTTAAATGGCTCACAGTGTTTTGCAGACAACAGGAAGTTTCATCTGCACAAAGAACTAGAATTAATGAGTGAAGGTAGGTGACAAGCTCTTAAGCTGATACATACATCAAGGAAGTGAGCTTCTCATAACCATCCTGCCATACTTGATTATGTTCTGTGAAAATGCCCCACATACAAATGTGACTTTGTTTATTAAATCTAACATATTAAGTGCAGTCTGCTGCTAAAAATTACTCTCATTTTTATATAAAAGAATATATTTCCATAAACTATATAATAGAGAATAATTTAAACAGCATTAACTATAAAGAGTTTGAAGAAAATATTGTTAGAGTTTGCATTAAAATGTCATAAGATCAGAGAGGCTTAGAATAAATGATTTGAGGAAGGCTGATTTTCTTGCAAGTCCATTTTACATGAAGCAGCATAAATACTGCCTTGAATTATTCTCTCTCATAAACAGACCAACTCAATTTTAAGAGTTCCAAATGCAGACTCTGAAATTGTTTTATTTGGGCTAATGACAAAGAATAAGGAGGAGGGAGAGAATCATGCGTTCTTGAAGCAGCAGAAATTGCCTAGTGCTTGCTTTCTGGGAGGTTGGTTTTGAAAACCAGTGTGAAAGGCTTGAATGAATGTACATCTCTGCATAAGGGCAGTAACAAAGACTCTGTGACAGTGTGAGACAACATCAGTAGTAGGTTCACTATCCAATGACTCTTCCAAAGGAATGAGGACTGACTTATAAAAGCTGAGTAAACTATTGTTTTTTGAAACAGAGTCTCACTCTGTTGCCCAGGTGGGAGTGCAGTGGTATGCTCAGCTCACCGCAACCTCCACCTCCCAGGTTCAAGCTATCCTCCCGCCTCAGCCTCCTGAATAGCTGGGATTACAGGCACCCACCACCACACCCAACTAATTTTTGTATTTTTAGTAGAGAGAGTGTTTCACCATGTTGGCCAGGCTGGTCTTGAACTCTTGACCTTGTGATCTGCCCGATTCGGCCTCCCAAAGTGCTGGGATTACAGGCATGAGCCACCATTCCCGGCCCTGAGTAAACTATTAATGATCAGGTGTAAGGATCAAATACTGGGGCAACATCTGGGTGTGGAAGGTGAAGAGCAACGGACTACTTGTGGCCAAACCTTGAACTAGGGAAATCCAAACGGGTAGGAGACACTCAGTGGAGAAAGCAGAATGGACCAGGGAGTGATAATGACTTAATCCCTAAGCTAGTCAAGAAGACCAACTTTATTCTAAGTGTCAAATTCAGGGAGTCAATTCAGTGCATTGTTTTAAGAGCAGAAGTTTTAGCATCGGTACAACAGTAAGCTCTGCCATGTATTACCTCTATGACTGCAGGCATAACTTCTGTCAGAAGTTAAGTAACAAATTTCTTTATCTGTAAATGGGATGCTGCTCTCTGCATAAACACTTGACAATGTAATTTGCATATGGTAAGTTCACAATAGCATTAACTTTTTTGTATTGCCTTAGTGCTCCTTACATTACTGCAAATCACAGGGAATGAAGATAGAGTTGATCCCTGACTTGGTATGAGGCATGTCTCTGCGGTCTTAATAGGCCCCAGTTGTGTTTAGAAATACAGTGAGGAGCCCAAGTAGCTGCTAGCTGTAAAGTCTTTCTAGGTACCAGGTTCTTCATCTTGGCTGCACTTTGCAGACATTCAGAGAGCTTCATAAAAACTAAGTTGTTAGTTTTTGTAAAGACTGTGTATCAGAATTTTAAAAGCTTTCCAGGCAAGTGATTCTAAAGTGGTGGGAAGGCTGGTGTCACCATGTTGGAGATAACCAGTGCGTGGAAGGATTCCAAATGACAAAGAACTCATCTAAAAGAGACTGAGCCCTATACACAGTAACTGATTAAACCAGCCCCGTAGAGATATGAACCTGAAACTGACAATAAATTTAATAGAAAAAAACAGTCAGCGGATGTGGATGTGGCTTTGGATATGGATGTGGGTGTTAATGTGGCTGCGAGTGTGGGTGTGGATGTGGATGAGAATGTTAATGTGACTGTGAATGACCATGTGGATGTGGTTGTGGATGTAGGTGTAGACAAGGATGAGGATGTGGATGTGACTGCAAATTTGGATGAAAATGTTGTATGTGGATGTGGTTATCGATGTAGAGGAGGATGTGGCTGTGGATGTGAATGAGGATATGGATGTGGATGTGGATGTGACTGATGTGGATGAGAATGGTGATGTGGCTGTGGATGCACATGTTGCTGTGGATGTGAATGAGGATATGGATGTGGATGTGGATGTGAATGAGGATATGGATGTGGATGTGGATGTGACTGATGTGGATGAGAATGGTGATGTGGCTGTGGATGCACATGTTGCTGTGAATGTGGCTGTGGAGACTGTAGATATGAATGATGATGTGGTGTGGCTGTGGATTTGTATGTTGCTGAGAATGAAAATGTAGATGATAACATGAATGTGACTGTGTGTGTGGATGTGGATAAGGATGTGGATGTGACTTTAGATGTGGAGAAGGATGTGGATGTCACTGTAAATGTGGATATTACTCTCTATGTGGATGTAGCTATGTATGTGGATGAGGATGTGGATGTGAGCGTAGATGTGGAGGAAGACATGGATGTCACTGTGAATGTGGATGTGGCTCTGTACGTGGATGAAGTTGTGGGTATGGCGGTGGGTGTGGAAGCTGCTAGAGACGTGGATGTGGCTGAGTGAGGGACAGTCAGTGGGGCTTTAAGAATGGTCTTATGACTATGTAATGTCTGGTTGCACCAAACACTTTAAGTTCTATTTTTGACAAGTTATATTCCAATCCTGACTATTCCTGTGACTTTATAAAGAAAGTCGACTGTGAAGTACTTGAGGCTGAAGAGAAAAATAAAAATAATAAAAAGAATATCTTAGAAACAACAAAACAGCAGTGGCAAGAAAAACAATGAAGATGGGTAGATTAAGCAAGGGAAAAAAATAGAGAAGTTGAAGGTGGGATGCAAAGAAAGTCAACAACATTATACAAGGAACAGGAGGAAAAATACAGAAAAGAAAGTGGGTAATAATCTAAGTAAGAAATCACTCTTCTTGGTTTGGGAAGAGATTCTGATCAGAATGGGAAGTCTGCCCTGCCTCCTTGCTAAGAGGCCAGAGTTATGAACACAGGTGTTGTCTCCCTTATTAGCAAGTGCCAGGGGCATTAACACTCCATTTCACCTGTTTCTTGTCTTTGAAACTCTAACCACAAGCACTGATATTGGAGAAACAGTAAGTAAGGCCTAATAGGTGAACGCTCCAGTAAGGACAAATAGGAGGCTGAATTTGGGCCTCAGTTGTCAAAGAAGAAAGAAATCTAATCACTTCTTAATCTCTGATTCTGGCAGCCAGTACTTGTTCTCCCAATAGATTCTTCTACATGTCTTGCAGCTATAAACCTTAAATTGCTAACAACAGCCTTGCCTCTGTGGTCCCTCTTTCAGCCACAAGGACATGTGAGATTTGCATAATTAACCGTTCTAATTTATTTTTTCTTCAAAATTCAGAGTTGTGATAAAAATAGAAATATAATAGTCTTATTCTTCAAACAGTTTTCATTCTGGTTTGCAATTGTTTTTAGGTACTAGAAGAGTGTAATAACTAGTATCCATTATCAAGATGATGGGAACACTGAATCAGTACAATGGCCAATGTCCATATAACTCATGGTGGCACCATCACACAAATGATAGTTTTATAGCCATTTCTGGAATCTACACTCAATGAGACAAAGTAATGTTTTCTTTCTGAGGCAGCTTCCACCTCCAAGAATATTAAGTGGAATTACCTTTCCTAAAGAGAAAGTTACAAGTATTTTCCTTCAGAATAGCAAGTGGAGGGTGATGACACTCAAACAGGGTCAGCAGATGTCAGTGCCCCCCCCTGCCAGATGCTCTAATACCCCAGGCACATATCGAGAAAGGAGAGGAGAGATTTGTACACTGTTTGCCAACTTCTCTGCTAAATTACCAACTTACTGAAAACCACAGCTCATTCTCTCTCTCCAGGGAGCAAGCAATAAAAGAAATCTATGGAAGAAATGATTTTCCTTCATTTCCCTTTGAGCCTCTGTGCACAATGCAATGAGGGTTTCTACATAAATATTTTTTTCTGACTTAACCTACTGCCCTGGTTACTTATTTCTACACTGTCACAAGAAGTCTTTCTTTTGTAATCCATGTAGAGATGACCTCTTTGGGGCATACTAGAGAAAGATAAGGGATAAAGGGGAGAGGAGGGGCTTGAATTGGCTACCACAGGGTCCCACATCCTGCCATTACTCTCTACCAAATAACAGCCTAGAACTCACAGACTCAGCAGCTTTCCGTGCAATATTAACATAAGACAAAGGCCTCTGCTCTAGGATCCCCTCCCCCCGAAACCCCGCAACAGGTAGACCTCATTTTCAGGAAGACCATAAATACTAGTTTGCCTGAGACTATTTGGTGTTTGTCAATTGCCCTGGCATATTTATTAATTGCACTACTTTCCGCACAAGCGACCCTGCTTGGAAAAAACAAGTATATAATCACCCTACTTTACATTTTTCTTTTATAACACTATTCCTTCCCTCCACCTAAACCACTGCCATAAAAATCTGACATGAAATACCAGATTTTACTAACATACTGGAAAAATTTTCAAAGAGCAAAGTATAAATTAAAGAATTTAAAAAGAAACACTACATATGACCTTCCTTGTAGTCCAGAAGAAGGCACTGCATAATTTCTTTTAGAGATGCACCCAAGGTCCTAACTTTGCTCCTCTGATCTGAAGACCACACTGTGTAGCACCTAGTGGTGGCTGTGTGAGCAGGTGTACAACACATATGTGTGAGTGGGAGGGGGTCAGTCTCCAACGACTCCTCTTATCAAGCTGTTCTAAATATACACCCAATATTAATGTAAACCTATCATACATGCAACGCAGACACAACTTTAAGAAAGGTCCTATAGGCTCCTCTTCCAACCAGGTTGCCATAATGAGACCCTACCACACATAAATTCTAGACCATCTGCTTTCTACAATTACCCTGAGAGCACCTTGAACTCTCAATAGTGCCAGATTCTACACATGCACTCACAGGAGTCAGACTTCCTCCAGGGTCCATCTCTCTTCTCCCATAAGCACTCAATAAACAGCGTAGCAGACATGTGTGCATTTTCTCAAATCTGACATATTTAATATATTACAAAATTATCATGTGAGGATAGAGCAGAGAGGGAGTGCTTTGGAGGCACCATCTGAATAGCGCAGCATAAATTTAGCTGTGCTAAACCCAGCCCCTTTGAGGACTTCTCATCGATAGGAATTTACCGCATTGTTTCTCTAAGCACCTAGTAAGCAATTGTTGGAACATATTTCTGATGCATGAACACATGTACACCAAACCATCCCAGACAATCATCAGTTCTCAGAAACAGCACAATCTAATTCAAAAGGAGAGAAAAAAATGTGTTTCTCACTGCCCTGTAACTGCAACGTCCCTGATGCCCGCAGTGTAGGGAACATGGTGCATATTTCATGCTGTGCAACGTCAGTGTTTCCCTCTCCTGCCTGTTTTCACAATATGTCCACTTAAGTCTACAAAGAATAAGAAACAAACAAAAAACTTTAGGTAACCATCAAATATCTTCTCCCATTGGATTCACAAAGATTCAGCTAATGGTTGAATGTACAACCAGGGAGGATCGGAAAAAGCGCACACAGAGCGTCCTCTTACCCTCCAGCCTCTGCAGGAGGAACAGATGACTTCATTTGTATTGTTATAATTTTGAAGACAAAAATCTGAGAAAAGCTCACATTGATTTCCCCCTCCATTTTGTGCTTTATTTTTTCACTTTCTCCTTCCTTAAACAACTCCCGCCTTCTGTACATTTATATCAAATGTTGTGTGTAGTCAGCAGGAAATGTCATTAAAAAATAAGAAAAAATACTTCCAGCTACTTAACGCTTTTTGTACAAAAAACACAATGATATGAAATACATGTCCTATCAGATAAGTCAGCCAATATATTAACACACAAACTTTTCATTTCCACCAAAAGCTGAGTCAGTATGGCAGAATGAGTAACATACAATGAAATCAGGGAGATACAGTTTAAAATCTTCAGTCCGTCACTAACTGCCACTGTAACATTGGCTAAGTTACTCAAATTTCCCTAAACTACAATTATCTTAATTGAAAATGGATTGAACTTTCTCTATGTTGTAAAGTTGTGAGAAGAGTTAAATGAAACATCAAATAAAAACATCAAAAACTATATGTGGTAACTTCTTCCACTGTCAAATAAGTTACTGCCCATTGCTCTCACCTGAATGCTTAACCACATCTTCAAACTCAACATGGCCAAAAATGAGCCTGTCATCTTTCTTAAAACTCACTTCTTAAGAAATATGCATTATGACCAACATTGGGAATCATCAGTGGTTTGTCTTTCTCTGCTATCTTATGTCATCTGATCAGTCACTGAATCTTCTTGGAGTCCACTTCAAAACAATCTTCATTTTACTTCTCTCTCCATTTGTTTCTGTGGGAACTGCCTCAATATAAATTTCCAGTTTCTCTTCTATACTCCCCTAATTTAGGTCTCATAATTCTTCTAGATTACTACAGTCTTTACTGGTCTTCCAGCCTCCATTCTCTACCCTCTTAAATCTACTCTCCCAATTATCTTAAGGTAATGTTTTTGAACTATAAATATCCTTACATACTTACCATCCTTGAAATAATTCAATGACTCTCTATTTGCCTATTATAATGATTTTCAGCTTGTTAGCATGGTATATATTATATCTTTTTTTTTTTTTTTTTTTTTTTTTTTTATGGATTTTTTTTTTGTTGCCCAGGCTGGAATGCAGTGGCATGATCTCGGCTTGTTGCAACCTTCGCCTTCCAGGTTCAAGCGATTTCTGGCTAATTTTTGTATTTTTAGTAGAGAGGGGGTTTCACCATGTTGGGCAGGCTGGTCTCAAACTCCCAACCTCAAGTGATCTGCCTGTCTCAGCCTCCCAAAGTGCTGGGATTACAGGAGTGAGCCACCACACCTGGCCTATACTAAATCTTCATTGGCTCTATTCAACTCTCATTTTTCTGCCACTTCTAAGCAGGTAATCTTTAGACAGCCCCCTAGTTATTCTTCCTTGAATATATCTCATTTTCTTAAGCCTCTGGGCCTTTCTACATGATATTTCCTTAAAAAAGTTTTTTTGTTATTACATTATTGAACCTAAATTGCTCTTTGAATTCAACTGAGCAAAGTCTCCACCAGGGTTACTTGTTCAGTCCTTTAAATCATAAACCACTTTTAAAAAGTTTATTATAGCAGTATATAATGATCTATGTAAATGCCTACTACCTAAATAAAAAGCATGAGTTTTTTCTCTTTGAGTGTTCAGTATCTAGGACAACATCTGGCACCTGAGCAACCTCACTGCCTATGCTGAATGAACACGTGGGTGAATGGGCAACTGGAAATGGAAACATCCGTTTATTTGAACTGACATATGTCACAGGCATCATTGCAAAAGAAGAACTGGTGTTTGTAACGTGAAAATACTATGGACACTTAAACCTAAAGAATGGAAAGTATGATAACTACCATACAAGAAAACAGTGTCAAATTGAGTTTGCAGTGTTTGTTTTAAATGTGCCCAGCCTGTTTTAGTTCTAGGAGATTTTGCTACTGTGTCTATCAAAATGTATGTGTCTAACAAAGAAGACATGGCATTGCCAGCAGTTACCCTGTGGCAACCTTCTGGAAAGCAATTTGTTAGTGTGGAGAAACACAAATGACCCAAAGGATAGGGTGATCATTATTCATTTATTCAACAAATAGTTATCAGATAACCTAATATATACCAGGTACTGATTTTCCATAAAAATATTTTTAATGGGACCAATGACAGTTGATGTCATTGAAAAAAATAAAAAGTAATGTGTCTGGAGAGTATTAAAGTATTAACATCCTGTATAAACTGATTTTCCCACTTTCCAGAGCATAAGTTACCTTCCTAGGGAAGATTATACTGTGAACATACCTTTCTCTAACTCAGCTTCATACATAAAGAAAACATGGCATATCAGAGTGAGATGGTATGTTGAGGGTTCCCGAGACCATTCCCTTCATTGGTGCATTGGTAAATTCTTCCCTTCTTTTAGAAGTTACTATATTTACTACAAAAGGTCCCTTATATGATTAAGTGCTCCTAGACAACAGATACTACTTGAGTTCTCATAAGAAAACATTTGTAACAACTATAGCAGGGGAAAGCAAACTACAGCTTGTAGGACAAATCTAGTCCAAACTTTGTTTTTGTAAATTAAGTTTTATTGCAACACAGTGCATGTTCATTCATCTACATATTGTTTAGAGCTGCTTTCTTCTCCAATGGCAGAGCTGAGTAGTTGTGACAGAGATTATATGGCCTGAAACTCCTGAAACATTTACCACCTGGCACTTACAAAAATGGCCAATTTTTCTACTACAGTAACAGCACTGTATTGAGAAACCCATTTCATAATATAAATGTGGTAAAGTAGGTCAATCAATCAGCTAAAAGGAAGTTTAAATTCCACTAACCAACCTCTGTAACCTCCCCTCCCATTCACATACCCTTCCTAGGCTTTGATATCTTTCATTCTATTCTCTGTCTCCATGAGATCAGATTTTTAGCACCCGCATATGAGTGAGAACATGTGGCATCTACCTTTCTGTTACTGGCTCATTTCACTTAAGATTATGACCTCAGGTTCCTTCCATGTTGCTGCAAATGACAGGATTTCATTCTTTTTTACAATTGACTAGTATTCCATTGTGTGTTGACAGGATTTCATTCTTTTTTATGATTGAATAGTAACAGGATTTCATTCTTTTATAATAATAATTAAAAAAAAAAAAGAATGAAATCCTGTCATTTGCAGCAACATGGAAGGAACTTAAGATTCCTTCCTCAAGTTGAATAGTATTCAACCATTATATATATATATATATATATATATATACATATATATCTGTACCACATTTATTTAGCCATTCATCATCTGTTGATGGATATTTAGGCCACATTTCTTTATCCATTCATCATCTGTTATGGATATTTAGGCTGATTCTATACCTTTGCTACTCAACCATAAAAAATAGATACACACACAAACACACACACACACTGCATTTCTTTATTCATCATCTTTTGATGGACATTTACGCTGATTCTATACCTTTGCTATTGTGAAGAGTGCTATGATAAACATATAAGTGCAGGTATCCCTTTGATACTTAGATTGATTTACTTTCCTTTAGCTAAATACCAAACTCAAGATTGCTGTAACTATTCAGCTTATTTTTGGTTCCATGAGAATTTTATAATTGCTTTTTCCTATTTCTGTGAAAAATGGCATTGGTATTTTCACAGAGATTGCAATTAAATCTGCCATCACTTTGATCAGTATGGTCATCTTATTGATATTAATTCTTCTGATCCCTGAACATGGGATATCTTCCATTTGTTATGTCCTCTTCAATTTCTTTCATCAGTGTTTTGTAGCTTTCTTTGCAGAGATCTTTCAGCTCCTTTGTTAAATTTATTACAAGGCATTTATTTTTTGTGAGTATTTTAAATGGGAATACCTTATTAATTTATTTCAAAACTAGCTCGTTATTGGTGTATAAAATGCTATGGATTTATGTGCATTGATTTCGTGTTCTGTGACTTTACTCAATTTATCGAATCTAGGAATTTATTGGTGGAGTATATACGGTTTTCTAAATGTAAGATTATATCATCAGCAAAGAGGGACAATGTGACTTTTTCTTTTCTAGCTTGGTTCCTTTTTCTTTCTTTCTCTTGCTCCACCTAGGACTTCCAGTATTATACTTAATAGGCATGGTGAAAGCAGGCATCTTTGTTTTGTTCCAGATCTTAGGGGAAAGGCTTTCAGCTTTACCCCAGTCAGTGTGGGGTCAGCTGTGGGTTTGTCACACATGACTTTCATTATTTTGAGGTAAGTTTCTTCTATGCCTTGTTGGTTGACAGCATTTATCCTGAAGAGATGCTGAATTTCATCAGATGCTTTTCATGTGTTTTTTGAGTTAATTATATGGTTTTTGTCTTCCATTCTGTTTAGGTGATATATCATATTTATTTATTTGCATATGCTAGTTATTCTAGCATCACTGAGATAAATTCCATTTGGTCATGATATATGACCATTTTGATGTGCTGCTGGATTGAGTTTGCTATGTTTTGTTGAGGATTTTTGTGTCTATGTTCATCAGAGATATGGGCATTTAGTTTTCTGTTGTATCCTTGTCTGGTTTTAGTATCGGGTAATGCTGACCTCATAGAATGAGTTACTGAGGGTTCCCTCTTCATCATCTTCATCAGTTTTTTGGAATAGTTTGAGGAGAATTGGTACTAGTTCTTTTATGTTTGGTAGAATTTGGCTTTGAATCCATCCTATACTAGGCTTTTCTGTATTGGGGAACATTTTATTACTGATTTAATCTCGCTACTTGTTACTGTTTTTTTTAGGCTTTCTATTTATTTCTAATTCAATCTTGGTAAGTTGTATGCTTTAAAAAATTTCTCCATTCCCTCTAGGTTTTCCAGTCTGTTACTATGTAGTTATGTATAATATTCTCTGATGATCTTTTGTATTTCTGTGTTATCAGTTGTAATGTCTCGTTTTTAAATTTTGCTTGTATTTTAGTCTACTCTGTTTTCTTCTTGGTTAGTCTAGGTAGCAGGTTACTAATTTTGTTGAAATTACCAACTTTTTCATTGATCCTTTGTATTGTTTTTCAGTCTGTGTTTTACTTTTGCTCTCAACTTTATTTCTTTTCTTCTGGTTAATTTGGAGTTTATTCTTGCTTTTCCAGTTCGTTAAGGCATATGATTATTTATTTGAAATCTCACTGCTTTTTTTGATGTAGGCATTTACTACAATAAACTTTCCTCTCTGCACTGCTTTTGCAGTATTTCACAAGTTTTAGTATGTTGAATTTCTGTTTTCATTTGTTTTAAGAAAATTTTGATTGCCATCTTAATTTCTTCATTGACCCAAGGGTGGTTAAGAAGCATGTTTTATAATTTTCATTTTATTTGTGTAGCTTCCAAAGTTTCTCTTGGGGTTGATCTCTAGTTTTATACCATTGTGATCTAAGAAGATACTTGAAATAATTTCAGTTCTCAAAAATTTGTTGAGGCTTGTTTTGTGGCCTGACATATAGTCTATACAGGAGAATGTTTCATGTATTGATGAGAAAAATGTATATTCTGCAGTTGTTGCATAAAATGTTTCTTAAAATCCATAAGGTCCATTTGATCTAGAGTCCAGTGTAAATCCAATATAGCTTTGTTAATGTTCTATCTCGATGATCTGTCTAATGCTGAAAGTGAGTGTTGAAGTAACCAAGTATTATAGTATTGAAATGTCTATATTTTTAGATGTAGCAATATTTGCTTTATCAATCTGGATACTCCAGTGTTGAGCACATATGTATTTAGAATTGTTATATTCTTTTGCTGGATTGATCAATTTTTCATTATGTAGTGACCTTCTTTGTCATTTTTCTTGAGTTTAACTTAAAGTGTGTTTTATCTACTATCGGTTTAGCTATTCCTGCTTGACTTTGCTTTCCATTTTGGATGCTTTCCATCCAAAAAGATGGAATATCTTTTTCCATCTCTTTACTTTGAGTCTAAGTCTTTGCAGATAACATGCATTATTTTTTCTTTATGGATAGCATATAGTTGGATCATGTTTCTTTATCTACTCAGCCAGTCTGTATTTTTAAGTGTAGAATTTTATCATTTTACCTTCAAGATTATTATTGATATGTAAGTTTTGTTACTGTCATATTGTTAATTGTTTTTTGGTTGTTTTTGATGTACTTTGTTCATTTTCTCTTATTGTTTGTCTTTGTGGCTGATGATATACTGTAGTGTACCACTTGAGTCCTTCATCTTCCCCATTTGTGTATTTAGTTTACTAGTGAGTTTTAGACTTTCATGTATTTTTATGATGGTAGTTGTCATCCTTTCACTTCCAAGATTAATATTCACTTGAGCATTTCTTGTAGGACCAGTATAGAAATGATCAGTTCTCTTAAATTTTGCTTGTCTGGAAAAGGCTTTATTTTCATTCGAGAATGAACGTACTGAATGTAGTATCCTTGGTTGACAGGTTTTGTTGTTCTTGTTGTTGTTGTTCTTGTTATTGTTGTTGTTTCAGCACTCTGAATACATTATCACATTCTCTCCTGGTCTGTAAAGTTTCTGCTGAGAAATCCACTGTTAGTCTTTTGGGATTCCTTTATAGGTAACTAGACACTTTACTTGCTTTTGGTATCCTTTCTTTTGCCTTAATCTTACACAGTTTGACTATTATGTGCCAAAAAGAAGACCTTTTAGCATTATATCTGTTTGGAGATCTTTGGGCGTTCAGTATCTGGAAGCCTGGGTCTCTAGCTAGACTTGGAGAGTTGTCATCTAATATTTCATTAAATAGGTTTTCTAACCTTTTTGTTCTTCCTTCACTCTTGGAAATGCCAATATTTAGTCACTTATGTTGTTCCAAATGCCATGAAGACTTTGCTCATTCCGAAATTATTTTTTCTGCTTGATCTAGTCTATTAAAGCTTTCCATTGTATTTTATATTTGATTTAACAAATTCTTCAATTTTAGAATTTCTGTTTGGTTCGCTGTTATATCTGCCTCCTTGGTAAATTTCTCATTCATATCCTGATTTACATATTTTAATTTATCTGTGTTGCTTTTCAGAATTCTGCTGTATCTTTAAAATCAGTATTTTGAATTCTTTATCTGAGATTTTAACAATTTCTTTTTGATTGGGATCTTTTGTTGGAGAATTATGAGTTCCTTTTCAGGTGTCAAATTGCCTTGGTATTTTGTTACCTTTGTCCTTCCACTGATATCTGTGCAACTGGTATAACAGTTGCTTCTTCCAATTTATAAGACTGTTTTCATAGGGGATGACTTTTTTTCCTGAAGGTATATGTATGATTTCTTCAGCTGTAAACTGCATCAGTGCTATCTGTGATTTTTTCATTGGCTTAGGGTTTGGTTATTAGTGGAGGCTATGGTGAATATTTGCTGGGAACTAGGGTGCCAGATGGGGAAGTGTTCAGGCCCCAGTGGTGGCAATGGTAACTTGAGCATACTGGTCTTTGTGCCCCTGGGTGGCTTATGCTGGAACCAGTGCTGGTGGACCCAGGGGGTCTGGTTTCTGGGCTTCCACATAAGCAGAAGTGGGCTGGATATGTGGGCAGGTTCTCAGACCTCTGGCCAGCTGATGAGATGTGGGTGATGGCAGTGGTGAAGACAGAGCAACCCACTGGAACCCAAGTAATCTGTTTTAGTGTTGGCAGTGGCTATAACTAACCCACTGTTGGAACAACTGTTCCAACCCACAGTTGGAAGCCCAGTCGCCTGTCCTGCTGGTGGCATGTGCAAGTGGGTGTCAGCTATGGTGCTATCAGCCCAAACTCAAACCTCAGGAGCAGTGTTCTGGTGCTTATGGTAGTGAATGAGGCTGAGCAATCTTCAGGCCCATGGACCGCATGTTCAATTACTGAAGGGATAGGACCAGGCCAGCATACTAGTCCTCAGGCCCCCAGCATTGTGTTTAGGTGCTGGTTTTTATAGGCAGAAGTAGAGTGGCTCCCAGTTCACTGGCAGAATGCTCAGGTGTGAGCAGCGGCAGCTGCACTGTGGGCCTGCCACCAGGGAGGGTTAGGCCACTCTTAGTGAAAGCAGCATACGAAGGACATGCAGATTCCTTGTACCCCAGTCCCACAGTTGCTTGCAGCAGTGGCAGTGGGATTTGTCCTCAGGGCATGGGAAGATGCTCAGTATTCTCTCCCTTCTTGACTCAGTGGTGGCAGTGGCAGTAGCAGTGGCCTCAGAGAAGAACACAGTCCAGTCCTTTGTCCAAAGGCTTGATCCCTTGTGGGCTTGGCTATCAGAATGGTACCAACTGTATCTGCTCAATGCTCAGAAGCGTATGGGATTCCACATGTGTTCCCTCTCTGAAGCAATGCGTCTGTGCAATCTCTAGGTGGCTTGCTATGTTAGTCATAAGGCCCACCTGGGTAAAGGAGTTCTTCCATAGCTAAAAATTTCTCCCATTGTGAAAGACTGGGGCAGGAGTGTGGAGCCCTGGGGGTCTTTCTCATATACTTTCCCTGAGACTAGGAGCTTCTCCCACTTTCCAGCTGATCTTGAACAAGCAGGCTGCCTCACTTCCCTTTTCTCATTTTCATTGCTTCCCATCACTTCTTTCTTGAATCCCAGTATTCGCCCTTAGATAGTCTATCTAAAATTTGAGTCTCTGCTTGCTATTTTAGTTTCTCCCTTTGGATGAGGCATATATTTGTTGCATCTAGTCAGCCATCTTGAACCTCTCTCCAGTATATTTCATAATGAGCAGAAAGAGCCTAAGTTTCATAAAAGACCCATTACAATGCAATACATTCTTCTCTGAAACTGTAGCAAGCAGAACCTTTCCTCATTGCTCCAAGAAGTTTCAACCTACATTAAAAATTAATGTTTTATTCTCAAAACAATTTTATTTTATGACTCTATGTCCATTAATTACCTCACAAAGTTTTGAAGTGTTAAATTTCAGAGGGAGATTGTTCCTCATTGCCCTCTTTAAAGTCCTTTTGTTGAAGCATGGTACCTGACTGTCACAGACTGACTCAATGCTGTTGTTAATGTTGTAATTATTTTGTAGACATTATTATGCATCTTGCTATTATTTTTAGAGTTTTATCAGTAATTATAATAGTTGTAAGAACTCAGAGGAGCAAGTCAAACCATGGGACCAAAAAAGGGGTCATTCATTCCAGATGCCCCACCAAGAATGGCTTTACTGCATGCTGTGATTTTTACTTTTCTAGGATCACTACGTATGACCTAGATTCTTCTTGCTAGAGCCAGACTTTCATCTCTTCTTTATATATCCTATTAATTTTTTATTGTAATAGTTGTACATCAAAAATGCTGTGTCATGAAATAGATGCTGTAGAAAATTTCATTTGTCCTACAGGATAATTCAGACATTGCTCTAACCCATTTTGCCATTGCCCACACATTTTTAGTCTGCCCTATATTTGAGTCTCAGGAGAATAAAATCTCTACGTTAATTCTGCCCACATACTTCCACACTGCTTTACTGTCTCCTCACTGACAGATCTGGGTTGGCATTTCTCTGTACTAACTACACAACCTTATGGTATTGTTTGCATGAGAGGAGCAAACAACAGTTTAATTTTACACATTCAGCACCTCTGATCTTCTGCAGGAACTGAAGTGTTAAACTCTATTATTCGGGATTCATGGAGACTCCAAATATTTTACAGGACATTTCATCCTCAGAAGGAGGCCTATCTGTCTTCCCCAGAATGCCTCACAGTGCCCAAGAGAGGAACAGCCAGGACATGGAAGAAGTTCCCTTGTAAGTGGTGGTAAAGTCTCAGGAAATAACCCCACTGATACCAACAAAAGTTTAATTTTTTTGTGTTTTTTGAGATGGAGTCTCTCCCTGACCCCCAGGCTAGAATGCAGTGGCATAATCTCAGCTCACTGCAACCTCTGCCTCCCAGGTTCAATTGATTCTCCTGTCTCAGCTTCCCAAGTAGCTAGGATTACAGGCACTCACCACCACACCAGGCTAATTTTTTTGTATGCTTAGTAGAGACGGGGTTTCGCCATGTTGGTGAGGGTGGTCTCAAACTCCTGACCTCATGATCCACTCACCTCAGTCTCCCAAAGTGCTGGGATTACAGGCGTGAGCCACTGCGCCCAGACCCAAAAGTTTAACTTTTAAAAAACTAAACATAGGAATGATTTTCTTTATTCATTCACTAAATATGATAATAGAAATGATGATAACAATGAGAATAATGTCAGATAAAATTTATTAAATCATTATTCTCGGTTATATATTATACCAAATTATATTAATCAGGGGAGGCAAACATTGGCCCATGGGCTGTCCACTTCTTTGGTAAAAAAAGTTTTAGTGGAACACAGGCCCAGACGTTTGTTTATGTATTATCTATGGTTGTCTTCCTCTACAATGGCACAGATGCTGTAGTTGCAACAGAGACCATATGACCAACAAAGCCTGAAATACTGACTTATTTGGCCGTTTACAGAAAACAAATCACTGATCCTTGATATACATTATCTTAGTTATTTTGGGAACTCTGTGATATAGGTATCATTGCTATTCTCATATAAATGAAGACATTGAAATTCAAATGATTAGAGAATTTTCCCATGCTTACAAAGTATAGGGCAGAATCTAGGATTTGGAATTTGTGTATTTCACAATCCTATATAGCCTCTCAAGGCTTTATGGTGACCTTAGGCAAATAATTTCACATCCTTAATCCTCAACTCCCTGATGTACAAAGGAAGGGTTCACACTGAGCAGCAGCCACGGTGTTTCCCATCTACAACTTTGTGCATGTCCAGCATGATATTCATTTCTTCCAAAAATGACTTTCCAAATGCAACTCAGGAAAGGGATTTCACAGAAATAACTAGAGGAACAAAATTAAGCACCACAGGTTTACCAAGAAATAATGCCAGAGGACTATTCTCTATCATTAAATCACATGAATACCTTGTTCTCCAGAATACCATGAATCCAATTAACAGTTCTAGGAAAAAAGCTCCAATAAACACCTGTAAAATATAAAAATTAATCTTGGGTTTCATGAGACATGTTATTAGAGAATCTTCTAATGAGCTCCTCAGCTGTCTGAATACACTGTTGATCTGAGCAGGTTTTCTTTCCTAAGTTTACTACTCCCTTCATTTCAATTTGTAGGCATTCAGGCAGCACTACATGTGCTTCTCTGCAGCCCATTTGTTCTGAGATCCAATGCTTGCTATCCTTCTGTTCTGTTCTATATCACAGTGGTGTTGATCCCTGCAGGGTGTATTTCCTAGACCTGGCATAATTGCTGCTAGCTGAGTTTTAGGCCTGTGTGAAAAAAATTAAGGAACATAAAAAAGGACATAATTTTGGGGGTGCTATTCACAAACTGACGTCTACACAGAGATTTCCAAGGAGAAATTGCCTTATATGACGTCTGTGGTGCTGAATATTCTATGATCAAACCTCCTTCTCAGGGTACAAAGACAAGGGACAAAAAAATTTGTTGTGAATAGAATGTGTGAACAAACTATTAAAGAGGAAGGTCTACTACAATGTCTTTAAGGCTAAAATTTCAATGAAGATATAATGTCATCTTTGTTGTGTTAACCGTTTCCCAGGGCCAAAGGTACTGCAGCTCCATTATTGTTAATCCTGCCAAGGGAGGAAATTACTTCTTGACCCTTTGTCATTTAACCATACCTAAATTATCCTTGAAATTACAACTACTTTTATTTCTTTTATTAGGTCAATTACTGTGACTCCAGTGCTGCAGCTAAGAACAAGATGACACTATTTTATACCATCAAAGGTATAAAATTTAGGGATTAATAATTGAGCCAGTCCCATAAACAGAACTATTAGTACACAAAACAGCAAAATAAAAATATTTTAGAATTTGATTCTATTGAAACATTTATTCAGATCATGTTTTAAGAATAACGTGGTATAAGTGGATTCAATGACAGAAAGCCTATATGCAGGAATATGTTTTTTTCAGTTATCATAGTCATTTTGTTCATCATTTATAACTGAATGAAATTATGAGATTTTTAAATTTAAACAAAGAAGGGATACTTGTCAAGAAATCATGTAAGTAGGGCCTAGTTCTACTTTGTGTAAAATACAGGAAGACTTGTCATTGAATCTTATTTTTTTCTTTAATTTTCATCTATAAAAGGATAGGATTTAAACAATGATTGATATCAGCTCTGATTCTAAGAATTCCCAGTGCTCTGATTCTAAGAAATTCCCCATTGGATAGATCATCTCTCAGTGTAATTCTACTACTGACATGTATTTCATATGAAAATCTAAACATTTGAAAATTATTTTACTGTCCTACTCTATAATTGATAGTGTCAGAAGGCAGACAAATGCCTAGGCAGATGGGGTGGGTTCCTAGCAAAACCCCACCTTCAAGCTGAAGACACTTTAAAGCCTAGCTACAAGTCCTGGGTAAATCCACAAACCAGACTGAGAACTGTCTTCCCATTTGGCACTCTTTCCTCTGATTGATCCCTATCTTTCACCTATTTTATATCTATCTACAGGTATTGATCGACTTACCACCTATGCAACTTACGACCATTCGACTTTACGACCACAATCGCTAGCCACCAATGCTCCACGTCCAGCAGCTCAAACGTTGCCCAGCTGGGCGTATGACAGTGCAGACCAGCTTCCGGCAGCATTACCATCTCCGTGTGCACCATTTCAACTGTACATTTAGCCTACTCAACTTACAACCAAATCGTGTTACGACCAGTCCGTGGTCCTGACCATGGTCATAAGTCGAGCACTAGCTGTATTCCTTACCAATTGGTTTTCCACACTGTCATGCCCACTTTTGAGTGGTGCCTTTGCTTTAGCCTTCCTTTGCATACTCACAAACCAATCAGCATGCACTCCCCTATTCTGAGCCCATAAACACCTTGGACTCTGCCACAGTGAGAGGAGAAACCACCCAACTGTAAAGGTGGGATTGTATCCATATGTCCTGTCTCTGCTGAGAGCTGTTCCATCACCCAATAAAGTTCTTATCAACTGTTCTCACTCTTTAACTGTTCTCACTCTTCAACTGTCAGCATAGCCTCATTCTTCTTGGACATGGGAAAAGAGCTCGGGAAATACTGAACACGAGTACTAACACAAGCAAGCTGTGGCACACCTGGCCCAGCCGGGGCCTGAGTCAGTGCACAAGCCACACTCAGCCCATGCAAGCCAAGTGGGTGGGGCACCTCCCGCAACAGGTAGTGTGGCCAAGCGACACCGGACAAGGGTATCTCCAGCCAGAGGTCCCTGGCTGGCAAAATGACCAAGAACAATCTTGTGTCATAATTACTTACTTAATAAATCATTTATTCGTTCAAGATTTTGTCTATTAAAATGCTTTTTGAATGTTAATTATGTTGATTATATTGTGCTTACTATTGTAAGATTGGAGTTTTATTAGTAAACAATCGAAGACTTGTATTATATTCATAAATTATATTGTCACAAAAAAAGACTTAGATGTGAACTATATCAACCATTTGTTAGAAATGGAAAAGTCACAAATGATAATGTTCCAGGCTATGCAGAGCCAAGAGATAAAAATCAACCTTGGCTTTGCAGCCAAATATTAATTATCCTTTCCCCAGAAAACACTCCATTAAATATTTCTCTCCCCTATGAACTGTGAACTGCTTTGAGATTGATTTTTGTCTTTGAATATTCAGTATACATGAAGCTCATTAAAACAGAGTGATCAAATAAGTGGGTTATTGATTAAGTGAATGAGAGAATGTAAGTTAGAAAGATATTTACCTAGTAACTTGTAGGAGAACATTTCATTGTCTTAATTTTAGCAGTGAAAATGCATATGTCAAACCATAAGCTCACAATAAGCAATTTGCCAACTTGCTCGTTAATTGAATTAAAAAGATGAAAAATATTGTTGACTAAATATCAGCTAGTAGTACAAGTTAAAAATGCAAAATGCTAAAAATAGGGGGCCACAAGAAGAAATGCAAAGCAGAAACAGAAACAAGATTGTTCATATATTATTAACATAATTCAAGATGATTAATGGGTAGATTGGATTTATTATACTATTTTCTCTACTTCTGCATATGTTAAAAAATTCCCCTAGCAAAAAAATTAGATATAAATAGGTATGCTAAGCAGCAAGTATTATTACTGGTATCTCCTATGCTTTGTCTTGGTGATCACAGTCCATGTAGCACAGGAATTTTAAAACAAAAAAAAAATCAGTTTTAATCATATTACAATGTAGGATTACCTTGGACCTGGGTGCTAATATATCATATATTGGTACCGTTTTCATTGAAATGATATTGACCGTAAGAAAAGCAAGATGAGGATCTCATGAGAACATATATGAACACTCCCAGCCACAGCAGGAGTCCAGCTGAAAGTATAAAAATTTGATTTAGAGTTGGCTATAAAGAAGGGTTAGAAAGATAAAGGAATGGCTTAAGAGTCCTATCACGGGCATCTGGATGACAGATTCTCTTCTCTGGCCAATTTGTGATGTTCCAAAGGAGACCAAGTGGCTTTGACATTTATTGACAACCAGTATTAATGGGGCCAGCCTGAAGTAAGCTAGTTGATAACCTATGACATAATGAACTTTTTAAAAGCTAGCTTTTCAGCTTACCAACCAAAAAAACCCAAGACCAGATGGATTTCCAGCTGAATTATACCAGATATATAATGAAGAACAGGTACCACTCCTACTGAAACTATTTCAAAAAATTGAGGAGGGGGCACTCTTCCCCAGCTCATTCTATGAGGCCAGCATTATCGGATACCAAAACCTTACAGAGATGCAACAACAAAAAATGTCAGTCCAATATCCTTGATGAACATCGATGCAATAATCCTCAGCAAAATACTGGCAAACCAAATCCAGCAGCACATCAAAAAGCTAATCTATCACAATCAAGTAGGCTTTATCCCTGGGATGCAAGGCTGGTTCAACATACATAAATCAATAAATATGATTCATCACATAAGCAGAACTAAAAATCTACATGACCATCTCAATAGATGCAGAAAAGCCTTTTGATAAAATTAAATATCCCTTCATGTTAAAAATGCTCAATACACTAGGCACTGAAGAAACATGTCAAATCAGTAAGAGCTATCTATGACAAACCCACAACCAGCATCATACTGAATGGGTAAAAGCTGAAAGTATTCTCTTTGAAAACTGGCACAAAACAAAGATGCCCTCTCTCACCACTCCTATTCAACATAATATTGGAAGTCCTGGCCAGAGCGGTCAGGAAAGAGAAAGAAATAAAAGGCATCCAAATAAAAAGAGAAGAAGTCCAGCTATCACCATTTGCAGACAACATGATTCTGTGTCTAGAAAATCCCATAGACTCTGCCCAAAAGCTTCTTGAACTGATACACAACTTCTACAAAGTTTCGAGATACAAAATCAATGTACAAAAACCAGTAGCATTCCTATATGCCAAAAACAGCCAAGCTGAGACCCAAATCGGGAATGTAGTTTCATTCATAATTGTCACAAAAAGAATGAAATACCTAGGAATACAGTTAACCAGGGAGAGGAAAAATCTCCACAATGAAAGTTATAAAATTCTACTGAATGAAATCAGGGAAGACACAAATAAATGGTAAAATATCCCATGCTCATAGATAAGAAAAATCAATATTGTTAAAATGGCCGTACTGCCCAAAGCAATTTATATATCCAATGCCACTCCAATCAAACTACCCAAAATAGGAAAAAATAAATAAAATTCATATGAAACCAAAAATCATCCTGAGTAACCAAGGCAATACTAAGTAAAAACAGCAAAGCTGACAACATCACATTACTCAACTTTAAACTATACTACAGGGCTACAGTAACAAAAACAGTATGATACTCATACAAAAACAGACACAGAGACCAATAGACCAGAATAGACAGCCAAGAAGTAATCCCACATACCTACAACAATCTGATCTTTGACAAAGCCAACAAAAACAAGCAATGATGAAAGGGCTACCTCTTCAATAAACGGTGCAGGAATGACCGATGAGCCATATGAAAAAGAATGAAACTGGACCCCTTCCTTATACCATACACAAAAATAAACTCGAGATGAATTAATGACTTAAATGTAAAACCTGAAACTACAAAAACTCTGGAAGATAATCTAGGAAATACCATTCTGTACATAGGATATGGCAAAGATTTCATGATGAAGATGCCAAAATCAATTGCAACAAAAGCAAAACTGACAAATGGGATCCAGTTAAACTAAACAGCTTTTGCACAACAATAATAACTATCAACAGAGTAAACAGACAGCCTATCAAATGGGCAAAAATGTTTGTAAACTATGCACCTGACAAAGGTCTAGTATCCAGACTATATAAGGAATTTAAGTAAATTTACAAGAAAAAAATAAAACAACCTCATTAAAAAGTAGGCAAATGACGTGAACAGGCACTTTTCAAAAGAAGACATACATGTAGCCAACAAGCATATAAAAATGCTCAACATCACTAATCTTTACAGAAATGCAAATCAAAACCTCCATGACATAATCACCTCATACTAGTCAGAACGGCTATCATTAAAAGGTCAAAAAATAACCGATGCTGATGAGGTTGCAGAGAAAAGGGAATGCCTATACATGGCTGGTGGGAGTGTAAATTAGTTCAGCCATTGTGGAAAATGGTATGCAGTTCTTCAAATAACTAAAAACAGAATTACTATTTAACCAAGCAATCCCATTATTGGTATATACCCAAAGAAAATAAATTATTCTACCAAAAAGATGCATGCATATGTTCATTGGACCACTATACATGATAGCAAAGATAATGAATCAGCCTAAATATCCATCATTGATAGACCGGATAAAGAATACGTGATACATATACACCATGGAATACTATGGAGCCATAAAAAAGAATGGGATAATGTCCTTTGCAGGGACATGAGTGGAGGTGGAGGCCATTATCCTATGCAAACTAATGAAGGAACAGAAACCAAATACCACATGTTCTCACTTATAAGTAGGAACTACACTGTCAGAACACATCCAGCCTGACCAACATGATGAAACCCCATCTCTACTAAAAATACAAAATTAGCCAGGTGTGGTGGTGCATTCCTGTAATCCTAGCTGCTCATGAGGCTGAGGCGGAGAATCATTTGAACGCGGGAGGCAGAGGTTGCAGTGAGCTGAGATCACACCACTGCACTCTAGCCTGGGCAACAAGAGCGAAACTCCATTTCAAAAAAATAAAAAGAGAAGGGAGGGAACAATGGATACTGTGACCTCCCAGGGGATGGGGGTTTGGGAGAGAGGAGAGATCAGAAAAAACATACCTGTTAGGTACCATCCTTAGTAACTGATGATGAAATAAGCTGTACACCAAACCCCCATGACACAGTTCACCTATATAACAAACTTGCACATGTACCCCTGAACCTAAAATAAAAGTTTTTCTTTTTTTTTGGGGGGGGGGAGGACGGAGTTTCGCTTTTGTTACCCAGGCTGGAGTGCAATGGCGCAATCTCGGCTCACCGCAACCTCCGCCTCCTGGGTTCAGGCAATTCTCCTGCCTCAGCCTCCTGAGTAGCTGGGATTACAGGCACGCGCCACCATACCCAGCTAATTTTTTAGTAGAGACGGGGTTTCACCGTGTTGACCAGGATGGTCTCCATCTCTTGACCTCGTGATCCACCCGCCTCCGCCTCCCAAAGTGCTGGGATTACAGGCTTGAGCCACCGCGCTCGGCCGTAAAATATAAGTTTTTAAAGAGCTAACTTTTCTACCTATTCTTTATACTCCCCACTCCCACAATTCTCTTAATTTATTAAAGTGAAAACTATTTTCCGTATGGCACACAAATGTTGAAGCCCCAGTCACCTAAAATGTTATTTGAAATGTCAGACTTTTCAGGCTTTATTTGAAATACCACAATTTTCATCAACATGAAACTTTACTAATTCTCTACTATTTGAGTTTCCATTGGATTTTAATCTAGTCTATGAATTAAGCAGATGGTACCGGCTAATACCTACTGTAACTCAACAGAACAGTATCTTGGAGACCAATCAATAAATAAAATAGCAGCTCTCTCAGATGTCAGTCCCCAAGCTTCACAGACAACCTGAGTTCATATGCCTCCCCCAGTCACCACTGTTTGCCTTTCTCAGCTTTAAATCTTTATTCAAATAGCTATCTTCTTATATCTCATTTTCCCCTTTAAGGCTGACTTTGATCTCTATTTGAAACAATTAGTCACCTGGATACAGAGAATAGATGCCCAGAGAAACACATCTGATCTACACAAAGAACTGCAGTGCTTTCACCAATTGTGACAGTTCATAATGATAAATATGCTAATGCCACGCTATTTTAGAAAATACGTTTTAATGTTAAATATATGCTTTTGAAAATGGTTTTGCAATACATGTTCTAAAAAACAAATGTACTAAGAATGAAAGATGATTAAAGGAGTGAGAGCTTGTGTTTATGTGTGGGAGACAGCTGTATCACACTATATAACAATTTATAGCAATAGGCTTGATATTAGGGAGGTTAATTTTCTGGAATCATAATAAAAGATTTTCTTAAGACAGATATTTCAAGTAAGATAGGACTCTAAACCCTAGGAAAGCTCTAAGGGATCTATGCTCTACTGGCTGAGGGTAGTCTTTTATGTTTCTTATCCCCTTCAAACTAATTCTCCCATAAGATTTGATGTAATTTTTAAAAATACATTTAAAAATGGATACATACTAGCAGCTTAACTTTGTGCAATTTTATTTTCTAATTTCTTAGGAAACAGCTTGACATCATGGTGCCTATTCTAATATGTCTTGCTTCTAGTCTCTCTTCTCTCCTGTCTGTCTAGCTCACAGTGATTGGAACAAACTAATTTAGTACTTGAATCCTGACACTTCCCTGCTCTTCATGGGATAATCTCACAATAGGCCTGGCTTTCTGGACTCTGGTTCTCCAAAGCTGGAGAAATTTAACACCCAACTGATCTTAATTTTTGGAATCATAATAAAAGATTTTCTCAAGACAGGCATTTCAAGTAAGATAGGATTCTAAACACAGCTCCATTCCAGACTTTAAGACTAAACTAATTCTATGCCAAGCAGGTTTTTATAAAACCTCACATGAAAAAGATAAAAAATATCTGTTCAACAGGACTAGGTTATTGATGGTATTTGGACAGTGAGAACTCCTTAGTAAGGCTTTCCACATACCTTGGCCTATTATAATCCAGATCATGTTACCGCCTTGCCCTGCATAAAAACTGTGAATCACTTCCCTCTGCATTTAAAATTTAACCCAGCCTATTTCCAAGGATAATAAAATGTACTGCATCATCTGCCCTTCTGCTTCTGCTCTTTAACCTCATCTCCACATCTGTACACAGAAGCTCACCAAACTTGCCAAACTCCTTTCATCCTTCATAGGTATTGCTAGCTCTGCTTGTGTTCTTCTCATGCCTGATTCTTTCTTTTTCTCTAAGTCTCATTTTTAAATACCACCACTTGAACTTCTCTTTCTTGGATCACTGTATCTAAAAACATATCCTCCTGAGTCATATTACTCCCTAGTGAAGTTCTCTGTTTGCTTCCATTAAATCAGTTATAATTTCAATTTTTAAGTGTATGTGTCATGATATCATTTGTTATCTTACTAACGATTATATCTGCAGAAACCAGCACATGCCTGGGATGTTGAAAAAACAGATGAATGAATGAATGAATTCCGAACACCACAGACGACAAATATCCACTAACCTAAATGTACTGTGCTTCTTCCTCTAAATAGCTTCTCAACATGATTTATCTGGTCATGAAGTTATATTCCTGCCCTATGCAATTAATCACGCCATCAACCTTCAAAATTAAGACATTATGAGTCTAGCATTTAAGTTCCTGTGTTGTCAGACCCTAAACTCTCATGTCTGTCTTGTTTCCTATTATTTCTCTGTAGAGACTAGGTTGTCCATCTGGCTTAGTCTACTCCTTCATCGTCAAACAGACCTGGTGGTTTTTGACTACCAACTTACCTCACAAAGATAATCTCCAGCCAGAGTCTACTTCTGTCTTCTAACTAGTGTGCCCATTGATGTACAGGTCTAGCCTCCTCCAAGAAATTTCCAGACAAATGAGTATTCAGTGATCATACTATTTCTTAGCTGTTATGATTTACATCATGCTGTGCTCCTTTAGATACTTTTAATGTACTACTTTGGATTACTTTATTATTATCTTTTAAAATTTTACCTTATAATGTTATTAAAATAGCCACATCAGCATTGTTTCTCCAGAGCTACATTGTTACAACTTGAGAATAAACTGTCCTGTTTGTCTTTTCTCCCAGAAAATGTCTTACACACTGTAGTTTAAAAATATCCAGTGTTCATGTAATTGATTAATTCACATAAAAACATTTTGGCAGCCTTAATTGAAAAATCTGTTAAGTATAAAAAGAGAGCTTTGTAGCTTATACTTATCATATACAGTTATATTTTATATTTGGAAATATTTTGGTTGACAATTCTAATGTAATATAGGAATTACTCTTCTTTGGAACTAAATAACCTACACAAGGCTTACACATAGACTTTTTATTTTGTTTTAGAATGTGGAAAAAACAAATTGCTAGGAACTATCACAATTAATAAACTGTAAATGGACACAAGGAGTTGCTAAGTAAATAGCTCTCCACCGGAGCTAACATACTTTCCTAGGTGATTTGTGAGTGCTGTCCTGCTCAAAATGTAGGTGTTTATACTTTGTTGCCTGGTGATTGGTCTATTGACAATTCCATACTAAACCACATCAGCAGCAAATCTATAAACCTGAGAACGATTGGGAAACTTCGAATCATAGAGTGATAATACACTTATTATGTCTAAAAACAATCATCTGATTGAATTTCTCTTTTAATTATTTGAATTGGAGCTTTACAGATAATGAACAAAATATCTAGTAGATGATGTAATATTTTAATATTCTTCTCTTATAAAGATTGACAGTAAATGGATTTTAAAACCTGAACTTGAAGAATTGTTGATGGGCCCCTATATTGCCCAGTTGCTCTAAATGCCAGGGTTTGATGAATAAAACAATTATTATAAAACTATTCCCATGGAATTTACAAGGAAAAATAAAAATGAGGTTTGGAATTCTGAATACAATAAAATATACTTCTGGTTCAAAGTAGTAACAAATCATTTGCAGTGTCTCCTATTTGCATGCCCAATTCTCTTAAATGATAGAGGACTTCTTATTAAAATATGTATATTCCCATACATTATAATGTGTTCATAAAAGAGACGCAAACTCAAACTCTGAGGAATTTCTAAAAGACGCAAAGCAGATGAGATGAATATAAAGAAGGAGATTATATCTTAAAATGAACAAAGAAGTAATACCTCAAGTACTTCATGCACAAAAGTGGTGAATGCTAGAAACAGGAGTTCAAGATTGTGTAACAACATACTTCGATGCAAAAAAATAAAACAAAACAAAAACCTAACCACAACAAAGAAACTTCAGCAAAGGTTACCCTCCTGAAATCTCCCTTCTTTCTCTTGGGTTAAGCAACAATCATGCTACTAGCTGTTCTCAAGTGGAAAACACAGTGTGTGTAAGAATGGCAGTAATCTGGAGCAGCCATTCTCAAAAGAATGGCTGTCCAAGTGCCCATCTACTAAATTCATCATCTCTCAAATCAGGTTAAAGTACAAGTTTCTGAAAGGTTCTCAAACAAGTCATATGGCCACAACAGATCATTTAATAGGAAGTATTCATTAAGGATCAGCACATAATCAAAAACAGGACACATTAAGAAATGCCAACATCAGGACAGAAAAAACAAACTCAAGTCAAATTTCATTAATAAGTAAAATTTATATGCTCTGATTAAGAGAATATCACATTAAAAATAACATACACAATCCATAATTTTAGAAATGAGAAATTTTGAAAAGGAAGATATGAAAATTTAAAATAAACATATCAGTAGATTGGCTGGATACCAGGCAAACAAATAAGTAAATTCAGGAGCTAGAAGATATCTGAAATAAAAGGAACAAAGGAGAAGGTCTAAAAGAAATACTTTAAGTAACTGAGGCTGAACCTAGAATTTCTACTATCTGTTTAACAGGAGGCTTAGAAGGAGAAAAAAATGAGAATAATTTCCTGAAACTGAAGGAGGTAGGCATTCTCTGCTATGAAAGCATTACACTTGCTAAGTGAATAAAAACAACACAGCTAAAAACAGTGTAGTAATGTTTCAGAACATCAAAATAAATGGAAATATAATTTGAAAACTTTCTACAATTAAAGAAACAGAAGGAGGAAAAAAAAAGAAACCAAACTTTCTACAATTAATTATAAGTAGGTGACTTAGAAGAGAATCAGTTTAATATCTGACATCTCAGCAACCACACAAGATTCAAGAAACTGAGGAAGTAGTATTGCCCAAGGATTCAGAGAAAATCATTGTTCTTCTTTCCTTCCTTGCCTCCTTCTACTTCCCTTTTCTTCTCTCTTTGTTTCTTTACATTTCTTTATTTATTTATTTTTAACATTTGACATCTCACTTAACTAACTCTTGCAGAATTAGAACGAAAAATTTTCTGGGAAACACAAATTAATTAATGTAAAGTGAAAAGTTTAGAAAAATGAAATGAAAAAATAAGCAATACAAAGAAAATAAATAAGTAAAACATAAAATACAGAAGATTAGTAGGAACTGCTACTCCTCATTTAAACTTGTAGTTTGATGAGAGTGATTTAAAGGTGACCTTTAGAATCACTTAAGTATTTATGTATTTTGATTATTTACAAGCATTTATAAAAGAATCATTACTAAGAAAAACTGGAGTTGTTTGTTTTTTTCCTGTAAGTTTGTTTAAGTTCCTTGCAGATTCTAGATATTAGCCCTTTGTCTGCAAAGACTTTCTCCCATTCTGTAGGTTGCCTGTTCACTCTGATGATAGTTTCTTTTGCTGTGCAGAAGCTCTTTATTTTAATTAGATCCCATTTGTTAATTTTGGCTTTTGTTGCCATTGCTTTTAGTGTTTTAGTCATAAAGTATTTGCTCATGCCTATGCCCTGAATGGTATTGCCTAGGTTTTCTTCTAGGATTTTTATGGCTTTAGGTCTTATATTTAAGTCTTTAATCCATCTTGAGCTAATTTTTGTGTAAGGTATAAGAAAGTGGTCCAGTTTCAGTTTTCTGCATATGGCTAGCCAGTTTTCCCAATATCATTTATTAAATAGGGAATCCTTTCCCCATTTTTTTTTGGTCAGGTTTGTGAAAGATCAGATCATTATAGATGTGTGGCATTATTTCTGAGGCTTCTCTACTGTTCCATTGGTTTATGTATCTGTTCTGGCACCAGTACCATGCTGTTTTGGTTACCGTAGCCTCGTAGTATAGTTTGAAGTCAGGTAGCATCATGCCTCCAGGTTTGTTCTTTTTGCTTAGAATTGCCTTAGCTATATGGGCTCTTTTTTGGTTCCATATGAAACTTAAAGCAGTTTTTTCTAATTCTGTGAAGAAAGTCAATGGTAGCTTGATGGGGATAGCATTGAATCAATATATTACTCTGGGCAGTTTGGCCATTTTCATGACATTGATTTTTCCTATCCATGACCATGGAATGTTTTTCCATTTGTTTGTGCCCAAAACAAACAAATAACTACATCAAAAAGTGGGTGAAAAGTATGAATAGACAGTTATCAAACTAAGACATTTCCGTGGCCAAAAAACATATGTAAAAAGCTCAACATCACTGGTCATTAGAGAAATACAAATCAAAACCACAGTGAGATACTATCTCATGCCAGTTAAAATGATGATCAGTAAAAAGTCAGGAAACAACAGATGCTGGAGAGGATGTGAAGAAATCAGAATGCTTTTACATTGTTGGTGGGAGTGTAAGTTAGTTCAACTATTGTGGAAGACAGTGTGGTGATTCTTCAAGGATCTAGAACCAGAAATAGCATTTGACCCAGCAATTCCATTACTGAGTATATATCCAAAAGATTATAAATCATTCTCCTATACACTTGCACACGTATGTTTATTGCAGCACTATTCACAATAGCAAAGACTTAGAACACAACCCATATGTCCATCAAGGATAGACTGGATAAAGAAAATGAGGCACATATATACCATGGAATACTATGCAGCATAAAAAAGGATGCATTCATGTTCTTTGCATGGACATGGATGAAACTGGAAACCATCATTCTCAGCTAACACAGGAGCAGAAAACCAAACACCGCATGCTCTCATTCACAAGCAGGAGTTGAACAATGAGAACACATAGACACAGGGAGGGGAACATCACACACTGGGGCCTGTCAGAGGGTTGGGGTAGGGCAGGGATAGCATCAGGAAAAATACCTAATGTAGATGACGGGTTGATGGGTGCAGCAAACCACCATGGTACACGTATACCTATGTAACAAACCTGCATGTTCTGCACATGTATCCCAGGACTTAGAGTATAATATATAAAAATAAATAAAACTTTTGAAAAAGAACAACTAGAAAAAAGTGTTAAAGATTTATGATGGAACTTCACTTTCAATAATGCTGGAGCAACAGAGGCCACATTTATCTTCCATCTTGTTTTTGCTTATTTATTTGGTTTTCCCCTTACTGTTTACCTATTCTTATGTTTTATCCTGAAATAATAAAACTGCTTTCAAGTAACTTAGGTGCATCCCAGAACAAACTATAGAATATTCACAGGAATAGAAAACTATTCAGCACCCAAAAACATAATTCTAACATTTTGGTATCATATTGAAAATTATTAGATATTCAAAGGATTAGAAAAATATAACCAACAATGAGGAGAAAAATTAATCAAATGAAGACAATATGGAACTCACAGATATTATATAATTAGTAGACAAGTATATTAAACCAATAACTGCATTCTTTATATTTTAAAAAACTGGAGAAAAGGATAGAAATGTTTTATAGAAGAATGAATAATACGAAAACAACAAATTTAACTCCCAGAGATGAAAAATAAAATGTCTAGATGAAAAATACACTGGTTGAGATAAATAATAGATCAGACATTAGGATAGATAATGTATTTGAAAATATAGCAATAAAAATTTTCTAAAATAAAACAGAGAGAAGGAAGAATTTTTTAAAAAGCACTAGAGAACTGTGAGACAAACTGAAGTAGGCCAATATATGTGTAACTGTAGTCCTTGATGAAGAGGAAAGGGAATGGGAAATAAAAAATGTTTGAAAGAATAAAATTTCCAAATTTATGAAAATTATAAGCCAACAGATCCAAGAACCTTGTTAAACATTGGCATTTACCACAAATTTATCAACAGAAACAATGCAAATGAAAATACAGTAGAGCAACATCTTAAAGAATGGAAAGAAAAAAAAACTCAGCAACCTAGAAGTATATACCTAACAAAACTTTTTTT
>NW_016107458.1:1857065-1917477 GCF_001604975.1 Cebus imitator
TTTTTTTTTTTTTTTTTTTTTTAGAAATACAAATGTAGAAGAATTTTTCACCAGAAGTTTGAAGAAAAGTTACAAGAAACCCTTATGATGAAAGAAAAATGATACCAGATGGAACTTTGGATCTGCACTGATAACAGAGTACTGGAAATGGTAACTATGCAGGCAAATACATAGAAATTTTCCTCATTATTGAAATATCTTTAAAGGACAACAGGTCATTTAAACAAAATAATAACAATGTAGTATGCACTTTATAACATGTGCAGAGATAAAATGTATAATAATAACATACATGCCCAGAGGGGAGAAAAGGAAGTAAATTATTGCAAGGTTCTTATACTACATGTGAATTTGTATGTCACTTTAAGGTAGACTATATTATTACATGTGCACACTGTAAACCTAAAAGCAATAATCAAAAAAACCCAAAATAATTGATTGACACTAATAAGCCATTAGAGGAGATAAAAGGAATAATCAAAATCTTATAAGTACTTAATTCAAAGAAGGTAAAAAAAGAAGAAAATGTAAGCCGATAATAAATAAAACAAATAGAGTATTAACTGCAAAATGTCTAATTCTAAATAATAACATTAAATGTTTTTCCAATTTTAAATTCCAACTAATAGGCAGAGATTAGCAGATTTGATTTTTCAAAAAAAGGCACCATTTACTGTACCTACCTCAGATGTTTAAGTATCTACTATCAAAGTCCAAAACTTATGAAGCAAAATATGATAGAACTTAAAGGAAAAAAAGACAAATCTACAGTATTGTTTGAAATTTCAAGAAAACATAGGCACAAATATTTTGACCATGGGTTAGAAAAACATTTGTTACATAAAACACAATACATAAAAGTTAAATATGATAAATTTGACTTTATAAAAGTTAAATAAAAGAAGCTCTGAAAGAAACTATTGAAAGAATGAAATGACAATCCTTAGAAAGGGAGAAAAAAATTTTAGAAATCACATATCTGACAAAGGATTTACATTCAGATTATCTAAATCACTCTCAAAATTTGATAAGAAGAAAATAAATCAGTATTTAACAGAGCAAAACTTTGAATAGACATTTCAGCAAAAAAGACAAATGGCAAAAAATCCACATGAAAAGATGCTCAACAATATTAATTATTAAGGAGACACAAATTAAAATCACAATGATATAGTGCAACACACCTATTAGTATGGCTAAATTTAAATATTGACTGAAGAAGATTTGTGTGGATATGAAAGATCTATCACTGCTATACACTGCTTGTAAAAATGTAAAATGGTACAGCCACCTTAAAACCTGTTGGATAGGTTCTTAATTAATTAAACATATACCTATCTAATGATCCAGCCATATCGCTTCTAGGTTACTCAAAAGAATGAAAGCATATGTACATGGAAGTTTTTAGCAGCTGTATTTGTTACACTCCAAACTGGAAACAACATAAATATCCATTAATAAGTGGAATGGATAAACAAATTTAGTATACTCTTACAATGGAATCTACTCAGCAATATAAAGTAATAAACTACTGAAACATGCAACAACATGGAGTGAAAGAAACCAGACTACTTCCCCCAACAAAACAAAGAGAATATATGCTGTAATTTGATGCATGGAAAATTTATAGACAATTGCTCCAATCTGAAACCTTACTTCCCCAGAAATGATCACCAGTGCTTCAGAAAATAACTAAACTCTCTAGAGGTAAAAATAAAAATAAAACATAGATCTCCTTATTACTAATGCAGTGTTTATATTAATTCAATAGATGCTCTGTACTGCTTAACATTTTATTTCTGAAAAAGGGGAAATTTCATACTATTATGTAACTCTTTTTAGATTCCCCCTGTGAAAAATATATGTGTCACGGATACTCACAGCAGGTTAAAAATAATGGTAGTTTCAGCTAACATAAATGTCACAAAGTTTTTAGTATAAGAAAAATATGATGAATCTATCATAGTTATGCCCTTTTGAATTAATCATAATATGGAATTGCATATAATCCATTGAAATGACATTCTAACACAAAAGACACAAGTAAATATAATAAAAGATAGAAAACCATGAATAACCATCAGAAGTGGAAGTAATTATCAAAGTTTAAAAGAAGGGCAGAGAATTTTAGGTTGGAGAAAGAATGCTTGAATGGAAGAGATATTTCATATTGGCCTATATAAATATTTTAATATTTTACTTAAAAACATGACATACTATTATGAGAAAACCTGAAAATGGAGTAGGAAGAAACATACCCAAACTCATTGCATAGTTATATCAATGACTTATCTGTAGTTTCTTGTTATATAATCGTTTTTATATTATTAGAGCAATAAAACTTGCATATACTGGTAATTACAAATAAGACATAATTTCTGAAAGTAAGTATATAGCATGCTTATCGTACAATATTCACAAAAATGCAGAAATTTAAAAGAATAAAAAGTATCCCAAATCTCCACCCACACAATAGTATCAGGTAACATTTTGGATTGCCATATTTTTTATTTCCTATATTTTTAAACAAATTTGTCAAATGTGTTATCTTGTATTAAATACCTTAATTTATATATAATTAGCAAAGAAGCATTCACTGGTGAGAGTATTTTAAAAGGCTTACGGATAACATCTTAATGGAAAATCTGCAAATCACTTGAATTGTTCTAACATTATTATTTATATTACTTACTGAATATTCACATTGTGCAGGCACTTAGAATACTAAGTGCTTTATACATGTTAACACATTAAATTATCATGTTTTACAGATCAGAAAACTATGGCACAAAGATGCATAAAAGGATATTCATATTTTTTGGTAATAAAAATGCTAAATATATACCTTTATACAATTTTGCTCTGTGAAAGGGGATTATTGGATTTATCCACTTATGACAAAATACAGGTATTGATCGACTTACAACCTAAGCAACTTACGGCCATTCGACTTTACGACCACAATAGCTAGCCACGACTGCTCCGTGTCTGGCAGCGCAAACGTTGCCCAGCTGGGCTTACGACAGCGCGGACCAGCTTCCGGCAGCACTACCATCTCCGAGTGCACCATTTCAACTGTTATCCCAGACTCGGTACAGCAATTTGTGTTTTTGTGTCTTGGATATTTTTCATTGAACCCCTCCCAATAAACTTCTTATACATTTTGAAGCAATGGACCCAAACATCGAACGATTTGCAAGGATTGAACAGATGGCGCACGATGTGTTTCATCCGTATCGTGAAATTTATGAAGAAAAAAAGAAACATACAATTCAGACAAAGCTCACCATGTTTATGAAAAAACCAACTCCAGTAACCCCAACTACTGCCTCAGATGACGACATCAACAATCAGCAGCCAAGCACCAGTGGCCAATAAAATGTTTCGTACATGTTTATATATTTTGATATGTTTTGCAATTGGGAAAATGTTTCCTATGGTATTTTAAACACCTGTATTTTGTATTTTTGTGTGCATCTGTATTTTGTAATTTTGTATGTTTTGCAAATATTAAACCAGTTGTACTGGTAATGCAGTGTTTTACTTAAACCTGACGAATGTAAAAATAAGAAACAAAATGGTGTAGAGATGATACAAATGGCATAAAATGAACAAAGAAAATTATGATATATAACAATAATGAAAGAAAATTATGATAAAATATGACTTAAAGATTTTTATAACATCATTTTACAGTAGTGTACATATGGCCTACTCAACTTACGACCAAATTGTGTTACGACCGGTCTGTCAGAACCAGTCGTGGTCGTAGGTCGAGCACTAGCTGTAGGCACAATTTTTCATTTTTATGACTCTATTCTGTAAATAGTTTAGACTTGTGGGGGTGAGACAGAATATTTCTGGTCATTGTTTTAAATGATTATGAAATATAGGAAGAAATTTCACCTGAATTTTGTGGATAAATAGTTACAAATGATAGCTACTTTATATAATGGTTATCTTCAGTGCTTATTAAAAGGTGATATTCTGAATATCACTTTTTATTTTTCATTATTAGTGAATAGGAGAAGATTCCATACGGGGCTATCAGGAAGTAGGAAATTATTCAAACCACATTCTAATACCCATAAACTCAACATCTTACCATAGAAAATGCTAACGCATTAGCATTGCTCAGAACAGAGAATTGGTGCATGTACTATAGGCTCTTACCAAACAGAAAGTTCCAACTCTTCTCTCTCCTTTACTTTGTACCAAATGGTTACCCGGTTTGAGTTTATTCATGAAAGTGTAGCAAGTAGTACGACAATGAATAATATTATTCATTATTCCACTTTCTTTTCAATCTTGCACATCACTTTTCATTTCATTCTATTGTAAACGTTTTCATCTGAATATCTTCTTTCCTTATGGTTATTCATGCCTTGTTTAACCTCCATGCCTTCTGCTTTCCGATCAGAGTTCCATACAAGTTTCTAAGTAAGTCTTCTGCTTCCTGCGATTGTTTTCAAAGTTCAGTGCTTGTACTCTAAGGCCTTTGTTACCTTTATTATTTCTCAAGCTAGTGCTATTTTCTCTTGTTTTATAATTGTGTCTCTTTCTTTGCTTTAATTTTCAATTGGCACATAATAATTGTATGTATTTATGGGGTACAAAATGATATTTTGGTACGTGTGATTAGTAATGATCAAATCAGGGTAAGTTAGCATCTTTATCACTTCAAACATTTATTATTTCTTTGTGCTTAGAACGTTCAAAATGCTATCTTACGGCTATTAAAAAAAACAATAAATTATTACTAACTATAGTCATCCCATAGTACTATATTCTATCTGGAATATATTCTTCCTATCTAGCTATAATTTTCTATCTGTCAACCAACTTCTCCCTATCCTCCCCATTCCCCTACACTCTTTAGCCTTTAGCAACCACCATTCTACTTCTATGAGATCATCTTTTTGACACTGGAGGACATTATATTAAATAAAATAAGCCAGGCACAGAAAGATAAATATTGCATGTTCTTATTAATATATTCTGCAATATTTTTCATTGATTTTATTGGTTTAACTTTCTTTACACATTTTTAAGAAGGTAGGTCTATAGATCTTGTGATTGGAGCCCTACATTACCACATGAATATGAGGATAGTAAACTCTCACATCATCTTTATTTTACTTACAGAAGATAATCTGGATACCCTACATCTAAGGATGTATTTTGATCAATAGAAGAAAGATGTATTATTTCAAAATTTCAACTGTTTAATCTGTGTAACCAGAGTACGCCTACCAAAGGCAGAAAATGCTGTCATTCAAAATAGGTTTGTTAAAGATCCCCATTTCATAAGCACCATAGACCTCTGAATATAGTATAAAGGCAGATAATGACTAAGAGGCATAATAATGTAAAGTGTTACCCCTTTTGTAAGGGTACAGACAGATTTTGTTAAATTTAGAGAATGATTTCCTTTTCTTAATATTTATCCAGATAATGTGATTTTAAAGCTAAGATTTGTTCTTTAGAGAGTGAGAGACGGAGTATGTTTGTGTGCAGGGACACACATGCACAAGTATGTTGCTATGTTGCTGTGTGTATATCTGTGTGTGTAGAAGCATGCACATGTGCAGTCCTAAGTGAGGTCTGTGTTTCAGACATTCACTAGCTGATGAATATTCATTACATGCCAAACAGCATATCTGTGCTTTATGCTAGTAGTGAATCTTAATGGACTTGGACTATCAAAGCCTCCCTGAAATTCCACAGGTACCTCCATTTTCTATAATTTTTGCTACACCAAATGCTAACTTTGTAAAATGACCTGCTAGATGTTGCTGTGGCATAGGTGTTGCATTTGAAATAGTAGATGGCATCAATCCTTATAAGCAAGAGATTAGAAGGTAGTAAGACTAACTCTGAAAAAGTTTGAAGAAAGAAGTCCTCAGAAACCTGGGAACACAGACTAACGACTGACTATGTCTATAAGGGCATGCTTTCATGCTGTGTTTAAAATATTCTGTGCTTTCCCCTGTGATCAAATTTTTTAAATTTCCCCTCTATCTTGTATTATAATTCATTTCATTTACTTTCAATCTTACAATATAATTTAATAGGCTTATTCTATTATATATAAGAATTGTTAAAAAATTAAGGAGCAGAATAGGAAAGGGTAAGAATGGCTTGCCTGACTTTCATGCACCTGCTTTGGTTCATGTAGAGATACAAGCAGTGTATCATGCCCAGGTGTTCTAGGTTGTGACTTGCAATAAAAGTCACTTGTAGAGAAGTGCTATACAGCAAATTTTTGGCTACTGAGGCACAGGTAATAACTCAGCCACCAGGTAAGTGACAAGGCCACACTTTCATAAATATACTAAAACCAGGTAACCATTTGGTACAAAATAGAGAAGTGGGAAGATCTGAAATTTTCTGTTTCATAAGAGCCTATAGTACATGCCCTGATTCTCTGTCCTAAGTAATGCAAATGCATTAGCATTAGCATTTTCTATACTAAGATGGTCAGTTTATGGGTATTAGAATGTGTCTTGAATAATTTCCCAACACCTCGTGTGGCTTTGCTAGGTCAGTATGGGACCTTCTCCTATTTCTGATGAATGGCTTTTTAACAGTCTCAGTGAAGACAGTCTATTAAAACTAAAATCCTCAGAATATCCTCCTTCCAATGTTCTTCCCGTGTTAGTTATGACACAGCCTTACTTGGAAGGATAGTCACAGATCAGCAATTTTCTGCCACTGTTTTTTTCTAGAAGTATGATATCCAAATGCTTAAAAGTATAGAGACAGGCTATTTTGGCTGTGTTAAAAAGAAATTCTAGGGAACAGAAGGATGATGGCTGAATTTCCTGTCTGTTACAGACCTTATTTTGCTGGACAAAGACAGGTTCACTCAGTACAACTGTACCAGAGCCTACTAATTGTTTCCATTCCCCTTCCATTCGTCTTGAATTTAGTGAAATTCTTTTCCTGATTTAGAGGGTGGCTCAAATGTTATCCCTAATTTGGAAGGACTGATTATGTTTTTATCTTTTTTAAAAATTAGAAAGCTGTGAGAATATTACATGTAAGAAGGAATATGAACCTATACTAGAACTTAGGAATGTGAACTGAAGCAGGCAGGTGAAGTATGAATGTAATTTAACAAATGGAAAAGCAGGATCTATGAGGCTTAATATGTATCAGATGTAACCATGAACGACCAAAAATAAAAACTTAAAAAGGAAAAATGACACCATGATTTCAAGCCTGTGAATCTGAGAGAAATCTGCCATGAACGGAATAAGAAAGTCAAGAAGATCTGTTTCAGAAGTAAGCAAGAAATAATAAAATTCTAAAAAATAATTTTGCAAAGCAAACTTTAAATGATCTGCAAATTATTCTGAAGTCAGGGTAAGGTCAAAGATGCTTTTTACATTAATAACGAATCTCATTGGGCTGTAGTTGCTTCACAACTATGGAATTAAGCAATAATCTAAAACAATATATATTAGTAGTTCAATATCTTATCCCTATTTCTAGACTATTTCTATATGATGTAAATGCAATGGAAACATTCAATCAAAGGGTAAAACTGCACAAATCTCTGCCTGTCATCCTTCTTTAAATTCCACATTGCTTTAGATAGATATTTGACAAAGCCCCAAGAGATAGAGGTCATGCCACCAAAGGTGAAAGAACTCCACTTCCTTTCTATATTTTCCCATTGCTCCTACGTGGTAGAATTTACGTATGTTCCAAATATTATTTTGTTATGATTTTCTCGAAGTAAAATAATTGCTTGCTAGGAATGTCATATTTAAAACATTTGGATATCCATAAAAAATATTACAAACCCAGTTTTAAAGAAAAGTATACACATGATTTTCCAAGGTATATTTCTGGGTCACCTGTGGCTGAATTTTGAGAAATCCAGTCAAAATAATGCTGCACTGCTGCAAAAATTACCTAATATTTTAATGGCAGGAGTCATCAGCAGATTGCTGTTTAAAAGAACCATTCTAGGATTCAACAATATGGACACCATGTCTAATTCTGCAGTCTTCTTAAGACTGAAGTAACTCAGAGAGCTAAGAGATTACTTCCTTGATAATACAATTTGGTCAATTTTTATAAAATTATTCATATTCCTTTTTAAAATAAACAAAGCATAGGGAAAAAAATGAATGAAGGTTTATGCCAGTAAAAATATTTTTCAATGGAGGTATCAAAGATAATACAATATTTAGGAAAAGTTTATTATTAAAAAATTATTCATTTAAAACATGATCTGACAGTCTTCAAATCAGAATACCTATGTTTAAACTCTTGCTTTATGTTTCTGTAATACTTTTATTTAGCTTCTTTGAACTTTTGTTTTCTCATGTATAAAATGAACACTATATAAACCTGTTTATTGTACTTCCACATAGAGCCCAAATTCATTTACTCTTCTTCCTTTTCCACTCTCATCTAGTCTCTACGGCACCATTGTATGTTGTATGGATTCCCACGATAGCTTCTTAACCCGTGTCTCACCTTCTGTATTTGCCATGTCTGTTCCTTTCCTGAAGTTTCCACTTTGATTATAGCAGCCAGTATGAAGTTTTCAAAAATATAAATTAGATCAATTCCCTTCCCTGTGCAAACCATTGAAAGTTTTGCATCACCTTTAAACTGATTTACCTTGCTCTGACTTACTATCTGAACTTACTCTGACCTTATCACTTAACTATGCCTCAACCACGCAGGCCTTTCAGTTCCTGAAATTTCACTCTTATTCTAGGGTCAAGGCATGTAGTGTTCTTCCTGCTTGGCGTGCTCTTGGAGTGTTTACAGGTCTGGCTTTTTTGCAGCTCAAACTACCGCCTTTCCATACTCCTCAATCTGTAATCAACCTTAGTTTTCTTCAATCCCAGGAATTACCTAACATGTTACTTTGTAATTTTTTTCTTTATAAAAGTTGCTGTAACCTAAAATGGTCTTGTTAACATGTTTGTTTCCTTATTTTTTGATTGTTTCTTTCCACCAGAATCTAATTCCTTCCGAACAAGTACCTCATCTAGCTTATTTAACTAGCTATTTATGGAATAATGTACACTCCCAGAATCTAGAGCTGTAGCATAAACATAATAAATGCTGAACAATTATCTGTTAAATGAGTACTCAAAGTACCACTGTAAAGATAACTTATGTAAATTACCTACAGTGAGCAAAAGAAAGAGGTGAAACTCACATTGCATCTAATGTAAGAATGTTGTTGAGAAGATTATTATGTGATCTAGTTTTGAGAGCTCTGCTCTAAACTATGAAAATATTTACTTTAGATTGGTAACTGTTTTGTTGATATCACATAGCTCTAAGAGTAGTTTGACTGGTAAGGTTTCCTAGAACGTTTAGAAACATCTTTATGATTCTATCCTTTGTACTTTCCTCCCATTTTCACTTTCAATCCTGTGTCCACTTTGCACCAATCCATATTTTCTTCTCCAAGCCTCATTTTAACTGTACGTTATCTGGTAATATTTTATGAAGTTTTATAAGACACTTTCTTTCTAGAATAGAAAGTACAAATGAAATATTTCAGTATTGCAGTTAATATTCAGTTAACGTAAGTTGAATCTGAACTTTAATGTGGAAATATAGTAAGAACTCAGAAAATCTAATCTACTTTTTGCCTTACACAAGTAGGCATTCAAAATCATGTTGACCTGACTTGATCAAATCTTGTAGGGCATATAATTTAAATAACCATATATTCATTCTAAACCTATTTGATGAATGTGCATGATACCTTCATGATTACTTGTTAAAAGTCAAAAGGAGATAATCACAAATTAGCCCTCTGACCCTTCATATCTGAGCATAATATTAGCAGATAGATAACACTTAAATGCAAATATTTTAATATGGGACACAGACTATTCTTGGCAACTTCAGCCCTAGCATGCTTGCCATTTCTGAAGTTTCTCTCCAAGAGATGAGTCTCAATCAGTTGTTGTGCTAATACCAGAGGACACAGACCAATCAGCTGTCATGATAGGGGCTGATTGGTCTGAGTCACCTTTTAGTCCGAAGTTAGTTAGTCTTTCTATACCATACATATGTTGGCCAGTTCTCTATGGTGGTCTGTTGAAAAACCTCTGGTGGAATAAGTAAAGGGTGACTAACTTGGACATTCAGATCCTTTCTCTGGGTGAGTTTGAACTTGAAACAAATATAAAGCAGTGGTAGCCATAGTCAAAGGACACAGAGAGAACCTGAATCAGAGAAAGTAGCTACGACCACAAAGAGTGAACACAAGTTCAGGGAATGGGAAGTCAAAGAGATAATGATATTACGAGAACAACTTTCTCCTAATATTTCTGAACATTTTAGCTCCTTGAGATTGTGGAGGAACTTTTGGGTTTACACAAACACTTGCTGCATAAAAAAGACTTCTTTCTCCCAATAAATTCTCATTTCTTGAGGGATCCAAGCACACCTCTCTTCATTGCACCCAAATAAGTTAACTAACACAGGGATGTTCCATCCAATTGACATACACAGAGGTGAAAATGTAACTTGACTAGAATATGGCAAAAGAGTATACACATTATAACTGCACCTACCAACTCCAATTGAAGAATAAACTGCCCTTGCAAAGAGCTGTCCCTAAAGCCATGAAAATCCTGCAAAGATGCGTAAAAGAACAGATTGTAAGCCAAAACAGACTTTAGATTTTGCCAAATTTAATTTCTTTCACAGTTCGCAAGTCCTGTCTGAACCAAAGCTGTTTTGGTCTAAACACTTATGTCCTCCCAAAATTAATATATTGAAACCACATCACCAATGTGATAGTATTAAGAGGTACAGACTTTGAAAGGTGATTAGGTAATTAGGGCTCTGCCTTGATGAATGGGATTACAGCAGATCCTTGAATAATGTCCGTTCATTCAACATTATTTTGTTTTAACATTAATGAGAACAAAAAGCCATTCCCAGTTGGGCCGGGCTCCACTTTCTGTGGAGTTTTCATGTTCTCCCCTTGTCTGCGTGGGTTTTCTCCAGGTCCTCTGGCTTTCTCCCACATTCCAAAGACGTGCACATTCGGTCATCAGGTAAAAGAAGTAGGTAGATAATCATCTTACTGGTTTTCATTAACCTTTCTTAAATGTATGTCTAGCTCACATTTATTTCAATACATAATATTAGAAGTCTTTTGATTTTTATTTTGAAGTTGGGTGATGTTTTGGGACCAGGAATATGCCACATGAACTTAATTCTTTTTTGTATTAATTAGTTTATGGAAAATTGGTTTCATTATATGTCATTTTCCTTAAAGATGCAGTTTCCAAGGACCTATGGATGATGCTAAGTGAGGACTTACTGTAGTACCTTTGTTAAAGAGATCACAGAGAGCTGGCCACCTGCTATTCCCTTTCACCCTGTGAGAACACAGCAAAAAAGCACTATCCATGAACCAGGAAACAGGCTCTCGCCAGACACTAAATCTGCTTGAACTTTGACCCTGAACTGTTCTGTTTTTTAGTAAGTCAACTGGCTTACAATATTTTGCTATGGAAGCGCAAACAGTTTAAGACATAAGCAGATGATTATTCTCTCTGTGCTTAAGTACTAAATTTTCAGGGATAACTTTCCTATATTCCTCTGGTAACTCCTTGAATTGCATGAAAAACACAGCTACGTGCTAATTGTGAGAAAGCTTTTTCTTATACTGTGTTAAATCTTGTGTTCCTGAAATTTATTTCAATCAGTCCTTGACTACTGACTGGAAGAACAAAGACTACTCCCCTACAGGAAAATTGTTCTAATTTTTGAAGATAAATAAAAATTCCCTGTGATTTCTTATTTCTGTAAAATAAACAGTCCCATTCCCTCCAGTAACCATTCCTCAAATAATATAGCTCTGTAATCTCTCATCATCCTGTTACACTCTGCTGCACTGCTGGTTGCTGACTGATTTATCACTGTGTAGAGCCAAACAAAGTTGAGATAACAGTATACTTATCCATAGCCATATTAAGAAACTTTCAAACACACTAGTTTATTCTATGAGAAGTAAAATTTCCAATTACATTCATCAAACGTGACTTGTACATCTACATATTCCACAGTGGGCATTACTTAAGACACAAAGATATTCAAATCTTTGTGGTTGTTTGCAAAGAAATTACATCTCAAGTTTAGAGAATAACAAATACTTCATTTCATAGTCATTACCTCTCCAGGATATCTTTCATATCTCTATCAGCTCTATAGGTTATGTCACTTTACTCAAGAGAAATCAACAGAAGAGATTACTCAATAAGAAAGCAACAAATGTGGTTCAAATAGATGAGGAAACACCAACATTTTTATAAAAGTGTGGCAGGAGCATTCAAAGTTTCCCTGTAGGATTAGTAAGCATATTGAACATTTTTCTTGATTTTAATTTAGGCAATATTTCCATTAGATACTCTACCTAATTAGGGCATTTGTTTAAAGTCCATAATTTGAATTCAATAAAAATTCTAATAAAAGTACATTATATTTTTTATGTTAACATTGCACACTTAAAACAGATACTGTTATTAAAAGTTATACTGGAACTATCATAATCCAGTTCTCTGTTTCAAACAGCAAAATTGCTTTTATTCAGAATTATTCAGTAAAGAATTATAAATGTACAGATCACTTAGTTTTTAGCAGACTGTGCGCCTCGCTGTTGTGACAGAAGTCAGCACAAACGTTTTCAAAATCAAATTAAGATGTGGTTTGCTTGCTAGATCAGTAACTAAGAGGATAGTTCTTTGTCTCCTTTAGTGCCATGGCATAAAACATATAAGCCTACAGTAGCGATTTAAATAGCACAACTATATTGTGACATTTTCAAATATGCACATTGTGGGCATTAGTGAGACAAATTATCCAAATACAGGATACTATATTTAACTTTTCATGTAAATATTTTAATAGCAAGATAGGTAATGACATGCCTAGTTCCTTGCTGTAAGGCCTTCCTTGCGCTTCATTTCTAAATAGCTCTAATCTAACAACTTATCTATTTATGTTTACATATAAATTATATACATTTACTACTTAATATTCCATTACAAAAAGTAAAAAGAGCAAAGAAAAATAGAAATTTTAAAGTAAATATGTATTTGATTTTTCTATATTAATAGCACATGGTTTCTTGTTCTTACAGTTGGTGAGCACATTGTGATCATGCAGTGTGATAGACTTTATCCTGCCTGGTTATATTAACATCTAATTTATTCCTCCCTTGACTTGAAAGGGCTCCTATACAAGGAATAGAGGTACCATCTCTGCCATTTTCCTTCTGTTTACTTGTATGACATTGTTCTCCCATCTTCGGCAAGGGCTTCTTTCCAAAACATATTTTGGGAAAGTTACTTTAACCAAAATCTGACAGTATAATCCATAAATCTATTTTACTAAGCTGATGTTAACAGATTCTAAGGCACAGAAAGTAAACAAGGACATGAAGGCAGATCTGGATTGAGATCAATGAATCTTTATTTTAATACATTTTCCAGATGTTTCTTGGTTTTCAGACCACACGAGTCTGATTGATTCAGACTCTAGAATCAATCAGGACTTTAGACTAACTTAAAAATCTCAATGTGAGTACTTATGTATCTCAGCACCAACACTTGCTTATAGTCCTGTATTGATTTCACTTTTCAATAGTAAATAACTGGACATCATTTTTTTTCTATGGGAAAGCAAAAAATAATCTAATATCTCAGTCTAATAAGCAATCCTCCTTAAGGTTTCTCATCATCTTCACTCTGTCCTTCTTGATGCTGACCATAGTCTGGCTAACAGCTGCATAGTGTCTATTACCTATGTGCTGTATTCTGTGACACCTCCACTTGCTGAATTTCCATGATGCTAACACACTGCCTGAATCCCACCTACTGAAGTAAAAAAAAAAAAAAAAATACCTCATACAATTTGGGTATCTGAAGCGTATGAGACATAGTTTTAGGCAATTTACATTAATTATCTCAATTTCTGGTTCTTGGATATGGAAGACCCTGCAGCTCCAGTTTTTGCCCTCCATAATGCCAGTTACCATAAAAGGAAGTTTAGATTATATAGTCACAGAGAAAGACCCCTGGAAAATAAGATGACGGAGACCACGTGGAAAAGAACTATATCCCCAGACATGATTGAGCCCATTTGGCAACCCAAAAAGAGAGAAGTCAAGTCCCTTTTGGGTTATCCCAGATGAGGCACCAGAGGTGTGAGTGAGACTATCTTGAATGCTCTGGTCCCCAGTGAAGCCATTCCAGGTGACACCATGTGGAGCAAAATTGAGCAATTCCTATTAAGTCCCACCCAAAATACCTCATCTTTAGAATCACAGGAAGAGAGTAATGGTTTTAGGACACTGTATTTTGGGAATCTTTTCTTTCTTTCACAACCCACTCAAACCTAATTTCCTTGATGTCTTCCCCAAATACTCTAACCTGTTTTAACTTCTCTTGGTTTTCATTGGTTACATAAACCCCTTACTTTCTATGATTTAATGTTTATGTACATGTACCAACAGTCTCTGACATCCAGTGATATGACTTGTGATTTTTTTTGCAGCTTTATGATGGTGCAAATGATATATGAGATCACAAGTTTTCAAACAGTAAGCATCAGTGATTCTTCTCCAGAGATTCTCTGGGCTGCATTTTTGACTTCTGATATTTTCAACTTAGGATGGATTTATTGGGACACAACTGCATCATAAGTTAAGAAACATCTCAACATATGTATATATATACCAAACTAGTTGAGGGGCCTGTATAGATACAATATAGTATAAAAATCAGTGGCAAGTAACAGAATAAATAGTTAAAATGGACTAAACATGTAGAAATTTACCTCATCAGATATGTGAATCTAGGGAATTCCTGGTATTTGTTTAGCTTGTCAAAGCCATTTTTGTTTTTGTTCTCTTAGTCTTTTTCTCATGCCTACAAGGTGGCTGCTATGGATCCAGCCACCACTACTTTATTCAATGAAGGAGAGTGGACGGTATCAACTGTATCTGTCCATTTAAAAAATTATTATATCAAAATCTTTCCCTTGCCCCACTTAAGTTTTTTGTATTAGAATATTCAGTCTACCCAAAACTATTCTTTGAAGAGACTGTCTTTTTCCAATTTTGTGGTCTTGGCATCTTTGTCAAAGACCATTTGACAATATATATGAGACAAAAAATGTGTCAATGCATTATTTCCCCAGCCTGTATAGCAGAGGCACAAAGAGCAAGGAGGCTGGAAATATAATGGATATCTTATAACACATTCTAGTGAGTCTACCACGATCTCTGCTATAATACTGACTACAGTACAGAGCAAATAAAAACCAACTGCATACATGCCTTTTTGGATCAATGACAAAATAGAAAACTAATACTTTATCTCCAGAGTAACACTATAAAGTTTCTTAGTAAAGTCAATGGCATGTATAGTTACAGAATATTTTCTACCTAACAAAAAATTAAAGACTAGTGAAGATCAAATGTATCATATATATCTCCCCAGTAAGCTCATATTGTAGTAGGAAAGTGGAGAGAATGTTTTATTAAACCATAAAATCTAAACCAAAAAAAAGGCATATGGACATAAAGGAGGGAATATTTGAGGCCAGGGCCTGTTTGAGGGTGGAGGATAAGGATCAAACAACTACCTTTCAAGTACTATGCTTATTACGTGGGTAACAAAATAATCTGCACAACAAACCCCTGTGACATGTAACTTACCTATATGTCACAACTGCACATGTATCCCTGAATTTAAAATAAGAGTTAAAAATAATAAAATAATAGTGATTAAGATAGAATATTGTTACATGGATGTTCATGGGCTATCGGAAGCCAGAAAACCAATAAATTACCAGGAATAAATTTAATGTCTCAAAAACTCTAGAATAAAAAGGTACATCAAAGAGAGGTGTTGAAAAGAAGAAAAACAACTAAAGGAATGAAAAAGAACTAAAAGAAGAAAAACAGCCAAAACAATGAAATAAAAATCCCAGAACATTCTACAGGAGCACAAAACAGAAAATGAATATGCCTCTCAACTGTTGCCTAAATTAAACACACAGTCATGTAGACTATTCTTGAGAAGGGATTTGTTTAATTTAGGAATATGTTTAATTTAGAGCCATATTTCTCTAAAATCAGTAAAAAGTCAATGAATTTTACTCTCACCACTTACATAAACACAGTACCAGTGGTTCTTACCCGAGCAATTGGTCAGGAAAAATAAATAGAAGGTACTTAAATTGTAAAAGAAGAAATAAAGTTATCCCTGCTTGTGGATGACATGAACTTACAGGTAGAAAACACCAAAGAGTCCACAGACAATTTTTAGGATAAACAAACGCAGCAAATTTGCAGAAAAAAAAAATTATCACATACAAAATAGTTGTGGTTCTACACATACTAACAATAAATGATCCCAAAAGGAAAGTAAGAAAACAATTTCATTGATAACATCATCAAAAAACTAAAATTCTTAAGTATAAACCTGACCAAAGAGAAAAAGACTTGTACAATGAAAACTACAGAATATTTTGAGAAGTGTCTGTTCATATCCTCTACCCACTTTTTGATGGTTTTTTTAATTGTAAATTTGTTTAAGTTCTTTATAGATTTATGCAGCCAACAAACATGAAAAAAAGCTCATCATCACCAGTCATTAGAGAAATACAAATCAAAACCACATTGAGAGACCATCTCATGCCAGTTAGAATGGCGATTATGTAAAAATCGGGAGACAACAGATGCTGGAGAGGATGTGGAGAAATAGGACTGCTTGTACATTGCTGGTGGGAGTGTAAATTAGTTCAACCATTGTGGTAGACAGTGTAGCAATTTCTCAAGTATTTGGAAGTAGAAATACCATTTGACCCAGTAATCCCATTACTCAGTATTTACCCAAAGGATTATAAATCATTCTATTATAAAGACACATGCACACGAATGTTTATTGCAGCACTGCTCTCAATAGCAAAGACTTGGGACCAACCCACATGCCCGTCAATGATAGACTCAATAAAGAAAATGTGGCAAATACATACCATGGAATACTATGCAACCATAAAAAAGGATGAGTTCATGTCCTTTGCAGGGACATGGATAAAGCTGGAAACCACCATTCTCAGCAAAATGACACAAGAACAGAAAACCAAACACCACATGTTCTCACTCATAAGTATGTGTTGAACAATGAGAACACATGAACACAGGGAGGGGAACATCAAACACCAGGGTTTTTCAGGGGTGAGGGGCTTGGGAGGGACAGCAAGGGGTGGGGGGACAGGGGAGGGATAGCATTAGGAGAAATAGCTAATGTATATGACAGGGTAATGTATGAAGCAAACCACTATGGCATGTGTATACCAATGTAACAAACCTGCATGTTCTGCACATGTACCCCAGAACTTAAAGCATAATAATTAAAAAAAAACTACAGAATATTGCTGAAAGAAATTAAAGATATAAACAAATCCAAAGACACCTCATTTTCATGGACTGAAAGACATTAAATGTACCCAAAGCAATCTACAGATTCAATGCAGTCTCCATCAAAATCTCAATAGCACTTTACATATAACAATACTACATAATCAAAAGAGTGTGGTACTGGCATAAAGACAGATATATAGACCAATGGAACAGAATAGAGAGCCTGGAAATAAACCTTCATATATATGGTAAAATAATCTTTAACAAGCATGCCAACACCACACAACAGGGAATGCCTCTTCAAAAAATGGTACTGGGAAAACTAGGTATTCACATGCAAAAGAATGAGGTTGGACCCTTATTTTATAACATATGCAAGAATTAATTCAAAATGGATTAAAGAAAAATGTAAATGTAAAATTTTAAACTATAAAAATCAAGAAATGGGATTTGGCAATGACTTACTGTATATAACGCCAAAAGCACAGGAAACAAAAGCAAGTTTAGCTAAGTGGAACTACATAAAACTTAAATTCTGTACATTAATGGAAACAATAAACAGTGAGATGCAACCCATAGAATTAGAGAAAATATTTGAAATCAGATAGCTGATAAGGGGGGTATTAGTTCATTTTCACACTGCTGATAAAAACATACCCAAGACTTGGTGATTTATACAGGAAAAACGGTTTAATGGACTTAACAGTTCCATGTGGCTGGGGAAGCCTCACAAGCATGGTGGAAGGCAAGGAGAAGCCAGTCATGTCTTACAGGGATGGCAGCAGGGAAAAAGAAAGCTTGTGGAGGGAAACTCTCATTTTTAAAACCATCAGATTTTCTGAGACTCATTTACTCATGAAATCAAATTATGAAAACAGTGCAGGAAAGCCCGCCCCATAATTAAATCACCTTCCACCAGGTTCCATCCATGACACATGCGAATTGTGGGAGCTACAATTCGAGATGTGATTTGGGTGGAGACACAGCCAAACCATATCATTCTGCCCCTGGCCCCTCCTAAATCTCATATCCTCACATTTCAAAACTAATCATGCCTTCCCAAAAGTCCCTCAAAGTCTTACCTCATTTCAGGATTAACTCAAAAGCCCACAGTCAAATGCGTCATCTGAGACAAGGCAAGTCCTTTCCACCTATGAGCCTGTAAAATCAAAAGCAAGTTAATTACTGCCTAGATACAATGGGGGTACAGGCATTAGGTAAATACAGCCACTTCAAATGGGAGTCATTGGCCAAAACAAAGGGGCTACAGGCACCATGCAAGTCCAAAACCCATCAGGGTAGTCAAATCTTAAAGTTCCAAAATGATCTCCTTTGACTTCATGTCTCACATCCAGGTCATGGTGACACAAAAGGTAGGTTCCCACAGTCTTGGGCAGCTTCAGTCCTGTGGCTCTGCATGGTACAACCTCCCTCCCAGCTGCTTTCAAGGGCTGGTATTGAGTGTCTCTGCCTTTTCTAGATAGATGGTCCAAGCTGTCAGTGTATCTTCCATTCTAGGGTCTGGAGGCCGGTGGGCCTCTTCTCACAGCTCCAAGAGGCAGTGCCCTAGTATACTCTCTGTGGGAGCTCTGACCCAACTTTTCCCTTTCACACTGCCCTAGCAGAGGTTTTCCATGAGAGCCTCAGTCCTACAGCACACTTCTCTCTGGAGATCCAGGTGTTTCCATACATCCTCTGAAATCAAAGCAGAGGTTCCAAAACTTCAATTTCTGGCTTTTGTGCACCTACAGGCTCAACACCATGTGGAAGCTGCCAAGGCTTGGGGCTTGCACCCTTTGAAGCCACAGCCCAAGCTGTACCTTGGCTGGGCCACTTTTAGTCATTGCTGGAGCAGCTGGGACACAGGGTACCAGGACCCCAAACTGCACACAGCATGGGGACTCTGGGCCTGGCCCACAGAACCATTTTTTTCTCCTAGGTCAGCTTGTGATGGAAGGGGATACCATGAAGACCTCTGACATGTCCTGGAGGCATTTTCCCAATAGTCTCAGGGATTAATATTCAGCTCCTTATTACTTATGCAAACTTATGCAGCCAGCCTGAATTTCTCCTCAGAAATTGAGTTTTTCTTTTCTATCACATTGTCAGGCTGTAAATTTTCACAACTTTTATGTTCTGCTTCCCTTATAAAACTGAATGCCTTTAACAGCACCCAAGTAACTTCTTGAATGCTTTGCTGCTTAGATACCCTAAATCATCTCTCTCAAGTTCAAAATTCCATAAATCTCTAGGGCAGGGAAAAATGCCACCACTCTCTTTGCTAAAACATAACAAGAGTCACCTTTGCTCCAGTTCCCAAGTTCCTCATCTCCATCTGATACCACCCTGGCATTCTTGTTGAAGCCATTCAACAAGTCTCTAGGAAGCTGCAAACTTTCCCACATTTCCCTGTCTTCTTCTGAGCCCTCAAAACTGTTCCAACCTCTGCCTGTTATCCAGTTCCAAAGTCACTTCCACATTTTTGGATATCTTTTCAACACCACCACACTCCTGGTACCAATTTGCTGTATTAGTTTATTTTTATGCTGCTGATAAAGACATAACCAGGACTGGGTAAATCATATAGGAAAAAGGATTTAATGGCCTTACAGTTTCACTTGGCTGGGGAGACCTCACAATCATGACAGAAGGCAAGGAGGAACAAGGCATGTCTTACGTGATGGCAGCAGGAAAAAAGCTTGTGCAGGAAAACTTCCATTTTTAAAACCATCAGATCTCAAAAGATTCATTCACTACCTTAAGGACAGCACAAGGAAGACCTGTCCCCATAATTAAATTAACCTCCCCAGGTGCCTCCCAGGACATGTGGGAATTCTGGGAGCTACGATTTAAGATGAAATTTGCCTGGGGACACAGCCAAACCATATCAAGGATGCTATATTCAGAATACCTAAGAATTTCTACAAACCTACAACAGCAACAAAACAAATAACATGATTTTTTTAAATAGAAAAAGGGCTTCAATAGACATTTCTCAGAAAAAGGTACACAAATGGCCAAACAAGTAAACGAAAAGATGATGATCATCATTAATCATCAGAGAAATGTAAATCAAAACCACGATATCACCTCACACCATTAGGATGCCCACTATTACAAAAACAAAACAAAATAAACAATAATGTAGACCCCAGAAAATAGCAAAAGATAGTGAGAATGTGGAGAAATTAGAACATTTATGCACTGTTGGTGAAAATGTAAAATACTAAAGCCATATAGAACATACCATGAAATTTTCTTTAAAAATTGTTAAAAATAGAACTACCATATGACTTGTCAATCCCACTTCTGGTTATGTATCAAAAAAATAAAAGCAGGATCTCAAAGAGATGTTTTCACATCCATGGTCATTTCAGCATTATTCACAATAGCCAAGAAGTGGAAGCAACCCAAATATTCATCAATGGATGAATAAAGAAAATGTGGTATATACCCCATTGAGTATTATTCAGCCTTAAAAAAAGAGAAATTCTGTTACATGCTACAACATGAATGAATGTGGAGGACATTATGCTAAGTGAAATAAGCCAGTCAGAAAAATACAAATGCTGTTTGATTCTACTCACACGAACTATCTAAAGTAGTCAAAGACACAGAAAAAGAAAGAATGACAGTTGCCACGGGCTTGAGGGAGGGGGAAATGGGAAGTTGCACAATGCATTTAGACTTTTGGTTTTGCAAGATAAGAAAGTCTAGACGTCTGTTATATGACACTGTGAATATAGTTAACACCACTGAATTACACACTTAAAAGTGTTAAGGTAGATAACTAAATTTAAGGGGTTTTATCACAATTGGAAATAATAAAGAGCAACAATGTAGCCATCCATATTCTACCCTGCTATATTATCATGCAGCATGTATCATGATGAAAATAAGAAATCCAGATATTTCTTTCTGTACTATCCCTACATCAACTATCCATAGATTTTACCTTTAAAATTTAACTTTTCATAAATCTCACCTTCATTTACAATTCTATTTGCACTTTTTTCTCAGTAGTATCTGCTTGTATCATGACTTTGATTTCCCTGTAAAAAAATTAACAGAAATTTCTCTTTCTCAAGCCATTAACTTTCATTAAAGTATAGATGAAGAGAGATGATATAACATACATATATACATACATACACACACATATATATATATAGAGAGAGAGAGGTCTGATCTTTTTTCTGAACTGGCTAGTCATGGTTACATAGTAAAATATTTAATAATAGCAATAAATACCATCAGATAATTGGTTGCTTTCAGGTAGAAAGTCTGTGATTGATAATTAGTTCTACATATCCAATTGTGGGAATTTACACTGAAGTCAATGAGGTTTGCTAAAACTTTTTATTAATTAATAAACTTAATTATTTAAGCATTGCAGTAATATCTTCTCTTAAATAGTAGCAGATTCCTAATATACTTGGTTGGTGTACCCATCCCTTGGTTACTTAGAGTTACGGTCATTATTTTAAAAATTAAATTCTCATTCTCAATCTTTGCATTTATGAAAGCATCTTTTATTATGGAGGATGGCAAAGCATGTTATAAACTTTTTCTTATCTACAAGCAAAGTGGAGATCACAGGGGTATTTTATCACGAGTTATGAGATGGGAAATTAGCTAAAAAATGCCAAATATTGAGATGCTATAATATAACTGGATTTTTTTACGTCCCTTTTGTCATACTGAGTGAATAGCAAGGAATCTAAACTCTTTTAGACAGAAGAATTGAATGTGAGGCCCTTTAAAAAGACCAGTTCAGCATAATCAATATAAAGTGGTATGAGACAAAAAGATATTAACAAAACAGCAGAGGAGACCAAGCTTAAAACACATTTCTCAGAATTCTCCTCCTTGTATAGCTCTAGATTAGTTTTAGCCACAAGAGACATATGCATGCAATTTAGAAGACAGAAATGAAGACAGTCATACATTTTTATACTTTAAAGTGTGATATGGAGCATCAGGCTCTGTAGCAGCTCAGCAAAGAACTAGGGCAGTAATTCCTGAAGCTCCCACCTAATCCTCTCTTTCAATTTATTTTATTACTGGGTTAAACATATGTGTTACTTATGGTGAAGGACATGACCTTTCCCTTCAGGTAACCAATCACTGCACCAAGTTTAGAGATGGTGAGAAACAGATATAGGTCCCAGTTTGCTGCCATGAGCTCGTTATTGACTTTCCACATCCTGGTTTTCTTTTGGAGTAGCACTCTGGATGACCAAAACAGCGTCAGAATCAACATAAGACAGAGGGTACACAGCCCGCTTTAATAGGTCAGTCCCACAATTGCATAAGGCTTAACTCCTAAAGGAAATCACTCAGTACCGCTTGATCAGTTGCAGCGGCTCTGCTTCTCTGTTTAAACCTTGACTAATTAGAAGGGTCTGCAAGAAACTTTGTAGAGGAAATAGGTCAATTATACCAATGACCCTAATTATTCATGCTTTTTGTCCTGTAACTATACAGTCACTCCATGCTCTGATTTTGGGTTCAATCATGTGACTTATGTTAGCCACTGGGATATTAGCAATATCCAAGCTTGAAAAGCATATACTCATTTTTTCTTGTCACTTTTCACAACTGAGACTGCTTGTTCTTAGATACCCCACTAAAGGGATCTGGGCTGCTCAAGAGTTAGGAGATATTCACATCATTCTCAGCCTAGTCTCCTTTAGCTCACTAATTGTTCATAGCAGAATCAGACCCCTGTGAGATTAGCCAAACCTAGCCAAGATTAGCAGAGTAACATGGTTCTATCTTCATGAGACATGCTTAAAATATTAATTATTTAAGGAGTCTGGAGTGCTCTGTAACATAAAAATAGCCAACTAATATAGTAAGGATAGATCAACTTACTGCAAAGTAATATTTGCCATATCTGGGGGCTGGGAAACAGAAAGGAAACTAGCACTTATTATTTACTATCCATGCCTTTTCCATGTTTTAAATATATGCTATTATATTTAACACAACAATAGCAACAAAAAAGAGATACTCTTTCCCCCTTTCACGAATGAAGAGAGAGGCAACAAGGTCTGCTGATTATCTGATTCCAATAAAATATGATGCCAAATAAAACAAAAAGAACACAAGCCAGGAGACATTCAATCTTTAGAAGGTGATATGAGGAATGTTGCAATTACCCATCTGAATTTCATCATTGGTGGAATGTCCAAAGGTACAAAACAGTAGACAAAATAATGAGAACACAGCCTCCAGGACAACACAGAGAAGTTAAGGGAAGAATGTTTTGTTTCAGTCTTCTTTTGGCCCTGCTCTCAGCCTCACTTCTAACTTGTTTTAAACTCGTCTGATAAAATCAGGACCAGTACTTAAGCCAAGATCAATACTGTGACTTCCAATATTTCAAATTTATAGAGGAGAAACTAAGACTCATAGGGACTCAGTCATTTTTAAAAGTTAATACAAAGCAACACTTTGTGTTAACATAGGGTCATTTTTCCAAACAGCTCCAAGCATTTGATGTTCTACAAATCTGATTCAGAATTCCTGAAAAACGCAGAACTGAGAGATGAGAGAGTTAAGACAGATAACAGGGAAGTGGCTAAATCTTTGTCTTTAAGATAGTCTTTAAATGATAAATCAAATGACTTGAATGGAAATATAATCAAGACAGTAGTGTAGAGGGAAGGAAAGGGTTGACCACATTTCAGATTTTTCGGGTGTTTAACTCCCCTTCCTAGCTCTTTTCTATTAAATTAAATAAAATGAAAATAAATTATGATGGCTTTGTAGGAAAACCTCAGAAGTGGTTCCCAGGACTGCTCTCTTAAACTGTTACGTAAGACGTGGACTTAGAGGTACGGTACCTCTGTGTACACGTTAGAACGACCCTGGGCAGAGGAAAAGTTACCGGTGGTGCACACACAACATAGATGTCACCCATATGTTATTCTCAGATTTCTGTTTCTATTCAGTTTCATTCTCGAGAGAAAATGATATTCATAATTATGAGAGGTTACTTTCTAGATAAAATGAGAAATGTAGCTATGACGGTGAAATGGGAAATTAAAAAACAAAACAAAAAAGATGGTTTTTCCATATCTTTTCCTAGGTAGTGACCACCCTCAGGTCCTGCTGATAATGGCTGTGCAGTCTACCAAGCAAAATTCACTTGAAAAACCAGATATCTAAACGCATTTTACTCAGAAATTAGAAACTGAAACTGGAACTGAAATTAGAACTGAGTGACATTTTAAGTTACTTCTTTAATGGCTTGTTTGTTGTTCTTTGTCAGTCTTCCCGAGTACAGGTATTGAGCAAATTACGACCATTCGACTTTACGACCACAATAGCTAGCCATGACTGCTCCCGTCTGGCAGCGCAAACGTTGCCCAGCTGGGCGTACGACAGTGCGGACCAGCTTCCGGCAGCACTACCATCTCCGCGTGCACCATTTCAACTGTTATCCCAGACTTGGTACAGCAATTTGTGTTTTGTGTCTTGGATATTTTTCATCAAACCCCTCCCAATAAACTTCTTACACATTTCAAAGCAATGGACCCAAACATCGAACGATTTGCAAGGATTGAACGGATGGTGCACGATGTGTTTCGTCCATATCGTGAAATTTATGAAGAAAAAAAGAAACATACAATTCAGACAAAGCTCACCATGTTTATGAAAAAACCAACTCCAGTAACCCCAACTGCTGCCTCCGATGACGACATCAACGATCCGCAGCCAAGCACCAGCGGCCAATAAAATGTTTTGTACATGTTTATATATTTTGATATGTTTTGCAACTGGGAAAATGTTTCCTATGGTATTTTTTCCACTTGTATTTTATAATTTTGTATGTTTTGCAAATATTAAACCAGTTGTACTGGTAATGCAGTGTTTTACTTAAACCTGACGAATGTAAAAATAAGAAACAAAATGGTGTAGAGATGATACAAATGGCATAAAATGAACAAAGAAAATTATGATCTGTAACAATAATGAAAGAAAATTATGATAAAATATGACTTAAAGATTTTTATAACATCATTTTACAGTAGTGTACATATGGCCTACTCAACTTACGACCAAATTGTGTTACGACCGGTCTGTCAGAACCAATCATGGTCGTAAGTCAAGCACTAGCTGTACATACAAAAATAAAATCTTATTTGTGATTTTATTCAACGTAACTTGTATCTTTTCCACACAGTCCACATAGAAAAGTATATAAACCTATGGCTAGCAAATGTTTGCTATTCCATTGCTACGATATTTAGAAAAACACCAACACTCTCAGTTGGAAATAAATTTTCCCTTCTTGTTTTTAGCAAAAAATTTATAAATTCATTTCACATAGAAAAGAACTATTTTAATATAATGAAAGACTAAAGAATGTTGTAAAATGGAAGGATACAGAAAAGTGGAATTGAGTTTTAGGCATTCTTAAAATATTTATTTGTTCAGAAATTTCATATTATCTAAGTCTTTGCTCATTTCTAACATACACACAAATAATGTTCAGATAAATAATTATTGAAAAGTTGTCCTGTCTCCATTTTTGCCAATAATCGCTGAACATTCTTAAAACGCTTTTGTTCCTCACCTGTAGATATTATGACTTAAACCTCAAAATGACAACTGCCCTGTATCTATTATATAATTAGTAATTTTGCTGCAATCACAAAATAAAATCCAGGAGGTTTAAGCTTCATCTCTTGTTACTGCACAATCTAAAGATACCACCTAGAGCAGCAGATTCCAGGAAACAGAACATTTCTTTTCTCTTTGGTTGCTGAGAAGCTGAGTCAGGCCATATAAAGTCAGTCGTTACTATGACAATGTATGAAACAGGGAAAAGATAATACGTTTGACTACAGATAATTCATTTACCTATAACGATCCTTTCTTGTTTGATATGATCCATATGCTTAATTGAAAGGGACAGACATGTATACCTTAATTACCATATATCCATTTTAATTTTATTTATGAAACCAGTGCCTATCATTTTTACTTAAGTAAAAACATCAGATGATCTACTTGTATTTCATGAGATTCTTTTTTCACCTTTTCATTTATTTTGCTTTCTGATTAAAAGTGACATGGGTAAATAATACATCTTTATGTGTTCTCTTTCTCCTGCCAAAATGTGAAATAAACCCATATGTTAAGAACGTAAATAAGTTTTTACTATGACATATTGCAATAAACATTTTACTATTCAGTAGTTACAAGAAGCTGAAATGCAGTGATGTAAGCCAGGCAATGTAAAAGCAACACAAACTCATAATTCTCAAGTGTTACAATTCAACTACATGAATTTCTCCTAGATTGAAATCATTCATACACAGTACCTGTACATACAGAAATTTGTTTTCAATCAAATTTTCAGAAACTATTTGTAGCTATTTTTCACCTTTAGGACTGCAAGTTATCAATTTACCTGGTAGATAATTATTTCCTTCTCCACTCGTATAGTTGATTTTATTATAAAAGTTATTGCATTGTGTGCTATGTTTACTGATCAATTCAAAAATTTACAAAGTTAATGTTTGGAAAAAATATATCCACAGTCCTTATTATTTCACACGGAGGCATATATCTCTAAGTATCAAAGATTTAATGCTCTCCTTGTCCTAGAACCTCACAGACCAGAAAAACATTCTCAGAAGTGATGCTAGTAGACGACCAAATCACTCTGGGGAAAAAAGTTTGCGTTTTTCCACAAAATTGTGCTTTACAAATACTGAATATTTTACAAGTTGAAAGTTTGTGGCAACTCTGCATGGAGCAAGTCTGTGGGCGCCATTTTTCCAACAGCATGTGCTCACTTCATGTCTCTGTGTCACATTTTGGTAATTCTCACAATATGTCAAACTTTTCCATTATTATTATTATTTCTGGACAGTGATTGTGGTCAGTGATCTTTGGTTTTACTACTGTAACTCTTTGGAGAAGCTACCAACAGCACCCATGTAACACAGTGTGCGTAGCTGATAAATCTTGTGTGTGTTCTGACTGCTCCACAGACCAACAGTTCCTCCATCTCCCTCCGTCCTCAGGCCTCCCTCCCTGACTCAAAGCAATATTGAAATTAGGCCAGTTAATAGCCTTCCAATGGTCTCTAAGTGTCTAAGTGAAAGGAAGAGTTGTATGTTTCTTACTTTAAATCAAAAACCAGAAATGACTTAAGCTTAGTGAGAAAAGCATGTCAGAAGCAGAGATAGGCCGAAAGCTAGGCCTCTTACGTATAACAATCATCCAAGTGGTGAATGTAAAAAAAAAAAAAGTGCTCAAAAGAAATTAAAAGAAACTCCAGTGAAAACAAAAGTAATATGAAAGTGAAAGAGCTTTATTGATAATATTGGAGAAAATGTTAATGGTCTGGATAGAAAACCAAACACTGTGTTAAGCCAAAGCCTAATTGAGAGCAAGGCCCTAACTCTCTTCAAGTCTATGAAGTCTGAGAGAAGTGAGAAAACTGTGGAAGAAAAGTTTCCAGGTAGGAGAGGTTAGTTTGTGAGATTTATGGAAAATAGCTATCTCTGTAACATAAAGCTGCAAGGGGAAGCAGCAAGTCATCTAAAATACCTAGCTAAGATCACTGATGAAAGAGGCTACACAAAACAACATATTTTCAGGGGAGATGAAGCAGCCTTCTCTTGGAAGAAGATACCATCTAGGACTCAGCTAAAGAAGAGAAGTCAATACCTGGTTTCCAACCTTCAAAGGACAGGCTAACTTACATGTTAGGGCTGATACAGCTGGTAACTTTCAATTGAAGCCAATGCACATTGACCATTCTGAAAACTCCAGGGCCCTTAAGAATGATGCTAAATCTACTCTGCATGTGCTCTGTAAAGGGAACAACAAAGTCTGGATGACAGAACATTTGTACACAGCATAGTTTACTGAATATTTTAAGCCCACTGCTAAGGCATAGTGCTCAGAACATTACTGCTCATCGACAATGCACCTAGTTGCCCCATAGCTCTGATGAAGATTAATGTTATTTTCAGACCTACTAATTCAATACCCATTCTGTAGCTCCTGGATCAAGAAGTAATGTTTACTTTGAAGTCTTATTATTTCAGAAAAACATTTCATAAAGTTATAGCTGCCATAGGTAGTCATTCCTCTGATGGACCTGTGAAAGAAATTGAAAACCTCCTGAAAAGGAGCCACAATTCTAAATGACATTAAAAACATTTGTAATTCGTGAGAGGTCAAAATAGCAACATTAACAGGAGTTGGAAGAAGTTGATTGTAACCCTTAATAATGGGTTAACTAATAAGCCATTATCATTCTGTTTCTACTGCATCGGTGGTAGAAATAGCATAAGAGCTGGAATCAGAAGCAGAGACTGAAGATGTGACCGAATTGATGCAATGTCGTGATAAAACTTCAATGGATGATGAGTTACTTCTTACGATGAGCAAATAAAGTGGTTTCTTGAGATGGAATCTACTCATGGTGAAGATGCTGTGAAAACTGCTGAAATGACAACAAAGGACTTAAAATATTACATAAAATTAATTGGTAATCAGCAGTTTGAGAGGACTGACTCCATTTTTGAAACTTCTACTGTGTATGAAATGCTCTCAAACAGTATTACATGTTACAGATAAGTATTTCATTAAAGGAATAGTCAACTGAGTTAGTAAACTTTATTGTTGTCTTATTTTAAAAATTGCCACAGCCACCCCAACACTCAGCGACCACCACCCTGATCAATCAGCAGCCATCAACACTGAGGCAACACCCTCCACTAGCAAAAATGTTATGACTCACTGAAGGCACAGGTGCTTATTAGCATTTTGTAGCAATAAAGATTTTTTAGTGAAGGTATGCACATTTTTTGGACATAACGATACTGCAAACTTAATAAACGTCAATGTAGTATAAATATAGCTTTTATACGCAAGGGAAAACTAAATCATTTGTGTGACTCACTTTGTTGTGATATTTGCTTTGTTGAAGTGATCTGGAACTGAACCCACAGTATCTCTAAAGTATGCCTGCCCTTACATGTGGAATCTGAAAATGTCAAACAAACGTGTGAAAACAGAGTAGAATGACGGTTACCAGGGCTATGGCAGTTGGGGAAATGGGAAGTTGTTGGTCAAAGATACAAACTTTCAGTTATAAGACCAGTAAATTCTGGAAGCTTAATGTACAGTGTGGTGACTATAGTTAATAATATGTTGCATACTTGGCATTTTTCTAAAAGAGTAAGCCTTAATTGTTCTCATCACACACAAAGGGTAACTGTGAGATGATGGGCATGACTAGCTTAGAAGGAACACTTTACAATGCATATTTATATTATGTATATCTAATAATCACATTGTACAACTTATATATATACAGTTTTTATTTGTCAATCATACTTCAATAAAGATGGGGGAAAATATAAAAAGAAATGGCAAATGCTACAAAAAGTAATAAAAGACAGGATCACTAAAAACAGAAACCTGGAATTATCCTACTCAGATGCAGCAGTGGAAAGAAGCCAGAATTGAGGGTGGTCAGTGAGATAATTGATTAACAATCAGTAGAACAGCTGCAAAAATCCCCTACTTTCAGTGCTGCAGGCTCTAATGTTCTCCTTCCAGCCAAACTCCCAAGAACAGTTTGAGGACTAAAGAAGTGAATCTGCTGTTGGATATTCCCAAAGTAAATATCCCCTGGAGCTAAGGGGTGTCTCAAATTGAGAAAGTTAATTATCTCATACTTAATGAGAAAGACAGGCTGATCATATGTGCCCATCTTGTACTTTCATATAAGCTCAAAATTCTACCCATACTTGAATTTTCTGGTAGGGAAACAGAATATTCAATGGTAATGAATAAAAACACATTCCAGAAAAATATATCATTCTTATAAGATCCTTACACTATGAACAGATGACTAAGATTCCATGAAACACTTACAGACAACAGCATAAAACAAAGACATTGAAATGAAAATAACAACAAAACTCACCCTCAAAAAAGAGAATACAGGTAGGAAACACACACAAATTTTAAAATAATTATAATTAGTGCCCTCAGGAACATATGTAAAACAAGACAAGGCTGTTATGAAAGAAAAGCAAAGTTCTTGGAAATTAATAATGGGCTTCAGTAAAAGAGAATAATAATGAATCCACAGGATAAGTGGTAAGATTGACTCAGTTGAAGAAAAAAAGACAGCACTAGAAATCTAAAGCTATTTTAAAAATTCTACTCAAAAACACAAAGGCATGGTTGTTTTGAATGCAGTTAAGAAGCATGGAGGATATGCCCAAGAAACATAATCCAATGCCAATTCAAAAGGAAACAAGAAGAAAAAGGGAAAGGCTCTTCCTCCATGAGTCTAGTCCCATATTTTTTTCCTGCTACAAGATAATTAACTGTGGAGGTGTACATGAGTTAGAAAAGGTAATCAGATTAAGCAACAGTACATAATCCTAAATCTGGTTTATTTCAAGAATGTAATCTATTCATATTTATTGCAATCACTATTATGTTGGTTTAATTTCAGCCATATTAGTGAATTAAACACTAGCTGTATATAAAATAGAGACAAAAAACATACATTGATGTCAATATACTAGAAGTTTATGTATCTTGTGCTAATGGTTTCAATGTGTGTCCCCTCCAAAATTCATGTTGAAACTTAATCCTCACTTTAGTGATAGTAAGAGGTGGAGCCTTTGGGGAAGTGATTAAGTAATAAGGGCTCTTCCCTTAAGGATTCATGCTCTTATAAAAGAGGCTTCTGAGAGAGTTCTCCCCTTTCTGCTCTTCCACCTTCCACCAGGTGAGGATAGAGCATTCCTCTCTGTTAGAGAATGAAGCAACAATGTCTGCTTAGAAGCAGAGAATGGATCTTACTACACACCAGTGTCAGTGCCTTGATCTTGGACTTACCAGCCTCTATAACTGTGAGAAAATATATTTCCAGTACTTAAAAATTAACTAATTGTGTTTTTTAAATAGCAGTACCAATGAACTAAGACATTATGTAATACTCTAGAGTGGTAGAGAGTAAGAAGAAGCAGAAGGCTGCTCCATACAATCATTAAGGACTCACGTTAATAGAGGCCACCTTCAGTGAATCAAGTCCAAGTTCATGATAGTTATCTTCACCCAGTCTGAGGAAACAAAAAGTATCCAGGAGCTGCCATGAGACTTCAGAGGTCAATCCTGGAAATGACATATACCACTATTTCTTATGCCCTAATGGCTAAAAGTCACATGACTACAGCTAACAGCACGAAAAGATAGGCCTAGACTTTGGTGAGATTCCACAGAAATACACACTACCATCAGAGATTACTACAAACACCTCTATGCACACAAACCAGTAAACCTAGAAGAAATGAATAAATTTCTGGATACTTACACCCTCCCAAGACTAAACCAGGAAGAAGCAGAATCCCTGAATAGACAATAACAAGGTCTGAAGTTGAGGAAACAATTAGTAGCCTACCAACCAAAAAAAGTCCAGGACCAGACACGTTTACAGCCGAATTCTACCAGAGGTACAAAGAGGAGCTGGTTCCATTCCTTCTGAAACTATTCCAAACAATACAAAAAGAAGGAATCCTCCCTAACTCATTTTATGAGACCAACATAATCCTGATACCAAAATCTAGCAGAGACACAACTAAAAAAGAAAATTTCAGGCCAATATCCATGACGGACATTGATGCGAAAATCCTCAATAAAATACTGGCAAACCAAATCCAACAGCACATCAAAAAGTTTATCTATCACAATCAAGTCAACTTCATCCCTGGGATGCAAGGCTCGTTCAACATACACAAATCTATAAACATAATCCATCACATAAACAGAACCAAAGACAAAAACCACATGATTATTTCAATAAATGCAGAAAAGGCCTTCAACAAAATTCAACAGCGCTTTATGCTAAAAACTCTCAATAAACTAGTATCAATGGAATATATCTCAAAATAATAAAAGCTATTTATGACAAACCCACAGCCAATATCATGAAGAAGGGGCAAAAATTGGAAGCATTCACTTTGAAAACTGGCACAAGACAAGTGTGCCCTCTCTCACTGCTCCTATTCAACATAGTACTAGAAGTTCTGGCCAGAGCAATCAGGCAAGAAACAGAAATAAAAGGTATTCGACTAGGAAAAGAGGAAGTCAAATTGTCTCTATTTGTAGGCAATATGACTGTATATTTAGGAGACCCCATCATCTCAGCCCAAAACATCCATATGCTGATAAGCAACTTCAGCAAAGTCTCAGGATACAAAATCAGTATGCAAAAATCACAAGCATTCCTATACACGAATAAAAAACAAACAGCCAAATCATGAGGGAACTCCCATTCACAATTGCTACAAAGAGAATAAAATACCTAAGAATACAACTAACAAGGGATGTGAAGGACCTCTGTAAGGAGAACTACAAACCACTGCTCAAGGAAATAAGAGGGGACACAAACAGATGAAAAAACATTTCACACTCATGGTTAGGAAGAATCAATATCATGAAAATGGCCATACTGCCCAAAGTAATTTATAGATTCAATACTATCCCCATCAAGCTACCATTGACCTTCTTCACAGAACTGGAAAAAACCACCTTAAACTTCATATGGAACCAAAAAAGAGCCTGCATCACCAAGACAATCCTAAGCAAACGAAACAAAGCTGGAGACATCACGCTACCTGACTTCAAACTATACTACAAGGCTACAGTAATCAAAACAGCATGGTACTGGTACCAAAAGAGACATATAGACCAATGGAACAGATCAGAGGCCTCAGAAGTAATGCCACACATCTACAACTGTCTGATCTTTGACAAACCTGACAAAAACAAGCAATGGGGAAAGGATTCCCTGTTTAATAAATGGTGTTGGGAAAACTGGCTAGCCATATGCAGAAAGCAAAAACTGGACCCCTTCCTTATACCTTATACAAAAATGAACTCCAGATGGATGAAAGATTTAAACATAAGACATAACACCATAAAAACCCTAGAAGAATACCCAGGCAATACCATTCAGAACACAGGCATACACAAGGACTTCATGACTAAAACACCAAAGGCAATGACAACAAAAGCCAAAGTAGACAAATGGGATTCAATTGAACTTAAGAGCTTCTGCACAGAAAAAAAAAACAAAACAAAACAAAACAAAAAACTATCGTTAGAGTGAACCGGCAAACAACAGAATGGGGAAAAAATGTGCAATTTACCCTTCTGACAAAGGGCTGATATCTAGAATCTACAAAGAACTTAAATAAACTTACAAGAAAAATAACATCAAAAAGTGGGTGAAGGATATGAACTTACACTTTTCAAAAGAAGACATTTATGCAGCCAACAAACATATGGAAAACGCTCATCATCACTGGTCATTAAAGAAATGCAAAGCAAAACCACATTGAGACACCATCTCAGGCCAGTTAGAATGGCGATCATTAAAAAGTCAGCAAACAAGAGATGCCAGAGAGGATGTGGAGAAATAGGAACAGGATTATAAATCATTCTAAGACACATGCACATGTATACACACTGCAGCACTATTCACAATAGCAAAGAGTTGGAACCAACCCAAATGCCCATCAATGATACACTGAATAAGAAAACATGGCACATATACACTATGAAATACTATGCAGCCATAAAAAATGATGAGTTCATGTCCTTTGCAGGAACATGGATAAAGCTGGAAACCATCATTCTCAGCAAACTAACTCAAGAACTGAAAACCAAACACCTCACATTCTCACTCATAAGTGGATGTGCAACAATGAGAGCACATGGACACAGGGATGGGAACATCACACACGGAAGCCTGCTGTGGGGGGTGGGAGAGCTAGGGGAGGAATAACAGGGGGTAGGGGGATTGAGGAGGGATAACATTAGGAGGAATACCTAATGTAGATGATGCGGGCATGCAGCAAACCACCATGGCATGTGTACACATACATAACAATCCTGCACGTCTGCACATGTACCCTAGAACTTAAAGTATAACAATAACAATAAAATGCCATTCTGAATGGCGTTAGATGGTATGTCATTGTGGTTTTGATTTGTATTTCTCTAATTATTGGTGAAGTTGAGCTTTTTTTCATGATTGCTGGACACGAATATAAATATGTCTTCTTTTGAGACATGTTTGTTCATGTCTTTTGCCCACTTTTTAATATGTTGTTTGTTTTTTCTTACAAATTTGTTTCAGTTCCTTATAGATGCTATATGTTAGACCTTTGTCAGACGCATAGTTTGGAAACATTTTCTCCCATTCTGTAGGTTGTCTGTGTACTCTGTTGATGGTTTCTTTACTTGTGCAGAAGCTTTTTAGTTTAATTAGATTCCATTTGCCAATTTTCGCTTTTGCTGCAATTGCTTTTGGCATCTTCATCCAGAAATCTTTGCCCATGTCTATATCCTTAATGGTATTGCCTAGGTTGCCTTCCAGGATTTGTATAGCTTAGAGTTTTACATTTGTCTTTAATCCATCTTAAAACAGATATACAGACCAATAGAACAGAATAGAGAACACAGAAATAAGACCACACACCTCCAACTATCTCATCTTCAACAAAAGTGCAAGCATTCCCCATTCACTAATGGTGCTGGGATAACCGGCTAGCTATACGCAGGGCACATTTCGATTTTTTTCTTTATTATTACTTGTGTTAATCATATATTATTTGCTTTAAATCTTGTACTAAATTGGATATTTCCATTTTATTTATATTCTACTAACGATTACACTCAAATTTACAGCAAATGTGAAAGTATAGCCGAGATTGCACCACTGCACTCCAGCCTGGGTGACAGAGCAGGACTCTGTCTCAAAAAAAAAAAAGAAAAGAAAAGAAATAAAAGGTTTTGATTTTTCTGTCTTATATTCAGTCATCTTACTGAACTCGTTTAATAGTTATAATAATTTTTGTTTCCCCATCTATCCCCACCTTAGTTTTGGTTTTCTAAATAAGCAGTCATGACATCTACACATGAGTTTTTCTCTTTGCCAATATGTAAGCCTCTTAATTTTTATCCTTTTCCAATTGCATTGGTTAAGACTGCCAGGATGGTAATAATAGTACTTGTTCCTTTTTATTTTGCAGTGAAAGGTTAGAAGCATTTCTATTAAACGTTATTGTAGCTTGCATCAAAATTAAGATACTGCCTTTCTTTTGTATTTTTTTTATTTTAGGCTTCCTCAAATCATGGGGTTCCACTTTTTTATTTAATGTTGGAAAGTCTAAATTACTTTAAAATTTTCGAATTATTTAACCCTATCTGTGTTCCTTTAATTAAATCTGACTGTACAATGACATATTAAAGAGTTTGCTACTGGATTTCATTTGCTAAATTAAAAAAATGATGAGAATATAGAGCCATTTCTTCATTTGTAAAAAAGACTATTAGCAGACATTTCATTACTTTGTCCTCCTCTCAATTTTCTTTAAACTTCTCAACTTTCTAATTTTAAATTATTTAATAATGATCTCTATTGTTAAATTCTTACCTAAAAATTGAACTTAATTTCATAGCTCATTGTTTATAATTCCTTGTATCTTATTTTTTCACAAACTATCACTCAGTTTTCTGTTTGCTAGAGTATATTTGTGAGTGATTTAATTTTCAGAGTGACTAGTGGGTGATACATTTCTAGATGGCTACATGTTCCAAAATGTCTATTTGTTTCTCATAGGTAGGATATTTGTACTGTTTTTGTAATACTAAATCCAAAATTCTCTCTCTGAAATGATGGCATCAGGGCAGTCACAGAGGCAAAATGCCAGCAGAGAAATGTCCCAGAAGCGTAGAAAAGTCATGGGTTCCTCAGTAGTGGAGACAGCCCCATGCCAGTGACGCACTGGGAAAATGAGGCCCTTCCATGAGACATACGTAAGTTTTTCTGTGATACATGCTTAGAAATAACCAAAAAAAATTTCAGGCAAATCTGCCTTCCTTGTTTGCCTTTAAAATGGAAATAGAAGCTCATTTTAAAAATCATAAACAATGAAAAGCATAGGGCATATATTAAACAATTAGAATAATAACCATTCACAATCTTTATTGAGCACCTACTACCTGTCAGATCTTGTTGGAGGTCTTTCGCATACACTATTTCTAAGATAACAATGCAGCAAGATCTTATGATTTTTTCTATTTTACATGTGAGAAAACAGACTTATTGAGATTATGTTGCTCGAAGTCACACTAGTAAATGAGATTCTAAACTAGTTCTATCTAACTCAAATTCAATGCTTTTTCCTATAGATTGTCTTATTTTAAATCTAAGATATTATTTTAATTTTATCTCTTTCAAAACAGATTGTGACTACTCTATAACTTTATTGTTCAATGTTGTCATGACATTCTGAGTACTTAAAAAGCAGATCATCTGATTATACTGGAAATGTAAAATACACAAGGGATTTAAAAGGCAATATTTTAAAAGAATATAATATATCTTATAACTAAATATTATACTTATTACTTGGTGAAATGATATTTTTGATATACTGAAATAAATTAAATATATTATTAAAATCATCTTATCAGCTTATTTTTACTTTTTAAAATACTGTTACAGCTAGTGCTCGACTTACGACCATGATTGGGACAGGCAGACCAGTCGTAACACTATTTGGCCATAAGTTGAGTAGGCTATGTGTACAGTTGAAATGGTGCACGCGGAGATGGTAGTACTGCCGGAAGCTGATCCGCATTGTCGTACGCCCAGCTGGGCAACAAGTCGTAAAGTAGAGTGGTCGTAAAGTCGAATGGTCATAAGTTGCATAGGTCGTAAGTCGATCAATACCTGTACTAGAAAATTTAAAATTACATACAAGGCTCACATTGTACTTCTGTATGATAATGCTGCTCTATAAAGAGCTAAATTTTTAAAAAATATGGATTAACTACTGGATAACCCAACTGGTCAATAGCTGTGGTAATTTAATCATTAAACCATTTTCATTAATTCTCTTAACAAATATTTATCAAGTACCCATTTGTGGCTAAGGCTTGTTTGAGGTCCTGAAAACAGATCAGGAGAGAAAAGCAAGAAAAAAATCCTCTGACCTTATGGGGTTTACATTCAAGCTGCAAGTTAGTTCTGCCAACGGGTTCTTACCATCCCTTTCTAATCTGCCAAAATATGGTCCAACATCCTTGTTTCTGTGACTCCTGAAATTAAGAGTTCTAAAGCTTAAAGTCATGAATTAACTTGGAATAGAACATAGGTAAAATAGGTACATGGACTAGAAATATGGCTAAAAGTATTGTTTAAAGAATCAGGCAATTAGTCTGATAGTTGCCAAACTACAGTTACTAAACCTTGTTCTTTCAATGGTTTAGTAAGCCAGTGGCTTTAAAGAGGCGCCTCTGTGTAGTGAAGGTCATTGTTTTTTTTTAGCAATTACCCTACAGCATTTCAGAAATGTCTCAATGTTAAAACCTCTTAGGATGCTTAATCATTATTTATCAGGTACAGATTATAAGAGACATTTTCCTTCTGGGCAAACCGGATTAAAGGTTTACAGCCCTACGGAAGAATATATGATGGATTATCTCAAAATCCTTATACATGGACAGGCTTCTAACTTTTTCTTTTTCTTCCTTTGGTTTTAACCAATATATTTCAGGCACTGTGGTTGGTGTGCTTATTTTCACATACTACTGCAATTATTCCACTTAACTAATGAGAAAATTGATGGTCTCAGAAGTTAAATGTATTATCCTAATTTTACATGATGATAAGCACAGATATAGAATTCAAAATTACATTTCCATGTTTCCTGCCTTGTTTGTTTTTTCTTTTCTTTCTAACCCTAGCCCTAACTCTTTCTCCGTGTTGAGTAGTCCATGTTTGTTTGGTTTAAGCTAATTCCAGAAGTTTCACATATTCAGGTAATATAAGCTGTTTCACCACTTACTATTCATTTAACTCCCCTCTTCTTTATTTTTTATACATTCTGACCCTGACAATCTCCTAGTCTGCAGGTTCAAACCCATCTAATTACTCTTTTAATCTCCAACACCTGAAACACTCTTGTACCTCTCTTTCATTTTCAGAATCCTTTACAGGCATGACAATGTCCCAAATTATCTCTTTCATTCCAACATTCTTTAAACTGCTCTTCTGACCTCTCTCTCAGACTCAGGCTTCAAAGGTACCTACTTCTCTTTCCTTGTCTCCCATCTCAGCTTTTTATTATGTAGATCAATTTAACCTCTCTCATTTCTGTTTCCCTATTTTTCACAACAGAAATTCTGCAGGACTTGGGAAAAGTCCAGAAAGTTGACCCAGTGATGAATATCTTCTAAGAAAGGCCATGATATAAAAAGAGAAAAGGGGTAAAATTTTAACCACTTGTTAACCCAACACCTTATCTTTCATCTGTCAAGTGACATTAGGTAATGCCAAGACCACCATGGCTATTTCAGTCCTTTTCCTAAATCGTAAGCTTGTAATTGGTAACCTAAGACTTATCATTTAACTGTCTGTGTACCTGGATCCTTGTATCAAAGTTCCACTCCCCAGCAAGATATAGTGCTTTTCTATATTGTGGATTGTTTTCTTAATTATAATTAGAGATTTAATAGCCCCTTAGAATAACCAGTGGCCTACACCTCAGAACTCTGCAAGTGTGCTCATTTGAATATGCTCTACCCTGGCATTAGTTAGCATTAGTGGCTAGCTGTGCCTCTCAACTAACCTTGCAGTGAGCACTGTCAAACCTAGCCACTATTGCATTCAATGAATGCACCTCCATCAGTGCAGTGGCATGATCACGGCTCACTGCAGCCTCAAATTGCCTGACTGGCCTAAAGTGATCCTCCCATCTTAGCCTCCCAAATTACTGGGATTACAAACATGAGCCACAGTGCTGGCCTTTTCACTTTTTTCTTTAAGACTCTCCTCCATCAGGACAAATCCACACCTCCCTTTTTCTTTTTTACACTAAGCTATATCTCTTGAAATAAAAAATGTAAGTAATTTGTCAAAATATTGTCAGCTTTTTCATAGGATGATTTTCAAACAGCTTCTATGAGAAACGGAACTATGAATAGCAGAAAGTTAAAAGAAAAGAAACCTAAATTAGAGATATGGATAATTCCCCAATTAAATCAACTGCTTTACAATATCCTCCACTTAACTTTCTAAAATAGTTCCGGTAATGAATCCCATTTGAGCTTCATTTTTTTATTTTGACCATATCCATGTAGTTATGTGATAAATGTCTGTACTAGTCTGTTCTCATCCTGCCAATAAAGACACATCCGAGACTAAGCAACTTATAAAGAAAAGAGTCTCAGCTGACTCACAATTCCTCATGGCTGGGGAGGCCTCAGAAAACTTACAATCATGGTGGAAGGGGAAGTAAACACATCCTTCTTCACACGGTGGCAAAAAGGGTAAGTGCCGAGATAAAGGAGAAAAAGCCCCTTATAAAACCATCAGATCTCATGAGATGCAGCATGGGCGTAACTGCCCCATGATTCAATTACTTCCAATTGGGCCCCATCCACAACATGTGGGGATTATGAAAACTACAATTCAAGATGAGATTTGGGTGGGGAAACAGACAAATCATATTAATGTCCAAAAGACAAGGAGAGGATAGGCAATGAGAAAGTAATCTATAATCTAGATGATAATTATTTACTCTTTTCATTTCCATATTTTGTTATTCAATCAAATCCACCTGCCTCCTATGCCAAAACCATTAATTCCCTTTGTATTACATAAAATAACTTGTGTAAAATATCAAAATAATTCCTAGTTTTGTAATAGAAAGGACTGGTTCTAAAATCTTGAAAAATCCTAACTCTTACTGTTTTCTTCTTGCTCACAATCCTCTCTCATCTCCATTTACATTTTGGTGTTTGTGAACATTTCATTTCCACTGAGACAACTCTGTTGATGTTATTACATTTAGGTGGATGGTTGTCAATGTTGTTTTCCAACACAAAAATATTAATGCGTAGTCTAGGACATACCACCATATACATGTACACATGTATACAAAAGGCAAAAAAAAAAAAAGAAGATAGAAAAAGAAAGAACTGCTGGAAAATATATGGCTTTTTTCATTGTTACTTATTTTTGTAAAGTCATTTCCAGACAGGAAATACGAAATCCAGAGCTTGAGCCTTGCATGCAGAACCAGCAACCAATTGCAACCCTAGGATTCAGATCACTAGGCATCCTGTCACCAGCCACCTGCCTGAGCTGTGAAGGCCCTGGCAGATTGTTGCCTCACTGTGGATGAGCCAGGATTTATGTGGCCTTCACAAAATCAGATAAGGAACTTACATGTGAGATAAAATGGCTAATCAAACTAATACACTGTTCAATAGACAAAAAAAAAAAATATGTCCACAGGCTATTAACCAACCTTTATCGTCTCTTCTCATTGCATCTCTATCTCTCATTTAAGTTAATGTCCAAACTACTTTTAAACAAGATTCCAATATATAACTCTCCCTCACAAAACACACACAGAAATGCACACATTTTCAGTTGTCTCTATTTATACAACTCGTTAGAAGACAGAAATGCCCTTCTCTAAGTCGTATGTTAAAATATATGGGTAGAAATGACAGATTATTTCTTATTATTGCTTTTTTATTCTGTCAGGGAGTGAGTGAATATTTATTGAGTTCTGACTTTGTACAAGATCTATTTTAAATGAATTAAGTACGTGTGGAATGAGTTGTTGAATAAAAAGCATGCCTTCCACTTTCTAAGATATTAAAATCAAATTAATATAAAAACAGAATCATATCAAACCCACTGATATGTTAAAAATACAGATAAGCAAAAAGGAGAAAAGTCAGCCATGAAGTTACCACCCAAGGAAATCATTAATACTTTAGTGATTATCTTTCTATTTGTCTATTTGTCTGCTAGTGCCTTGCATATATATTCAATCATCTCTTCTCACTGAGAAATATATTGTGAGCATCTCTTTCTATATCAATAGCATCAATCTCTATATTTTTCCTAATAGCTTTGTAGCAAGCCATTTGATGAATGAACTGGAATTTATTTAACCAATCACTTTAGTGAACATGTAGGTGTCTCCAAGCTTCTAAAACAATACACAATACTAACTTTAAAAAATTACAGCTTTATGTATTTGCTCAACAATATCATGAACATAAATTTCTATCAGAGTCATGTATATTTTTAAACCTTTAAAAAGCTTTTAATCAATACATAATATATATGCAGAAATGTACATATATCAAAGTGTATCGCCTGATTTTCAGAGAGAGTAAACTCATGAACAGCATTCATTTCAAGAAATGGAATTTACCTATAATGCAATTCCCCCTAGAGCCCTCACCACTCTTAATTTCCCCAGAAGGCAACCATTATACTGACATTAAACTGATTAGAAAAAAAGAATACTTTATATAAATTAAATGAGAGTAGGTTCTCTTGTACCTAGTTCCTGTGCGAAATATAGCTATACTGTTTTGCTTATTTGCATATTGACCATTCTCAATATTATACATTTTTTAAAATTTTGTGACATACCAAAATTTGCTTACCCAATACATTTGGTAAACATTTAATGTAGTGAACAGTGGGGGATTTTCTAGTATGTGCTATTATGAATGGTGCTTCTGTGAACATTCTTACACATCTTTTGTGAACATACATGCATGCATTTCTGAGGATTGTATGTGGAATATCTGGGTAATAGGGTATATACGGTCAGCTTTAGTAGATTCAGCCTGATGTAGTTTTCTATCGTTGAGCAACAAATTATCCCAAAATTAGTGGTCTAAAACATTATTTACTATCTCATGGTCTCTCTGGGTCAGGAATCTGTCCACAGCTTAGCAAAATAACTCCAAAATCAAGGTTGGTCAGGTTTGCAGTCATCTTGAGGATTGATTAAGTGACTTGATTGATAAAGAAACTCTAAACTTCCAGTGAGCAGCAATGAAGAATCCCTTATAGCCTCTGGATAGAGTTCAGATTTAGGAACCTAAACACTTGATAACAATCCCTCATCTTTCTTCATATTTTTTATTCCCCTCATCATAAGGATTGCATACATAAAGTAATTCCTCAATTTCAAAATTTACCAAAACTATGCATTTTTACATTTTCTAGGACTTCACCTAACAGATCAACTTTGTGTTAAACAAATAATACATGCAATAACATACAAATCCCAAAACACATAATGGTTCAAAGGTAATAGAAGTTTATTCTTTCAAAGCCCAAAATAGGAGTCCTGATCAGCAGAGGATACTCTTGTCCAAATGGTAATTCAGGTACTCAGCTCCTTCCATGCTGCACTTTTGCCTTCCTCACCGCATTGTTCCCAAGATCACCACCCTTGCCTTCATCCAACTAGCAGAGGATTGCTAATGGAAGAGCTTGATCACATATTCCTGGAGAGTGACACATTTCATTGCTATTCATATTCCATTTCTTGCATTTCTTGGAAGTAAGGATCTATGCCTAATTGTGAGGAAGACTGGAAAATGTGATTCATGCACTTAGAAAGAATTAGAGTAAGGTTTAGTGAACCGCTAGCCAGTTTCTGCCACACAATCTCGCAATATAATTCTGTTCCCCTTCACCTTTCAGTTCAATTATTATTTTTTTTTTGAGAGGGAGTCTCACTCTGTTGCCCAGACTGGAGTGCAGTGCCATGATCTCAGCTTACTGCAACCTCTGCCTCCTAGATTCAAGCGATTCTTCTGCCTCAGCCTTCCGAGCAGCTGGGACTACAGGTGCATGCTACCACGTCCAACTAATTTTTGTATTTTTAGTAAAGATGGGGTTTCACCATATTAGCCAGGCTGGTCTTGAACTCCTGACCTCATGATCTTCCCGTCTTGGCCTCCCAAAATGTTGGGATTACAGGTATGAGCCATTGTGCCTGGCCCAATCTTTTTAAGAATTTAAAAAAAAAAAGTCACATTTCTGAACCCTACAGGCAGGAAAACTTAGGACAGGGGCCATCAAGGGACCAATTTTTCTTTCATTCTGAAGGTAACTGTGACATCATCAGGGCAGGACTGATGACCAGAAGAGCCACATGTTTAATGCCTGTGCTGATATTCATCCATATGAATGTTCACCCATCTACCCCATTAAGTTTTTGTTCATTTATTTAACAAGGATCTGAAGATGTTTTCAGTATTACCAACTAACAGAAAAACCTACTGGTGCACACCAAAAAAATAGGACAATGGCGAGAATTTTTACTTTTCACGGCAGCAGGTAGTACCTCAAGACTAAGGAGCAGGAGTAAAAGTGAGGCATGAGGCTGGCGCTCAGCCTTTTCTGGGGTAATAGAGCGGTGGTTGCTGTCCAAGGTGCTCTGAAAACTTCACATGGATGGAAATGGCAGCCATTTTTCTAGCTGTCATGTTTGAAAAGAAACACAAACAAATGGTTATGTTTCTTCCTGTCTGTCTTTATGGTTGCACAGTTCAGACAAGCCTCAAACCTATTTTAAATCTTAGACTTCAAAAAAAAGCCTCCTGTCACTTTGGATCATGAAACAGTAAAATGTAACATTTGCAAAAGTGGCCCCAAGGACACAGATAGTGTTGAGAATCCTTGAAAATAAGATGAATGACCAATTTTTATTATTCATTTGGCTCCCATTGAAGACTAATGGCTAAGTAATTCTCCATACATCATATTACCCAAGGTACAAGGCATATAATGTTAGTAATCTATTGACTAAAATGTTATTTCCACAACAACTTTTCCTCTAAGTTTGAGAAATGAACATGCATTAAAAGTAAGAGAACCATATTTTTTCACTATATGTTGCTATAATTTAGGACTAATGTTGCCTGAATACAAGAAGAAGAAAGATATATTCTTCTTTAAAGAAAGATAAATTGGGTCATATGTACATTTTCTTTACAAAACAATACTTAAAATTTTTGAGGTAAAATTAATATCATTATTCCAATCAGCTTACATTTGAAGTACATTTAAACAGTGAGAAATTCGTGACATCTCTTTGATGTAAAATTTGTTGACAAGGTAATACTATCTGGAGGTTTCCAGAAAATAAGTATTTTAAAAAACAAAACCCTAGGATGAAGGACCTCCAGGAGTCGCAGTCAGGTTGGGCAAATGTGTCATTCAAATGCCCTCACTGAAGCTTGCTTAAGGCCTATTATGCTTCTATGCTTGTCCCCAAAGGGGTGCAACAGAATACAGAGGAAAAGGCAGGTCAGAATGATAGCGTGAAAAACTTCAATCAGCTGCCCTTCCTCTCCTAAATATTCTCCCGTTAGTGCCAAGCCTCAGAGAGTCTGCTAATATAGGAGCAGGAACAACTCTCAGGCAATAAATTCTGGAAAGATCGCCTCTGATCAACTATGCTGCCCTATCCCTGTATTAAGATTATACAGCCTTACCCTTTGTCACATGAGGTTGCAGTGCCTCTCAGAAGATGGGCCAAACTTCCCCATTCATTTGATGTACAATTGACCACGTGACTTTGAACATGACTGTCCATCTCTAAGAGGCTTCAACATAATTCAGTGCATCAACTTGATCTCTTTTATTAAGATCCATCAGGAGAAAACAAATACCAAGATCAAGATAATTAGAAATAAAGTGTTTGTTATTATAATTGAATAAGATGGGAGGAGGAGGATTGTCAACCCAATTTGTTAACCAGTCTAATTATTCTTTCATTGAAAAAATACCCCATGAGTGCTTACTCTATAATTTTTTACTAGATTACACATTGGGAATGTAAGAACAAACATTGTTTCATTCCCCTTTTCATAGAGCTTAAAGTTCTCTTCTAACTCCCCTTTGTCCTTTCCACATGCCATGACTACCTCAAAAGTTCATCCCTGCACTTAATCAAATCTGTGTACGGTGCTGTGTTACCTCCTCTACCTTCATGCTTGTCAAAATTCAAAAAATAAATAAATAAGGCAGATAAATCTTCAAAAACATTCCCTCAGCCAGAGATAACTGTGATAAGCAGAAAGCTAAGACATTCCTTGGGACCTCTGCCCCATAGTGTTACCCTTCTGATTTTGTTATATTACATGGCAAAAGGAATTTTTCAGATGTCATTCAAGTTAATTAATAGGACTTAAGTTAGGGAAATTATCTAGGCTCATTTAATAACAAGAGCCCTTTAAGAGCAGAAGATATTCTCTGGCTGGTAGCAGAAGTAGGAGTCAGAGATTGAAGCACAGGGGAGACACACTGGCTCGAAGGCAGAGGAGATATGTGGCAAGGACCAGACAGTCATCTCCAGATCTAGAAGCAAATCCTGGGCAAGAGCCGGCAAGAAAATGGAGACCTCAGTCCTTCAGCCAAAAAAAAAAAAATTCTGCTTACAAACAGTGAACTTAGAAATGGATTCTTTCCCAGAGCATCTACGTGAGAGCACATCCTGCCTGACATCTTCAATTCAGCCTCCTGAGACCAGGAGCAGAGAACCCAGCCAAGCCCACAACCCACTTCTTCCCTATAGAACTGTGAAATAATAGATGGGCACTGATTCAGGTGCTAAATTTGTGGTAATTTTGTTACACAGCAACAGAAAATTAACACAATGACCCAATCTACATTTAATATGCTAGGGTTGCCCTAGTTCAAGCCAATATTCAGCGCTGGCCATCTCAATAAGTAGAGTAGGGAGGTGACCAACAGTAAATTCAGCCACCAAATCAGTACGATTTCTAGGGCACTGGAATGGCTGTTCTGACCCTCAGGTTAACTCATCTGTGCACCAGTGCCTGAAATCCCTTCAGTTGTGAGCGAAGCCTTTCATTATAAAGTAAAGCTTAAAATGGAAGTCTCCTTCAGAAAAGAATTTCAATGACTTAAATTTATTCACACTAGATACCGCAGGGAGTCCACACTGATAGCAGATGCTCTTCTGAGAGCAAGCTTCGACCAAAGGCCATGCAAAAAATCTGCTGGCCTGGGGCACCTTGTAATGCCTAGGGAGGGGAGACAGAGTAGAGAGGGAAGGAAAATAGCAGAAAAATCAGTGACTCTTTATAATGGTGTCTAATTTTGGTCCTGCCTGCTCCCCTGACCCTGAAGTAGGCTTAAATTAAACAGGTTTATAAAGTGGAACCTCCTGCTTTTCCATGTCTCTACTTCTTTTCATCTCTGAAGCAAATTTTCTAATTTACATATAAAAATTCATCCTCCTGGCTGGGCACAGTGGCTCACGCCTCTAATCCCAGAACTTTGGGAGGCTGAGGCAGATGGATCACGAGGTCAAGAGATCGAGACCATCCTAGACATGGTGAAACCCTGTCTCTGCTAAAAATACAAAAATTAGCTGGGCGTGGTGTCACGCGCCTGTGGTCCCAGCTACTCAGGAGGTTGAGGTGAAAGAATCGCTTGAACCCAGGAGGCGGAGGTTGCAGTGAGCCGAGATGGCGCCACTGCACTCCAGCCTGGCTACAGAGCAAGACTCCGTTTCAAAAAAAAAAAAAAAAATTCATCCTCCCGCCTTCTTGCTTGCTAACAAAACGAGATTTTGTTCAAGTAAATGAGATGTCCAACCCCAGGCGATAGATGGCGGTTGAGCTAAACTAATCACAACATACCCATTTCCTTCCCTTTTGGCTTTATTTGTATCTAAGGAAGATCATGTGTCTTAGTTCTGGTCAATAAACCTGTTGGCGAGTGGGGCTTCTTTTAGTTGATTTTTTTAATTATTATTTTTTAAATTCTTGTGGGTATATAATAGGCATATATATTTATAGGGTACAGGACATGTTTTGATACAGTCATGCAATGTGAAGTAACTACGTCATGGAGAATGGGGTATCCATCCCCTGAAGGATTTATCCTTTGCGTTACAAGAACTGGAGATCATCATGCTAAGTGAAATAAGGCAGGCACAGAAAGACAATCAAACACCACATGTTCTCACTTATTTGTGGGATCTAAAAATCAAAGTAATGGAACTCATGGACACAAAGAATAGAAGGATGGTTATCAGAGGCTAGGAAGGGTATTTGGAATTGGGGTGAGTTAAGGATTGGCCAGGTGTGGTGGCTCACGCCTATAATCCCAGCATCTGGGAGGCTGAGGTGGGCAGATCACCTGAGATCAGGAGTTTAAGACCAGCTTGGCTAGCATGGCAAAACCTGGTCTCTACTAAAAATACAAAAATTAGCCAGGCACGGTGGTGCACGCCTTTAATCCTAGCTACTAGGGAGACTGAAGCAGGAGAATCACTTGAACCCAGAAGGTAGAGGTTGTGGTGAGCTAAGATCATGCTGTTGTACTCCAACATGGATGACAAGAGAAAAAAAAAAAAGAGGATGGCTAATGTGTAAAAAAAAAAATTCAATTGAAAGAATGAGTGAGGCTTTTTAACGGGGGGAACCAGGTGGTCTCTCACTCATCCTTGAAAATAGTCATGTTTTTTCAAGGTTCAGCAGTGTTATGGGCTGAATTATAACCCCGCTAAAATTCACCTGTTGAAGTTCCAGCTTCTGGTACTTCAGAATATGACTGCCTTTGGAGATAGGGTCTTTAAAAAGATAATTAAAATGAGACCATTAAGGTAAACCCTAATAAATATGGCTGGTGTCTTTATGAAAAGAGTTAGATTAGGACACAGACTTACACAGGGGGAAGGCCGTGTGAAGACACTGGAGGAAGACTGACATCTCTAAGCCAAGGAGAGAGATCTTAGAATAAACCACCCTGCTAACACCTTGATCTTAGACTTCTGGACTCCAGAAATATGAAAAAAATAAATTTCTGTTGCTGAAACCACCCAGTCTGGGTATTTTCTTACGGCAATCCTAGCAAATTAATACAAGCAGTCATGCTGAGACAAGGAAAGGTCAAGAGAATCACAAAGCTGTTAATCTTTGTGCCTTTTCTCAGACACTGACTGAATCGATGCCAGCCATTGCCCGCATCTGGACAACACATCACGGAATAAAAATGAAAATGTATTTCTGTAAGCCACCATGGTTGGGTTTTCTGTAGTTTCTAACCAAATGCGTTTCTAATCAATCTAAAGCTTCATACCTCTAATCTCCCCCTTCTACTTATCAAAGAGAATCCAGTTACCAATGGTTCTAGGAGAACAATACAGTATAGTTAAGAATGGATTTCATCACATGCCCACTGAGGTGAAATGCCAGATAACATTTGATTCTGTGGTTGGTTGGGTACAGATGAAACATTTTAGAAAATTTTGTCTCTTCTTTATATGAATCTTACAATCACTTCATTTTCATTATGTGATGTCTATTTAGATCTAAAAAAGGAAAACATATTGCCAAAGGCTGAGAATGAGGTGGGTAGGGAACTTGACATTTATAAAGGTCACAAAGATCAGGGACTACAATGTTTTCTACTCCTTCTGCTTCTTAGAATGGACCCCTTTGTAGTCTTCCAGATATGCTTTAATCTAGGGATGGCCATGTGTCTCAGGGAATGTGCTTTGTCTCCAAAAGCCAGTGGCTCATTCTGTAGCAGATCAGCATTCCTTATTGAAAACATGGCTGGGCATGGTGGCTCATGCCTGTAATCACAGCACTTTGGGAGGCTGAGTGGGGCTGACCACCTGAGGTCAGGAGTTCGAGACCACACTTACCAACATAATGAAACCCTGTCTCTAGCAAAAATACAAAAATTAGCCAGTGTGGTGGTGGGTACCTGTCATCTCAGCTACTGGGGAGGCTGAAGCAGGAGAATCGCTGGAACCCGGAAGGCAGATGTTGCAGGGAGCCAAGATCGCACCATTACATGCCAGTTGAGTGACAAGAATGAAACTCTGTCTCAAAAAAAAAAAAGAAAGAGAGAGAGAGAGAGAAAGAAAAGAAAGAGAGAAAAAACAGAAAGAAAGAAAGAAAGAAAGAGAGAGATAGAAAGAAGGAAAGAAAGAAAGAGAAAGAAAGAGAAAAGAGAGAGAGAGAAAGAAAGAAAGAAAGAGAGAAAAGAAAATGCTTACAGAGTGTTTACCTATGTTGATCTGAGTGCTGGAAATCTCATAAGATGAATTGTCCCTGAGAAATTTCCCAGACTCTGATGCTTGGGTTTGATGAATCCACCCAACCAGGAAGAGTGAGAAAAAGAGAACTTTATGCCACCTCTTTTTCTGGATCCCCTGAAGGGCCACTTTACTTACCCCTGGCTAAACTTTTCATTTCAGTAATAAAACATTCACAGGGACTTAAAGAGACATCTCCTGTGAGAGAGACCATGCTTCTAGAATTTCAGGTCTATCACAGTCATCCTTCATCAGAGGATGATATCAGTGTAAGGAGCATTTAATAAAATACGTTTGAAAATGTGATCGTGGGTTTTAAATTGACTCTAAAAGGAGAAGTTTTGTCACTGAGTGTCTTTATTCACTGTGTTCAGTCTATAGCAAAATATCTCCCCACCACAGACTGTTTTATACAGAAGATTGAGGAAACATGTCAGCGCTTCCATATTACTTCAATCTACATTAACATACTTCAGCTGAGAGTTCATCTGTGCTACAGCCAGTTCTGGAATGCAACCGAAGTTTTCTCCTAGAAATCCATCTGGCAGGAAGCTGAAAGGCAACCTTTCACTCTCTCCCCAATTCTCCTGATTTATAGAGCAACATAATTGTTAGGACTATAGCTCTCTAACCTCAGAGATTTCTTCCCATTGACTAGTTTATCACATGATCAAAGCCTTCCTTGGCTGTCAAGCCTCCTCTTATTTTAGATAGCTTGTTGGAGGCTTTGCCTCTGTCATTTACCAAAATTGCTGTACAAGAAGCACAAGGCTGCGACAATTCCCCTATTCGGAGCCACACACTCTAAATCCTATTTAGGGGATAAGAATAAGTGTCTGTCTTGTACCTTCAGTGGAACCAAAACTGATAGTATCCACACCACATCTTTCTCAATGACAGGATAATCAAATCCATGGTATTATTTTTCATCAGTCAACTTATCATATAGACTTTTGCAGCTCCTTTGTTATCATAAACAAATTATTGTGCACCTCAGCTCTTACAGAATGATTAATAAACAATAGATTCATTATGACATCCAAACCATTTTGCAGACCAGGATTAATTTCATGCTCTCCTTCAATAACCCTGCTTAGCCAGTGTCCAGTGGCCTCTGCACACAGCATCAGCATTTACCTCATTCTGGCTTGTCAGATGACCATTTACTTTTCCACCCTGGCTTATGATCCTCTAATTAGAGAGCTTGTTCTGAATTTGGAACGGCTATTACTGGAGAAAGAGAAGTAGCTAATTGCTTTTTATCAAAACGCCAGAGAAATGCAATAGGCTAAAAAGGTCAGAGCATTTTATCATTTGTCAATCCCTGGAAGGATCAATAAATAGCTGTGAGTGACCACTCTTCTGACAGCACTTTCTTCTAAAAGACAATAACCACTGCAAAACAATAGAAAGTCACAGGTTTTTTTCCTCCATTGGAGATGATAAGGAAGACACTTGATTGAATCTTTGCTACCACAGCCTAGACATTCTTGTCATATAACCTACTTTTAAAAAGGGTTTGGTGAATAAGTTTCTACATTTCTAGCTGTGCCCTTACAAACCATCACATCTGTCATGTCGAAAGCTAAGGCAATGCAATACCCATGTTTAAGAAGTATAGGAGGCCCTGAACACTTTGAGTCCACCCTCCCTTCCATAGTCCTAGTCCCAGCTGCCATAATCTGGCTTCCTGATTGCGGTTCTGTCCCTGAACAAGTCTCCCTGACTTTACCCGCAGTTAAATGCAGAGTGTGCAAAGATGGCATCTCTGAAGTTGTCACCCTTGTGCTTTGAACCATTCCCTGGCTCTCCACCTCCCTCAGTGGAAAGTCCAACTATGACATGCTATTTGAGGCCCTTCAGGAACTCCCCAAGGTGTAGCCTCATCTCTCACCACACTCCCTCTAGCGAGTGAGTGATTTGGAATTCACTCAGTACGCTCTGCTCTCACACGTCCCCAGAACCTTTATACTTGCCACTTCCCAGACTGGAATACTCCTTCCACCTCCCGCTACATTGGCTCTTCAGTCTCTGTCTGAACCTACTAAATTTTCCTTTTCTAGCTTATCCCCAGAAAAGTCTCCCTGCTCCTATAAGACAGATGGCTTCTTTTTTTTTTTTTTTTTTTTTTCTGATACAAAGTCTTGCTCTGCCACCCAGGCTGGAGTGCTGCTGTGGCATGATCCTGGCTCACAGCAACCTCCACCTCCTGGTTTAAGAGATTCTCCTGCCTCAGCCTCCCAGGTAACTGGGATTACAGGTGCACACCACCACACCCAGTTCATTTTTTTGTATTTTTAGTAGAGATGGGTTTCACCATGTTAGCCAGGCTGGTCTTGAACTCCTGACCCCAAGTGATCCATCCACATTGGCCTCCCAAAGTGTTGGGATTACAGGTATGAGCCACCATGCCTGGCCTACCTTCTTCCTTCTATCTATGTACCTTTCTTCTTATTCTTTCTTCTTCTGACAGCTTCCTCCTGCTTCTGTCATAGAAACATACTGCATTAAAACGTTCCCTTTTATCTCTAAGCCATAAATCCAACAGGACAATAATAAAAACTGTTTTCTTCAAAGTTTTATTCTTAACACCTAGCCAACTACCTGCTACATGGTTTAAGATTTTTGCTATGTAGAAAATTATCACACATTTAGCTCCTTCATAAAACATATATCTCAGAGTTTCTAAAGACAGAAGTCCCGACACAGCACAACTGGGTTCTCTGCTCGATTTTTACAAGACTGAAATCAAGGTGTCAGCTGGGCTGCATTATGTTGTGGAACCTGCAGTCCTTTCCCAAGTTCATTCAGGTTTTGACAGAATTCAATTCTTGACAGTTGTAGCGTTTGGGGACCTTGGTGCTTGTTTTCTTGCTGGTTGTCTGCTGGAGTTGCTCTTAGCTTCTAGAGGCTGCCCTGAAGTCACATCTACTTGGCACTCTCACAAAATGGATGTTTATTTCCTCCAAGCCAGCAGGAGAGTCCCCCTCCAGTCAGCTATTATGGAGTGTTATCTATTAACATTATCATGAAGAATGACTATCCCTGCCAGATTTGCCATTTCATGTGACTTAATCACGTGAGTTACTATCCCTGGGATTCAAAGATCCACCCGAGCCCACACTCAAGCAGAGGGCATCATAGAGGGTACGTACACAAGGGACAGGTCTCTTGAGGCCATCTTAAAATTCTGCCTACCACATACATAACTATGTAATATGTACCTATTAAATGCATTAATGATAAGAGAACTGAATTTTAGATAGAGTGTCATAATAATGGGTAAGTTCCTTGATCTCTGCCTCAATTTCCCTAATAAAGAATAATAGTAATGGGGCAAATAATAATTTTTCTTTTATATACCTCCAATGGATTATTGGAGAAATCACATAAAAATACCAATAGCTACTATTTATTGCTTCCTATGTATTAGGCATCATGTTAATACTCTCTCAATTAATCTTCAAAATGGCCTTGAAGAGATACTAGTATTACATATGTTTCAGATGAGAAAACCAAGCCTGAGGGAAATTAAGGTGACTTTCCTGAAGTCACAATGTCAGAAGGGAGTGAGGCCAAGCATTGTACCCAGATTGGTTTGATGCCAAAGCACATATTATTAACCATTTATCTACTGTACGTGGACATCTAAAAATGCTATTTTATGTTATATGAAGATGATGATTTATTAGTACTGTGATTATTAATTTGAAAAAGTGTTCAAGTTACCAGTAAAAGTACTCTTTAAGGCAGGAGTCAGTCTACTGTGTCCCATGGATGAAATCATCTCTTGTCTGCTTATAGTACAGCCTATAAGCTAAGAATTATTTTGATACATGAACATTGATCATTGATTTGATGATGAGGAACACTTATTTTGAACCCCAATTCAGTGGAACCCTATCTCCCAAAGAAGAAATTTCATTGTTTTCATTAGTAGATGCATATAATAAAAATAATAATTATTAATATTTTTAATTTGTCGGCAAAAAAAATGCGCATGTTCCTTTCTTGTTATGTAAGGACCTTGTAATATCCTTGATTTTGCTGTTGGCTCTCAAGCCTAAAACATTTACTACCTATCTGACCTTTAACAGAAAAATTTTCTTGACCCCTGCTTTTAGGCAATTCAATCAGTAATAAGCATCACCAGGCAGATTTATGTGTCTGACAAAGTCTTTCAAAATATGAAAGCAGCACAATGAACATATCCCCTATCATAATGAAGACTGGTGTATAATTCTAGGACTGCGTGTTTCAATCTGCATTAGATAGGACACATCATCCCCTTCCGGACTACTCAGACTCAATTATTTTTGAGTAATTATCATAAACCCAAAACCAAGAACTGGCCTTCTGATTCATTTTCTCCAGCACCAGAGTCACCTTTCTGTATGCAGACAGCATTGTTGCATAATCACTGAAACAGAAACACAAAAGGCAGCAGAGGTCAGCCCATTCATATTCACTAGTGAGAATTTCCTCTACGTAGAGAATGTACCAACCTTTCCCTGTGACCTCAGCAGATTCCTGAAACATAACACCTTTATCCTGACATTTCCTGCATCATGTTGTCCCTCAGGATGCCAAAGCACAACAAGAGGGTCAGCTTCCAGAGTGTCAGAGTAAACAGCTGCCTTCAATGTAGCTTGAAGGGTGACATCTAGCAGTCTCATTCCAATCAACCTCTCGTCACCCAAACATTTCATCCCACTGCCTGTGCCCACAATCACGCATTTAACAACCATTTCTTCATACTAAAGTATTTATTTTCTATTCTTAGGAGGCAAATGTATCTGTGAGGTAGTTGTCAACATCTTATGATATTTCGCCTGAGCACTTTGTTCACACCATTCTCACGGGAAGTTTTATGCATACTTCAAGACTCAGCTCAAAGACAAACTTCTCCATGAAATTATCCCTAATTTCATGAAATTATCCCTAAGGAAAAAAATTGTCCAGCTCCTATACTGTACATTTTGGACGGATAGCCACATATGATGTGTAGACTATAATTACTTCTGTATATCACATTGCATCTCACCAAAAAACTCTCTATTGATTTATCATAGCAAGTGGGTTAAAATCCAGATTTCTTACCAGAACTCACAGGCCTCCCGTGAAATGGCCCTGCCCGCACACCTCTTTGACCCCATCTGTCTAAGTCCACTTCATGTCGTTATAACAATACCACAGGGTGGGTCATTGATAAAGTTAAAAAAATGTATGTCTTACAATTCTGGAGGCTGGGAAGTCCAAGGTGCAGGAGCCTGCATCTGATAAAGGCAGGCTCTGCTGGCAGAGCTCCAGCACACAGGCCTACTTTAATATTTCTTGAATACCCCATATTCTCTCCTGCTTCCTGATGGTCACATTCGCTGCTTGTCTCTATAAGAACACACTCCCCACAGATGTTTTACACAGCTGCAAAAATTCACCTCTGCTGAGAGACCTTCTCTGGTGTGTTTTATTTTCTTTGTAATGTCTCTCATTACCTGAAATAACCTGGTTTATTTATTTTTTTAGTATTTATTGTCTGACTCCCCGAAGAGAATGTAATCTTCATGAGAGAAGGCATTCTGTTTATCACCATATCCCCAGGGTCTAGCTTTGTGCCCAGCATATCATTAATTTTTAAACAATCAACCAGTATCTTGTTTTCAATGATTTTAATGATTGATTTTAAGCACCTTCAAAGATAGGAACTTTATATTTTCTTTTGTATTTTTTTGTATTCTCCACAGAGTCCAGGAGCAAACTGTATTATACTTAGTACATAATCTATAATTGTGCCTTGATTGTTGACTATTAAGGTAATTAATTAATCATTACCACTTTAGATTGAAGTACTTTACTAACATCTTTCTAACTCAGGTCATTCAAGAGTGAAAGAGCCATTTACTACTGGTTTCTCTAAAAACATAAGCCTGCGAGATCATCTTACATTATTTTCCTAGAAGCAAGGCTTTCTTCTCTAAAAAATGCATAGAACTTGATACGCTCTTTTTATCTGATCTTTGCAAAAATAAACCAGTCCTGATTAAAGATATAGGGCTGAAAACCTTCAGAGTAATGGAAAATATCACACATTTTAGCAACAGTTTGTATGTAGATAATGAGGCTCTATCTACGAACACAAAACATTTTGAAGCAAAATCAAATTTGTGATTAAAAAAATTAAATACCCTTTCTACAAAATGCAGCACAGAATCCATTATTGAACTATCAACACAGATTCTGCAAGGCTGACTAGCCCATTTTTTTTTTCCTCTTGGAACACTTTCATACCCAAAGGAGATGCGGCACTTGTCATAATCATTTCTTTTTCTCTCTAAAGTCATCCTTGCTACTCACTGAAGCCTGCAATCCTGTCTAAACATACGACCAGAAGTGGTGTAGACATTGACTCTACCCACACAAATTTCTTCAAGAAATTCTGACAATGGCCTTGATTAAAACTGCTGAAGTTACCTGCTCTTGACCCATAGAATTTTCTAACTGTTACACGTTGTATTTCTTTTAGGGAAGGTCTCTTACACAGGCTTACACATTCTGTAAGAATAAAGAATGAGCAATGTATGGGTTTGTAAGCTCCACTAGGCCTAGATGGTAATGAAGAAGAAAGAGGCAGCATGGTGGGAAGAGGATGGTCCTGGACTTTGGACAGTTCTGATCCAAACCCGTACTATGATCTGTGGACCCTGACCGCCACGTGATCTGAGGAAAGTTAAGTCAACTGCTCTCAATCGCTATTTGTCCAATTATAAAAACCAAAGTTGATGGTGCTACACAGTTATAGTGAAATGTTAATGCCGTAACAGATGAGAAACATTCCTTGCATAACCCAACTGGTTTAATCACATTCCCCTCCATGACAATGTTTTGTAGTGAATGAAGAGTTCTAATGGCCACACTGCTGTGTATTGAATTCTTAATGAGATCCCAGCACTGTTCTAAGTATGACACATGCTTCTGATACTGCGCTTACTTTACTGTACCTTATATACCCACGTATGTGCTTATTCTCTATTAAACTTGGACTCCCAAAGGACAAAAACCTTTATAAAGGTTTATAAAGGTTTATATAATAAAGAATTCTATGATATGTAATGTAAAATATATAAGGAATAAAAATTATTTATTCACATAATGAAGAGTTCATTTATTCTTCTCTGTTTCTAGCACAGTGAATGAAGTGAATCAATGACTACAATATCTCCCTCTAGTCTCCCCACTGAATACATGTACATTAATTAAAACTATGTCTAGGTCAGTAGATATATACCATACTCCTTTCTTGAAATAAGATTCTGTAGTTTCATTTTCAGTGAGAAACAAGTTGTCATTTTTGTGACTTCTCTGTCATCCAATCTCAAGTATTTTCAGACCACATATAACATTGGTAGAGAAAAGATAAATGATAGAATAAATGTTCTTTTCTAATGAATCACTGGACTGGCGATCTGCTCTGTGATGGTAAAAGGCAAGTTAGTGATTTACGTTAAATGGATAGTTGGTGTGGTCTTTGGATTTTAGGTTCAGAAATTGTTAGTAAATGATACAAAAATAACCAGGGGAAGCTAAGAGAAGTATTCATCATTTTGTCTACGTGATATAAAATGCTTTTGTAGAAATTATGAATCTAAAAATACCCACTCTATTACTGAGGACCCTAAACATCCACAACCCTTAAAAAGATGGGTAGTCTGACATCGCACAGATCTTCAAAACATTGGTAATTTGACCTGAGCAGTATTGGGCAGAAACATGGAGTGAAAGTGCTATTTCAAGTAAATTATTTCACGGTAAGTACACTCTTGAAGAGGTAGTTGAAAACAGTATATTCCTAATAGTGGGGAAAATTATTAAAGGAAGGCAGGAATAATCGGATATATGGGAGCTTATACAGTCTCTCTGAGAAAATAAAAAGAAACCAAGGCCTTGGCAGAAACTGCAGAAGAGGAGGGCAGGGGCCATCTCCAGCGTCAACAAAGGTCTGTTGCAGCTATGACGGCATGTTCAGGATCCATCCTGCTTTCTTTTTAGGACACAACTATCGAAATTAATACAGGAGCAAATAAAATAGTGACAAAATATTCTGGTGTTTTCGATTTTTCTTTGAACTTATCCAATATAGCGTCTGATTAAGCTAAATGAATGCTGCTGAAAAAGAATGGGAAGTTTATCTTAAGAGTTTTAAAGTGAGAACGTAGAAAGAAACAAGGAGTTTCCCCATTGCCTATCAACTTGTCTTCTTGTTGGTTTCTATTTCATTTATACTCACTTTCCCTGAGGCACAGTCTTGCTCTGTCACCCAGGCTGGAGTGCCGTGGTGCAAACTCAGCTGACTGCAGCCTCTGCCTCTCGGGATTCAGCGATTCTCCTGCCTCAGCCTCCTGAGTAGCTAGGATTATAGGCACATACCAATACGCCTGGCCAATTTTATGCCCACTTTTTACAATAATGATTTCTAATCTACAGTGATGACATCTGAAAAAAGCTTTAAACCCAATTCTTTCTCAAGGAAACATGGACTAACACACTGTTTTCTGTTTTTTGTTCTTAATATATTTCTTCTCTTACTGCTTTTTTACCTTCCCCTCTTTTTCTTCAGAAACTTCAGTCTGCTTTGGGATTACTGTCTATCCCCTCAAGATTGAGTTATACACACAGTATTTACCTACCTTACTAAATAATTACTGAGCCCTAATTCTTTCTTTAAGGAACATCGAAAGTCTTTTTCTCCTTCATGGAATTTCTAGTTCATTGCAGCTCAGAGTTCTGCGTCTTCTATAATTTACACTATTCAAAATACGTATCAATCACTTAGCAATAAGATTATACATGTTATTTTTATAATATGTACTATATGTAGTATACCTTTTATATATTATATGTTATACAATATATAAGATTATATATTTCACAATATAATGTATTTTAATTATTATATTGAATTTTATGTTTTAATATAGTTACCATTCCATGCTTTTTGTAGTTATGATTTTCCAGCAAACAAAGGCTATGGATTCAATTCTTTGTGTTTCCCACAATAGGCTGACCCATAGCTGTATTCAGAAACAGGCGCTAATTTAGGGATTTATAATTGGTTCATTAATAATCACTTCCTATGTTACCCTATATTATGTCTAAATCGTTATCCAGGAGGATAAAGACTGAGTCTATTATTTGTGATCCTATCACTCAGAGCTCCCAGATCTCCATAAGCAGTATTGACTGACTGGTCATAGAGATCTAATACAGAAAATAACAGTGGGGACAGTAAAGAAATTGAAAGCATGATACAGGAGCCCATTGAAAAAGTGTTTTATTTTGCTTAGTGGTGATAAAGTGCTTTTGAAAGTAGAACATCAGTCTAATCTGGGAAAATCATTTAAATTCTATTATCCACTTATCGACGATAAAAAAGAAATACTGCCCATGTTTAGAGGCCCTAGAAAATGAAATTATGCAGATTAAGTTTACCCACTTTGGACAACACTGGAGACCTTCCCCCCTGAGAACTGTTCTGCAAGCTTAAATGTTTCTAGAATAAAGAAATGTTAGCTATCAATCGTCTCTTAGATCTTAGGTTTCCTCAACCTTCAGAAGCACTCTATAATACCTTTCTGAACATATGTTCCTCACTTAAATGGGTCTAAATACATTAATTTTGAAAAATGTGTATCTAAATATGGAACAGATGGACACTTTGATGGTGTTTTATGAGCAGGGACTTTTCAGCAGTTGCCATCCTAGTGACCCATGCTTTATCTTCTTCATCTAATTACATGCCAGCATGTGCAAAGTGGAAAGGTTGGTCAGTTTCAGAGAAAATACAAACATATTTACATTATTCTTCCCTGTTCTTCTAGTTTCTCTACCCACTGATAGGCAGGTGTTACTAGGCTAGCAATAGTATAAGGGAACATTGTTAGCACCATGATCTTGAACAAGTAATTACATCTTATTTCATTCAATAAATGAGTCCCTCTTTGTGTCAGATATTGCGTTAGACTTTAAGGATGGAAAAATGAGCAAAGCATTGACCACATTTTCATTTGTATTTTTCTGTTTATGGAGGAACATAGCAGAGTAACAAGCAATTAAAATTTCCAACTCTATTTCATTGCTTTTTTCAATGGAATAATAAACATAAAAGTATCTCAGTAAAGTGTAAAACATTATACAACCATTCATATCATTTTAGTTTGTTGTATAAACCCATGCAATTTTTCATATTCAGAATATCTTGTACGCAAAGGTCTGAACTGTCAAAGAGCAGTTTCTGGTTAACAATGATTTTCTGCCTGAGATTGAAAAGATACAGATCAAATTATCACACTCACTAATAAGTTCTCCATTCCCAGTGCAATTTAAGCATGAAGAATTCACTTTTAGTTAAGATTCTCTGCCTTGTTTACAAATGTCACAATATAAAAATCTGTGCAATGGACTGTATAATTCCAAATATTATCTGCCTCTCCTTTTGGGATAATTATACTTTCCTGCTTCATGGATATCAGGCTTGGTTCTTAACTTGCTTTTGGCCAATCAAATGTGAGCAGAAGTGATGTATGCCTCTTCTAAGCAGGTATTTAAGGTGTGCATTCCATCACCTCTTTTTTCCCTATATCAAAACACCGTATCACCCAGGTCAACATATAAAATGCAGATAAATTACTAGAATTAGTGAGCGAATTGAAGAAAGTTGCTTTATAGCCAACCAATATAAAAATTCATTACATTTACATTTCTAGATACCAGCAACAAAATGTGAGAAAACTAAATTTATTCGTAAAAAGATGTTGCCAAACTCAAAGAGAAAGTTTTCAACATCTAAGACTATAGATTTTTTTTTTTCCCATTTATTTATTTTATTGTATTTTAGGTTTTGGGGTACATGTGAAGAACATGCAAAATTGTTGCATAGGAACACACATGGCAGTGTGATTTGCTGCCTTCCTCCCCATCACCTACATCTGGCATT